>NW_027472767.1:0-317628 GCF_030347505.1 Rhynchophorus ferrugineus | reverse complement strand
CATATCTCGGAGAACTATAAGAGATAATGCAATTTGGCAACCGGCAATGTAATTAGCATGCCGAATATTACTTGGAATGTGAATTGGAACGAAATCGCCAATAGATAAGACCATTTTACAATTTGGGCCCAAGTTAGAAGCAGAGCCTAAGAGTGTAAATTATCGATAGTCCATATCTCGGAAACTATAAGAGATAATGCAATTTGGCAACCGGCAATGTAATTAGCATGCCGAATATTACTTGGAATGTGAATTGGAACGAAATCGCCAATAGATAAGACCATTTTACAATTTGGGCCCAAGTTAGAAGCAGAGCCTAAGGTGTAAATTATCGATAGTCCATATCTCGGAAACTATATAGAGATAATGCAATTTGGCAACCGGCAATGTAATTAGCATGCCGAATATTACTTGGAATGTGAATTGGAACGAAATCGCCAATAGATAAGACCATTTTACAATTTGGGCCCAAGTTAGAAGCAGAGCCTAAGGTGTAAATTATCGATAGTCCATATCTCGGAAACTATAAGAGATAATGCAATTTGGCAACCGGCAATGTAATTAGCATGCCGAATATTACTTGGAATGTGAATTGGAACGAAATCGCCAATAGATAAGACCATTTTACAATTTGGGCCCAAGTTAGAAGCAGAGCCTAAGGTGTAAATTATCGATAGTCCATATCTCGGAAAACTATAAGAGATAATGCAATTTGGCAACCGGCAATGTAATTAGCATGCCGAATATTACTTGGAATGTGAATTGGAACGAAATCGCCAATAGATAAGACCATTTTACAATTTGGGCCCAAGTTAGAAGCAGAGCCTAAGGTGTAAATTATCGATAGTCCATATCTCGGAAACTATAAGAGATAATGCAATTTGGCAACCGGCAATGTAATTAGCATGCCGAATATTACTTGGAATGTGAATTGGAACGAAATCGCCAATAGATAAGACCATTTTACAATTTGGGCCCAAGTTAGAAGCAGAGCCTAAGGTGTAAATTATCGATAGTCCATATCTCGGAAACTATAAGAGATAATGCAATTTGGCAACCGGCAATGTAATTAGCATGCCGAATATTACTTGGAATGTGAAATTGGAACGAAATCGCCAATAGATAAGACCATTTTACAATTTGGGCCCAAGTTAGAAAGCAGAGCCTAAGGTGTAAATTATCGATAGTCCATATCTCGGGAAACTATAAGAGATAATGCAATTTGGCAACCGGCAATGTAATTAGCATGCCGAATATTACTTGGAATGTGAATTGGAACGAAATCGCCAATAGATAAGACCATTTTACAATTTGGGCCCAAGTTAGAAGCAGAGCCTAAGGTGTAAATTATCGATAGTCCATATCTCGGAAACTATAAGAGATAATGCAATTTGGCAACCGGCAATGTAATTAGCATGCCGAATATTACTTGGAATGTGAATTGGAACGAAATCGCCAATAGATAAGACCATTTTACAATTTGGGCCCAAGTTAGAAGCAGAGCCTAAGGTGTAAATTATCGATAGTCCATATCTCGGAAACTATAAGAGATAATGCAATTTGGCAACCGGCAATGTAATTAGCATGCCGAATATTACTTGGAATGTGAATTGGAACGAAATCGCCAATAGAGAAGACCATTTTACAATTTGGGCCCAAGTTAGAAGCAGAGCCTAAGGTGTAAATTATCGATAGTCCATATCTCGGAAACTATAAGAGATAATGCAATTTGGCAACCGGCAATGTAATTAGCATGCCGAATATTACTTGGAATGTGAATTGGAACGAAATCGCCAATAGATAAGACCATTTTACAATTTGGGCCCAAGTTAGAAGCAGAGCCTAAGGTGTAAATTATCGATAGTCCATATCTCGGAAACTATAAGAGGATAATGCAATTTGGCAACCGGCAATGTAATTAGCATGCCGAATATTACTTGGAATGTGAATTGGAACGAAATCGCCAATAGATAAGACCATTTTACAATTTGGGCCCAAGTTAGAAGCAGAGCCTAAGGTGTAAATTATCGATAGTCCATATCTCGGAAACTATAAGAGATAATGCAATTTGGCAACCGGCAATGTAATTAGCATGCCGAATATTACTTGGAATGTGAATTGGAACGAAATCGCCAATAGATAAGACCATTTTACAATTTGGGCCCAAGTTAGAAGCAGAGCCTAAGGTGTAAATTATCGATAGTCCATATCTCGGAAACTATAAGAGATAATGCAATTTGGCAACCGGCAATGTAATTAGCATGCCGAATATTACTTGGAATGTGAATTGGAACGAAATCGCCAATAGATAAGACCATTTTACAATTTGGGCCCCAAGTTAGAAGCAGAGCCTAAGGTGTAAATTATCGATAGTCCATATCTCGGAAACTATAAGAGATAATGCAATTTGGCAACCGGCAATGTAATTAGCATGCCGAATATTACTTGGAATGTGAATTGGAACGAAATCGCCAATAGATAAGACCATTTTACAATTTGGGCCCAAGTTAGAAGCAGAGCCTAAGGTGTAAATTATCGATAGTCCATATCTCGGAAACTATAAGAGATAATGCAATTTGGCAACCGGCAATGTAATTAGCATGCCGAATATTACTTGGAATGTGAATTGGAACGAAATCGCCAATAGATAAGACCATTTTACAATTTGGGCCCAAGTTAGAAGCAGAGCCTAAGGTGTAAATTATCGATAGTCCATATCTCGGAAACTATAAGAGATAATGCAATTTGGCAACCGGCAATGTAATTAGCATGCCGAATATTACTTGGAATGTGAATTGGAACGAAATCGCCAATAGATAAGACCATTTTACAATTTGGGCCCAAGTTAGAAGCAGAGCCTAAGGTGTAAATTATCGATAGTCCATATCTCGGAAACTATAAGAGATAATGCAATTTGGCAACCGGCAATGTAATTAGCATGCCGAATATTACTTGGAATGTGAATTGGAACGAAATCGCCAATAGATAAGACCATTTTACAATTTGGGCCCAAGTTAGAAGCAGAGCCTAAGGTGTAAATTATCGATAGTCCATATCTCGGAAACTATAAGAGATAATGCAATTTGGCAACCGGCAATGTAATTAGCATGCCGAATATTACTTGGAATGTGAATTGGAACGAAATCGCCAATAGATAAGACCATTTTACAATTTGGGCCCAAGTTAGAAGCAGAGCCTAAGGTGTAAATTATCGATAGTCCATATCTCGGAAACTATAAGAGATAATGCATATTTCGGCAACCGGCAATGTAATTAGCATGCCGAATATTACTTGGAGTGTGAATTGGAACGAAATCGCCAATAGATAAGACCATTTTACAATTTGGGCCCAAGTTAGAAGCAGAGCCTAAGGTGTAAATTATCGATAGTCCATATCTCGGAAACTATAAGAGATAATGCAATTTGGCAACCGGCAATGTAATTAGCATGCCGAATATTACTTGGAATGTGAATTGGAACGAAATCGCCAATAGATAAGACCATTTTACAATTTGGGCCCAAGTTAGAAGCAGAGCCTAAGGTGTAAATTATCGATAGTCCATATCTCGGAAACTATAAGAGATAATGCAACTTGGCAACCGGCAATGTAATTAGCATGCCGAATATTACTTGGAATGTGAATTGGAACGAAATCGCCAATAGATAAGACCATTTTACAATTTGGGCCCAAGTTAGAAGCAGAGCCTAAGGTGTAAATTATCGATAGTCCATATCTCGGAAACTATAAGAGATAATGCAATTTGGCAACCGGCAATGTAATTAGCATGCCGAATATTACTTGGAATGTGAATTGGAACGAAATCGCCAATAGATAAGACCATTTTACAATTTGGGCCCAAGTTAGAAGCAGAGCCTAAGGTGTAAATTATTGATAGTCCATATCTCGGAAACTATAAGAGATAATGCAATTTGGCAACCGGCAATGTAATTAGCATGCCGAATATTACTTGGAATGTGAATTGGAACGAAATCGCCAATAGATAAGACCATTTTACAATTTGGGCCCAAGTTAGAAGCAGAGCCTAAGGTGTAAATTATCGATAGTCCATATCTCGGGAACTATAAGAGATAATGCAATTTGGCAACCGGCAATGTAATTAGCATGCCGAATATTACTTGGAATGTGAATTGGAACGAAATCGCCAATAGATAAGACCATTTTACAATTTGGGCCCAAGTTAGAAGCAGAAGCCTAAGGTGTAAATTATCGATAGTCCATATCTCGGAAACTATAAGAGATAATGCAATTTGGCAACCGGCAATGTAATTAGCATGCCGAATATTACTTGGAATGTGAATTGGAACGAAATCGCCAATAGATAAGACCATTTTACAATTTGGGCCCAAGTTAGAAGCAGAGCCTAAGGTGTAAATTATCGATAGTCCATATCTCGGAAACTATAAGAGATAATGCAATTTGGCAACCGGCAATGTAATTAGCATGCCGAATATTACTTGGAATGTGAATTGGAATGAAATCGCCAATAGATAAGACCATTTTACAATTTGGGCCCAAGTTAGAAGCAGAGCCTAAGGTGTAAATTATCGATAGTCCATATCTCGGAAACTATAAGAGATAATGCAATTTGGCAACCGGCAATGTAATTAGCATGCCGAATATTACTTGGAATGTGAATTGGAACGAAATCGCCAATAGATAAGACCATTTTACAATTTGGGCCCAAGTTAGAAGCAGAGCCTAAGGTGTAAATCATTGATAGTCCATATCTCGGAAACTATAAGAGATAATGCAATTTGGCAACCGGCAATGTAATTAGCATGCCGAATATTACTTGGAATGTGAATTGGAACGAAATCGCCAATAGAGAAGACCATTTTACAATTTGGGCCCAAGTTAGAAGCAGAGCCTAAGGTGTAAATTATCGATAGTCCATATCTCGGAAACTATAAGAGATAATGCAATTTGGCAACCGGCAATGTAATTAGCATGCCGAATATTACTTGGAATGTGAATTGGAACGAAATCGCCAATAGATAAGACCATTTTACAATTTGGGCCCAAGTTAGAAGCAGAGCCTAAGGTGTAAATTATCGATAGTCCATATCTCGGAAACTATAAGAGGTAATGCAATTTGGCAACCGGCAATGTAATTAGCATGCCGAATATTACTTGGAATGTGAATTGGAACGAAATCGCCTATAGAGAAGACCATTTTACAATTTGGGCCCAAGTTAGAAGCAGAGCCTAAGGTGTAAATTATCGATAGTCCATATCTCGGAAACTATAAGAGATAATGCAATTTGGCAACCGGCAATGTAATTAGCATGCCGAATATTACTTGGAATGTGAATTGGAACGAAATCGCCAATAGATAAGACCATTTTACAATTTGGGCCCTAGTTAGAAGCAGAGCCTAAGGTGTAAATTATCGATAGTCCATATCTCGGAAACTATAAGAGATAATGCAATTTGGCAACCGGCAATGTAATTAGCATGCCGAATATTACTTGGAATGTGAATTGGAACGAAATCGCCAATAGATAAGACCATTTTACAATTTGGGCCCAAGTTAGAAGCAGAGCCTAAGGTGTAAATTATTGATAGTCCATATCTCGGAAACTATAAGAGATAATGCAATTTCGCAACCGGCAATGTAATTAGCATGCCGATTATTACTTGGAGTGTGAATTGGAACGAAATCGCCAATAGATAAGACCATTTTACAATTTGGGCCCAAGTTAGAAGCAGAGCCTAAGGTGTAAATTATCGATAGTCCATATCTCGGGAACTATAAGAGATAATGCAATTTGGCAACCGGCAATGTAAATAGCATGCCGAATATTACTTGGAATGTGAATTGGAACGAAATCGCCAATAGATAAGACCATTTTACAATTTGGGCCCAAGTTAGAAGCAGAGCCTAAGGTGTAAATTATCGATAGTCCATATCTCGGAAACTATAAGAGATAATGCAATTTGGCAACCGGCAATGTAATTAGCATGCCGAATATTACTTGGAATGTGAATTGGAACGAAATCGCCAATAGATAAGACCATTTTACAATTTGGGCCCAAGTTAGAAGCAGAGCCTAAGGTGTAAATTATCGATAGTCCATATCTCGGAAACTATAAGAGATAATGCAATTTGGCAACCGGCAATGTAATTAGCATGCCGAATATTACTTGGAATGTGAATTGGAACGAAATCGCCAATAGATAAGACCATTTTACAATTTGGGCCCAAGTTAGAAGCAGAGCCTAAGGTGTAAATTATCGATAGTCCATATCTCGGAAACTATAAGAGATAATGCAATTTGGCAACCGGCAATGTAATTAGCATGCCGAATATTACTTGGAATGTGAATTGGAACGAAATCGCCAATAGATAAGACCATTTTACAATTTGGGCCCAAGTTAGAAGCAGAGCCTAAGGTGTAAATTATTGATAGTCCATATCTCGGAAACTATAAGAGATAATGATATTTCGCAACCGGCAATGTAATTAGCATGCCGATTATTACTTGGAGTGTGAATTGGAACGAAATCGCCAATAGATAAGACCATTTTACAATTTGGGCCCAAGTTAGAAGCAGAGCCTAAGGTGTAAATTATCGATAGTCCATATCTCGGAAACTATAAGAGATAATGCAATTTGGCAACCGGCAATGTAATTAGCATGCCGAATATTACTTGGAATGTGAATTGGAACGAAATCGCCAATAGATAAGACCATTTTACAATTTGGGCCCAAGTTAGAAGCAGAGCCTAAGGTGTAAATTATCGATAGTCCATATCTCGGAAACTATAAGAGATAATGCAACTTGGCAACCGGCAATGTAATTAGCATGCCGAATATTACTTGGAATGTGAATTGGAACGAAATCGCCAATAGATAAGACCATTTTACAATTTGGGCCCAAGTTAGAAGCAGAGCCTAAGGTGTAAATTATCGATAGTCCATATCTCGGAAACTATAAGAGATAATGCAATTTGGCAACCGGCAAAGTAATTAGCATGCCGAATATTACTTGGAATGTGAATTGGAACGAAATCGCCAATAGATAAGACCATTTTACAATTTGGGCCCAAGTTAGAAGCAGAGCCTAAGGTGTAAATTATTGATAGTCCATATCTCGGAAACTATAAGAGATAATGCAATTTGGCAACCGGCAATGTAATTAGCATGCCGAATATTACTTGGAATGTGAATTGGAACGAAATCGCCAATAGAGAAGACCATTTTACAATTTGGGCCCAAGTTAGAAGCAGAGCCTAAGGTGTAAATTATCGATAGTCCATATCTCGGAAACTATAAGAGATAATGCAATTTGGCAACCGGCAATGTAATTAGCATGCCGAATATTACTTGGAATGTGAATTGGAACGAAATCGCCAATAGATAAGACCATTTTACAATTTGGGCCCAAGTTAGAAGCAGAGCCTAAGGTGTAAATTATCGATAGTCCATATCTCGGAAACTATAAGAGGTAATGCAATTTGGCAACCGGCAATGTAATTAGCATGCCGAATATTACTTGGAATGTGAAGTGGAACGAAATCGCCAATAGAGAAGACCATTTTACAATTTGGGCCCAAGTTAGAAGCAGAGCCTAAGGTGTAAATTATCGATAGTCCATATCTCGGAAACTATAAGAGATAATGCAATTTGGCAACCGGCAATGTAATTAGCATGCCGAATATTACTTGGAATGTGAATTGGAACGAAATCGCCAATAGATAAGACCATTTTACAATTTGGGCCCTAGTTAGAAGCAGAGCCTAAGGTGTAAATTATCGATAGTCCATATCTCGGAAACTATAAGAGATAATGCAATTTGGCAACCGGCAATGTAATTAGCATGCCGAATATTACTTGGAATGTGAATTGGAACGAAATCGCCAATAGATAAGACCATTTTACAATTTGGGCCCAAGTTAGAAGCAGAGCCTAAGGTGTAAATTATTGATAGTCCATATCTCGGAAACTATAAGAGATAATGCAATTTCGCAACCGGCAATGTAATTAGCATGCCGATTATTACTTGGAGTGTGAATTGGAACGAAATCGCCAATAGATAAGACCATTTTACAATTTGGGCCCAAGTTAGAAGCAGAGCCTAAGGTGTAAATTATCGATAGTCCATATCTCGGGAACTATAAGAGATAATGCAATTTGGCAACCGGCAATGTAATTAGCATGCCGAATATTACTTGGAATGTGAATTGGAACGAAATCGCCAATAGATAAGACCATTTTACAATTTGGGCCCAAGTTAGAAGCAGAGCCTAAGGTGTAAATTATCGATAGTCCATATCTCGGAAACTATAAGAGATAATGCAATTTGGCAACCGGCAATGTAATTAGCATGCCGAATATTACTTGGAATGTGAATTGGAACGAAATCGCCAATAGATAAGACCATTTTACAATTTGGGCCCAAGTTAGAAGCAGAGCCTAAGGTGTAAATTATCGATAGTCCATATCTCGGAAACTATAAGAGATAATGCAATTTGGCAACCGGCAATGTAATTAGCATGCCGAATATTACTTGGAATGTGAATTGGAACGAAATCGCCAATAGATAAGACCATTTTACAATTTGGGCCCAAGTTAGAAGCAGAGCCTAAGGTGTAAATTATCGATAGTCCATATCTCGGAAACTATAAGAGATAATGCAATTTGGCAACCGGCAATGTAATTAGCATGCCGAATATTACTTGGAATGTGAATTGGAACGAAATCGCCAATAGATAAGACCATTTTACAATTTGGGCCCAAGTTAGAAGCAGAGCCTAAGGTGTAAATTATTGATAGTCCATATCTCGGAAACTATAAGAGATAATGATATTTCGCAACCGGCAATGTAATTAGCATGCCGATTATTACTTGGAGTGTGAATTGGAACGAAATCGCCAATAGATAAGACCATTTTACAATTTGGGCCCAAGTTAGAAGCAGAGCCTAAGGTGTAAATTATCGATAGTCCATATCTCGGAAACTATAAGAGATAATGCAATTTGGCAACCGGCAATGTAATTAGCATGCCGAATATTACTTGGAATGTGAATTGGAACGAAATCGCCAATAGATAAGACCATTTTACAATTTGGGCCCAAGTTAGAAGCAGAGCCTAAGGTGTAAATTATCGATAGTCCATATCTCGGAAACTATAAGAGATAATGCAATTTGGCAACCGGCAATGTAATTAGCATGCCGAATATTACTTGGAATGTGAATTGGAACGAAATCGCCAATAGATAAGACCATTTTACAATTTGGGCCCAAGTTAGAAGCAGAGCCTAAGGTGTAAATTATCGATAGTCGATATCTCGGAAACTATAAGATATAATGCAATTTGGCAACCGGCAAAGTAATTAGCATGCCGAATATTACTTGGAATGTGAATTGGAACGAAATCGCCAATAGATAAGACCATTTTACAATTTGGGCCCAAGTTAGAAGCAGAGCCTAAGGTGTAAATTATCGATAGTCCATATCTCGGAAACTATAGGAGATAATGCAATTTGGCAACCGGCAATGTAATTAGCATGCCGAATATTACTTGGAATGTGAATTGGAACGAAATCGCCAATGGATAAGACCATTTTACAATTTGGGCCCAAGTTAGAAGCAGAGCCTAAGGTGTAAATTATTGATAGTCCATATCTCGGAAACTATAAGAGATAATGCAATTTCGCAACCGGCAATGTAATTAGCATGCCGAATATCACTTGGAATGTGAATTGGGACGAAATCGCCAATAGATAAGACCATTTTACAATTTGGGCCCAAGTTAGAAGCAGAGCCTAAGGTGTAAATTATCGATAGTCCATATCTCGGAAACTATAAGAGATAATGCAATTTGGCAACCGGCAATGTAATTAGCATGCCGAATATTACTTGGAATGTGAATTGGAACGAAATCGCCAATAGATAAGAAGATTTTACAATTTGGGCCCAAGTTAGAAGCAGAGCCTAAGGTGTAAATTATTGATAGTCCATATCTCGGAAACTATAAGAGATAATGCAATTTCGCAACCGGCAATGTAATTAGCATGCCGATTATCACTTGGAATGTGAATTGGGACGAAATCGCCAATAGATAAGACCATTTTACAATTTGGGCCCAAGTTAGAAGCAGAGCCTAAGGTGTAAATTATCGATAGTCCATATCTCGGAAACTATAAGAGATAATGCAATTTGGCAACCGGCAATGTAATTAGCATGCCGAATATTACTTGGAATGTGAATTGGAACGAAATCGCCAATAGATAAGACCATTTTACAATTTGGGCCCAAGTTAGAAGCAGAGCCTAAAGTGTAAATTATCGATAGTCCATATCTCGGAAACTATAAGAGATAATGCAATTTGGCAACCGGCAATGTAATTAGCATGCCGAATACTACTTGGAATGTGAATTGGAACGAAATCGCCAATAGATAAGACCATTTTACAATTTGGGTCCAAGTTAGAAGCAGAGCCTAAGGTGTAAATTATCGATAGTCCATATCTCGGAAACTATAAGAGATAATGCAATTTGGCAACCGGCAATGTAATTAGCATGCCTAATATTACTTGGAATGTGAATTGGAACGAAATCGCCAATAGATAAGACCATTTTACAATTTGGGCCCAAGTTATAAGCAGAGCCTATGGTGTAAATTATCGATAGTCCATATCTCGGAAACTATAAGAGATAATGCAATTTGGCAACCGGCAATGTAATTAGCATGCCGAATATTACTTTGAATGTGAATTGGAACGAAATCGCCAATAGATTAGACCATTTTACAATTTGGGCCCAAGTTAGAAGCAGAGCCTAAGGTGTAAATTATCGATAGTCCATATCTCGGAAACTATAAGAGTTAATGCAATTTGGCAACCGGCAATGTAATTAGCATGCCGAATATTACTTGGAATGTGAATTGGAACGAAATCGCCAATAGATAAGACCATTTTACAATTTGGGCCCAAGTTAGAAGCAGAGCCTAAGGTGTAAATTATCGATAGTCCATATCTCGGAAACTATAAGAGATAATGCAATTTGGCAACCGGCAATGTAATTAGCATGCCGAATATTACTTGGAATGTGAATTGGAACGAAATCGCCAATAGATAAGACCATTTTACAATTTGGGCCCAAGTTAGAAGCAGAGCCTAAGGTGTAAATTATCGATAGTCCATATCTCGGAAACTATAAGAGATAATGCAATTTGGCAACCGGCAATGTAATTAGCATGCCGAATATTACTTGGAATGTGAATTGGAACGAAATCGCCAATAGATAAGACCATTTTACAATTTGGGCCCAAGTTATAAGCAGAGCCTATGGTGTAAATTATCGATAGTCCATATCTCGGAAACTATAAGAGATAATGCAATTTGGCAACCGGCAATGTAATTAGCATGCCGAATATTACTTGGAATGTGAATTGGAACGAAATCGCCAATAGATAAGACCATTTTACAATTTGGGCCCAAGTTAGAAGCAGAGCCTAAGGTGTAAATTATCGATAGTCCATATCTCGGAAACTATAAGAGATAATGCAATTTGGCAACCGGCAATGTAATTAGCATGCCGAATATTACTTGGAATGTGAATTGGAACGAAATCGCCAATAGGTAAGACCATTTTACAATTTGGGCCCAAGTTAGAAGCAGAGCCTAAGGTGTAAATTATCGATAGTCCATATCTCGGAAACTATAAGAGATAATTCAATTTGGCAACCGGCAATGTAATTAGCATGCCGAATATTACTTGGAATGTGAATTGGAACGAAATCGCCAATAGATAAGACCATTTTACAATTTGGGCCCAAGTTAGAAGCAGAGCCTAAGGTGTAAATAATCGATAGTCCATATCTCGGAAACTATAAGAGATAATGCAATTTGGCAACCGGCAATGTAATTAGCATGCCGAATATTACTTGGAATGTGAATTGGAACGAAATCGCCAATAGATAAGACCATTTTACAATTTGGGCCCAAGTTAGAAGCAGAGCCTAAGGTGTAAATTATCGATAGTCCATATCTCGGAAACTATAAGAGATAATGCAATTTGGCAACCGGCAATGTAATTAGCATGCCGAATATTACTTGGAATGTGAATTGGAACGGAATCGCCAATAGATAAGACCATTTTACAATTTGGGCCCAAGTTAGAAGCAGAGCCTCAGGTGTAAATTATCGATACTCCATATCTCGGAAACTATAAGAGATAATGCAATTTGGCAACCGGCAATGTAATTAGCATGCCGAATATTACTTGGAATGTGAATTGGAACGAAATCGCCAATAGATAAGACCATTTTACAATTTGGGCCCAAGATAGAAACGGAGCCTAAGGTGTAAATTATCGATAGTCCATATCTCGGAAACTATAAGAGATAATGCAATTTGGCCACCTTCAATGTAATTAGCATGCCGAATATTACTTGGAATGTGAATTGGAACGAAATCGCCAATAGATAAGACCATTTTACAATTTGGGCCCAAGTTAGAAGCGGAGCCTAAGGTGTAAATTATTGATAGTCCATATCTCGGAAACTATAAGAGATAATGCAATTTCGCAACCGGCAATGTAATTAGCATGCCGATTATTACTTGGAGTGTGAATTGGAACGAAATCGCCAATAGATAAGACCATTTTACAATTTGGGCCCAAGTTAGAAGCAGAGCCTAAGGTGTAAATTATCGATAGTCCATATCTCGGAAACTATAAGAGATAATGCAATTTGGCAACCGGCAATGTAATTAGCATGCCGAATATTACTTGGAATGTGAATTGGAACGAAATCGCCAATAGATAAGACCATTTTACAATTTGGGCCCAAGTTAGAAGCAGAGCCTAAGGTGTAAATTATCGATAGTCCATATCTCGGAAACTATAAGAGATAATGCAATTTGGCAACCGGCAATGTAATTAGCATGCCGAATATTACTTGGAATGTGAATTGGAACGAAATCGCCAATAGATAAGACCATTTTACAATTTGGGCCCAAGTTATAAGCAGAGCCTATGGTGTAAATTATCGATAGTCCATATCTCGGAAACTATAAGAGATAATGCAATTTGGCAACCGGCAATGTAATTAGCATGCCGAATATTACTTGGAATGTGAATTGGAACGAAATCGCCAATAGATAAGACCATTTTACAATTTGGGCCCAAGTTAGAAGCAGAGCCTAAGGTGTAAATTATCGATAGTCCATATCTCGGAAACTATAAGAGATAATGCAATTTGGCAACCGGCAATGTAATTAGCATGCCGAATATTACTTGGAATGTGAATTGGAACGAAATCGCCAATAGGTAAGACCATTTTACAATTTGGGCCCAAGTTAGAAGCAGAGCCTAAGGTGTAAATTATCGATAGTCCATATCTCGGAAACTATAAGAGATAATTCAATTTGGCAACCGGCAATGTAATTAGCATGCCGAATATTACTTGGAATGTGAATTGGAACGAAATCGCCAATAGATAAGACCATTTTACAATTTGGGCCCAAGTTAGAAGCAGAGCCTAAGGTGTAAATAATCGATAGTCCATATCTCGGAAACTATAAGAGATAATGCAATTTGGCAACCGGCAATGTAATTAGCATGCCGAATATTACTTGGAATGTGAATTGGAACGAAATCGCCAATAGATAAGACCATTTTACAATTTGGGCCCAAGTTAGAAGCAGAGCCTAAGGTGTAAATTATCGATAGTCCATATCTCGGAAACTATAAGAGATAATGCAATTTGGCAACCGGCAATGTAATTAGCATGCCGAATATTACTTGGAATGTGAATTGGAACGGAATCGCCAATAGATAAGACCATTTTACAATTTGGGCCCAAGTTAGAAGCAGAGCCTCAGGTGTAAATTATCGATACTCCATATCTCGGAAACTATAAGAGATAATGCAATTTGGCAACCGGCAATGTAATTAGCATGCCGAATATTACTTGGAATGTGAATTGGAACGAAATCGCCAATAGATAAGACCATTTTACAATTTGGGCCCAAGATAGAAACGGAGCCTAAGGTGTAAATTATCGATAGTCCATATCTCGGAAACTATAAGAGATAATGCAATTTGGCCACCTTCAATGTAATTAGCATGCCGAATATTACTTGGAATGTGAATTGGAACGAAATCGCCAATAGATAAGACCATTTTACAATTTGGGCCCAAGTTAGAAGCGGAGCCTAAGGTGTAAATTATTGATAGTCCATATCTCGGAAACTATAAGAGATAATGAAATTTCGCAACCGGCAATGTAATTAGCATGCCGATTATTACTTGGAGTGTGAATTGGAAGGAAATCGCCAATAGATAAGACCATTTTACAATTTGGGTCCAAGTTAGAAGCAGAGCCTAAGGTGTAAATTATCGATAGTCCATATCTCGGAAACTATAAGAGATAATGCAATTTGGCAACCGGCAATGTAATTAGCATGCCGAATATTACTTGGAATGTGAATTGGAACGAAATCGCCAATAGATAAGACCATTTTACAATTTGGGCCCAAGTTAGAAGCAGAGCCTAAGGTGTAAATTATCGATAGTCCATATCTCGGAAACTATAAGAGATAATGCAATTTGGCAACCGGCAATGTAATTAGCATGCCGAATATTACTTGGAATGTGAATTGGAACGAAATCGCCAATAGATAAGACCATTTTACAATTTGGGCCCAAGTTAGAAGCAGAGCCTAAGGTGTAAATTATTGATAGTCCATATCTCGGAAACTATAAGAGATAATGCAATTTGGCAACCGGCAATGTAATTAGCATGCCGAATATTACTTGGAATGTGAATTGGAACGAAATCGCCAATAGAGAAGACCATTTTACAATTTGGGCCCAAGTTAGAAGCAGAGCCTAAGGTGTAAATTATCGATAGTCCATATCTCGGAAACTATAAGAGATAATGCAATTTGGCAACCGGCAATGTAATTAGCATGCCGAATATTACTTGGAATGTGAATTGGAACGAAATCGCCAATAGATAAGACCATTTTACAATTTGGGCCCAAGTTAGAAGCAGAGCCTAAGGTGTAAATTATCGATAGTCCATATCTCGGAAACTATAAGAGGTAATGCAATTTGGCAACCGGCAATGTAATTGGCATGCCGAATATTACTTGGAATGTGAATTGGAACGAAATCGCCAATAGAGAAGACCATTTTACAATTTGGGCCCAAGTTAGAAGCAGAGCCTAAGGTGTAAATTATCGATAGTCCATATCTCGGAAACTATAAGAGATAATGCAATTTGGCAACCGGCAATGTAATTAGCATGCCGAATATTACTTGGAATGTGAATTGGAACGAAATCGCCAATAGATAAGACCATTTTACAATTTGGGCCCAAGTTAGAAGCAGAGCCTAAGGTGTAAATTATCGATAGTCCATATCTCGGAAACTATAAGAGATAATGCAATTTGGCAACCGGCAATGTAATTAGCATGCCGAATATTACTTGGAATGTGAATTGGAACGAAATCGCCAATAGATAAGACCATTTTACAATTTGGGCCCAAGTTAGAAGCAGAGCCTAAGGTGTAAATTATCGATAGTCCATATCTCGGAAACTATAAGAGATAATGCAATTTGGCAACCGGCAATGTAATTAGCATGCCGAATATTACTTGGAATGTGAATTGGAACGAAATCGCCAATAGATAAGACCATTTTACAATTTGGGCCCAAGTTAGAAGCAGAGCCTAAGGTGTAAATTATTGATAGTCCATATCTCGGAAACTATAAGAGATAATGCAATTTCGCAACCGGCAATGTAATTAGTATGCCGATTATTACTTGGAGTGTGAAGTGGAACGAAATCGCCAATAGATAAGACCATTTTACAATTTGGGCCCAAGTTAGAAGCAGAGCCTAAGGTGTAAATTATTGATAGTCCATATCTCGGAAACTATAAGAGATAATGCAATTTCGCAACCGGCAATGTAATTAGCATGCCGATTATTACTTGGAGTGTGAATTGGAACGAAATCGCCAATAGATAAGACCATTTTACAATTTGGGCCCAAGTTAGAAGCAGAGCCTAAGGTGTAAATTATCGATAGTCCATATCTCGGAAACTATAAGAGATAATGCAATTTGGCAACCGGCAATGTAATTAGCATGCCGAATATTACTTGGAATGTGAATTGGAACGAAATCGCCAATAGATAAGACCATTTTACAATTTGGGCCCAAGTTAGAAGCAGAGCCTAAGGTGTAAATTATCGATAGTCCATATCTCGGAAACTATAAGAGATAATGCAATTTGGCAACCGGCAATGTAATTAGCATGCCGAATATTACTTGGAATGTGAATTGGAACGAAATCGCCAATAGATAAGACCATTTTACAATTTGGGCCCAAGTTAGAAGCAGAGCCTAAGGTGTAAATTATTGATAGTCCATATCTCGGAAACTATAAGAGATAATGATATTTCGCAACCGGCAATGTAATTAGCATGCCGATTATTACTTGGAGTGTGAATTGGAACGAAATCGCCAATAGATAAGACCATTTTACAATTTGGGCCCAAGTTAGAAGCAGAGCCTAAGGTGTAAATTATCGATAGTCCATATCTCGGAAACTATAAGAGATAATGCAATTTGGCAACCGGCAATGTAATTAGCATGCCGAATATTACTTGGAATGTGAATTGGAACGAAATCGCCAATAGATAAGACCATTTTACAATTTGGGCCCAAGTTAGAAGCAGAGCCTAAGGTGTAAATTATTGATAGTCCATATCTCGGAAACTATAAGAGATAATGATATTTCGCAACCGGCAATGTAATTAGCATGCCGATTATTACTTGGAGTGTGAATTGGAACGAAATCGCCAATAGATAAGACCATTTTACAATTTGGGCCCAAGTTAGAAGCAGAGCCTAAGGTGTAAATTATCGATAGTCCATATCTCGGAAACTATAAGAGATAATGCAATTTGGCAACCGGCAATGTAATTAGAATGCCGAATATTACTTGGAATGTGAATTGGAACGAAATCGCCAATAGATAAGACCATTTTACAATTTGGGCCCAAGTTAGAAGCAGAGCCTAAGGTGTAAATTATCGATAGTCCATATCTCGGAAACTATAAGAGATAATGCAATTTGGCAACCGGCAATGTAATTAGCATGCCGAATATTACTTGGAATGTGAATTGGAACGAAATCGCCAATAGACAAGACCATTTTACAATTTGGGCCCAAGTTAGAAGCAGAGCCTAAGGTGTAAATTATCGATAGTCCATATCTCGGAATCTATAAGAGATAATGCAATTTGGCAACCGGCAAAGTAATTAGCATGCCGAATATTACTTGGAATGTGAATTGGAACGAAATCGCCAATAGATAAGACCATTTTACAATTTGGGCCCAAGTTAGAAGCAGAGCCTAAGGTGTAAATTATCGATAGTCCATATCTCGGAAACTATAGGAGATAATGCAATTTGGCAACCGGCAATGTAATTAGCATGCCGAATATTACTTGGAATGTGAATTGGAACGAAATCGCCAATAGATAAGACCATTTTACAATTTGGGCCCAAGTTAGAAGCAGAGCCTAAGGTGTAAATTATTGATAGTCCATATCTCGGAAACTATAAGAGATAATGCAATTTCGCAACCGGCAATGTAATTAGCATGCCGAATATCACTTGGAATGTGAATTGGGACGAAATCGCCAATAGATAAGACCATTTTACAATTTGGGCCCAAGTTAGAAGCAGAGCCTAAGGTGTAAATTATTGATAGTCCATATCTCGGAAACTATAAGAGATAATGATATTTCGCAACCGGCAATGTAATTAGCATGCCGATTATTACTTGGAGTGTGAATTGGAACGAAATCGCCAATAGATAAGACCATTTTACAATTTGGGCCCAAGTTAGAAGCAGAGCCTAAGGTGTAAATTATCGATAGTCCATATCTCGGAAACTATAAGAGATAATGATATTTCGCAACCGGCAATGTAATTAGCATGCCGATTATTACTTGGAGTGTGAATTGGAACGAAATCGCCAATAGATAAGACCATTTTACAATTTGGGCCCAAGTTAGAAGCAGAGCCTAAGGTGTAAATTATCGATAGTCCATATCTCGGAAACTATAAGAGATAATGCAATTTGGCAACCGGCAATGTAATTAGCATGCCGAATATTACTTGGAATGTGAATTGGAACGAAATCGCCAATAGATAAGACCATTTTACAATTTGGGCCCAAGTTAGAAGCAGAGCCTAAGGTGTAAATTATCGATAGTCCATATCTCGGAAACTATAAGAGATAATGCAATTTGGCAACCGGCAATGTAATTAGCATGCCGAATATTACTTGGAATGTGAATTGGAACGAAATCGCCAATAGATAAGACCATTTTACAATTTGGGCCCAAGTTAGAAGCAGAGCCTAAGGTGTAAATTATCGATAGTCCATATCTCGGAATCTATAAGAGATAATGCAATTTGGCAACCGGCAAAGTAATTAGCATGCCGAATATTACTTGGAATGTGAATTGGAACGAAATCGCCAATAGATAAGACCATTTTACAATTTGGGCCCAAGTTAGAAGCAGAGCCTAAGGTGTAAATTATCGATAGTCCATATCTCGGAAACTATAGGAGATAATGCAATTTGGCAACCGGCAATGTAATTAGCATGCCGAATATTACTTGGAATGTGAATTGGAACGAAATCGCCAATAGATAAGACCATTTTACAATTTGGGCCCAAGTTAGAAGCAGAGCCTAAGGTGTAAATTATTGATAGTCCATATCTCGGAAACTATAAGAGATAATGCAATTTCGCAACCGGCAATGTAATTAGCATGCCGAATATCACTTGGAATGTGAATTGGGACGAAATCGCCAATAGATAAGACCATTTTACAATTTGGGCCCAAGTTAGAAGCAGAGCCTAAGGTGTAAATTATCGATAGTCCATATCTCGGAAACTATAAGAGATAATGCAATTTGGCAACCGGCAATGTAATTAGCATGCCGAATATTACTTGGAATGTGAATTGGAACGAAATCGCCAATAGATAAGACCATTTTACAATTTGGGCCCAAGTTAGAAGCAGAGCCTAAGGTGTAAATTATTGATAGTCCATATCTCGGAAACTATAAGAGATAATGCAATTTCGCAACCGGCAATGTAATTAGCATGCCGATTATCACTTGGAATGTGAATTGGGACGAAATCGCCAATAGATAAGACCATTTTACAATTTGGGCCCAAGTTAGAAGCAGAGCCTAAGGTGTAAATTATCGATAGTCCATATCTCGGAAACTATAAGAGATAATGCAATTTGGCAACCGGCAATGTAATTAGCATGCCGAATATTACTTGGAATGTGAATTGGAACGAAATCGCCAATAGATAAGACCATTTTACAATTTGGGCCCAAGTTAGAAGCAGAGCCTAAAGTGTAAATTATCGATAGTCCATATCTCGGAAACTATAAGAGATAATGCAATTTGGCAACCGGCAATGTAATTAGCATGCCGAATACTACTTGGAATGTGAATTGGAACGAAATCGCCAATAGATAAGACCATTTTACAATTTGGGCCCAAGTTAGAAGCAGAGCCTAAGGTGTAAATTATCGATAGTCCATATCTCGGAAACTATAAGAGATAATGCAATTTGGCAACCGGCAATGTAATTAGCATGCCGAATATTACTTGGAATGTGAATTGGAACGAAATCGCCAATAGATAAGACCATTTTACAATTTGGGCCCAAGTTATAAGCAGAGCCTATGGTGTAAATTATCGATTGTCCATATCTCGGAAACTATAAGAGATAATGCAATTTGGCAAACGGCAATGTAATTAGCATGCCGAATATTACTTGGAATGTGAATTGGAACGAAATCGCCAATAGATAAGACCATTTTACAATTTGGGCCCAAGTTAGAAGCAGAGCCTAAGGTGTAAATTATCGATAGTCCATATCTCGGAAACTATAAGAGTTAATGCAATTTGGCAACCGGCAATGTAATTAGCATGCCGAATATTACTTGGAATGTGAATTGGAACGAAATCGCCAATAGATAAGACCATTTTACAATTTGGGCCCAAGTTAGAAGCAGAGCCTAAGGTGTAAATTATCGATAGTCCATATCTCGGAAACTATAAGAGATAATGCAATTTGGCAACCGGCAATGTAATTAGCATGCCGAATATTACTTGGAATGTGAATTGGAACGAAATCGCCAATAGATAAGACCATTTTACAATTTGGGCCCAAGTTAGAAGCAGAGCCTAAGGTGTAAATTATCGATAGTCCATATCTCGGAAACTATAAGAGATAATGCAATTTGGCAACCGGCAATGTAATTAGCATGCCGAATATTACTTGGAATGTGAATTGGAACGAAATCGCCAATAGATAAGACCATTTTACAATTTGGGCCCAAGTTATAAGCAGAGCCTATGGTGTAAATTATCGATAGTCCATATCTCGGAAACTATAAGAGATAATGCAATTTGGCAACCGGCAATGTAATTAGCATGCCGAATATTACTTGGAATGTGAATTGGAACGAAATCGCCAATAGATAAGACCATTTTACAATTTGGGCCCAAGTTAGAAGCAGAGCCTAAGGTGTAAATTATCGATAGTCCATATCTCGGAAACTATAAGAGATAATGCAATTTGGCAACCGGCAATGTAATTAGCATGCCGAATATTACTTGGAATGTGAATTGGAACGAAATCGCCAATAGGTAAGACCATTTTACAATTTGGGCCCAAGTTAGAAGCAGAGCCTAAGGTGTAAATTATCGATAGTCCATATCTCGGAAACTATAAGAGATAATTCAATTTGGCAACCGGCAATGTAATTAGCATGCCGAATATTACTTGGAATGTGAATTGGAACGAAATCGCCAATAGATAAGACCATTTTACAATTTGGGCCCAAGTTAGAAGCAGAGCCTAAGGTGTAAATAATCGATAGTCCATATCTCGGAAACTATAAGAGATAATGCAATTTGGCAACCGGCAATGTAATTAGCATGCCGAATATTACTTGGAATGTGAATTGGAACGAAATCGCCAATAGATAAGACCATTTTACAATTTGGGCCCAAGTTAGAAGCAGAGCCTAAGGTGTAAATTATCGATAGTCCATATCTCGGAAACTATAAGAGATAATGCAATTTGGCAACCGGCAATGTAATTAGCATGCCGAATATTACTTGGAATGTGAATTGGAACGGAATCGCCAATAGATAAGACCATTTTACAATTTGGGCCCAAGTTAGAAGCAGAGCCTAAGGTGTAAATTATCGATAGTCCATATCTCGGAAACTATAAGAGATAATGCAATTTGGCAACCGGTAATGTAATTAGCATGCCGAATATTACTTGGAATGTGAATTGGAACGAAATCGCCAATAGATAAGACCATTTTACAATTTGGGCCCAAGTTAGAAGCGGAGCCTAAGGTGTAAATTATCGATAGTCCATATCTCGGAAACTATAAGAGATAATGCAATTTGGCCACCTTCAATGTAATTAGCATGCCGAATATTACTTGGAATGTGAATTGGAACGAAATCGCCAATAGATAAGACCATTTTACAATTTGGGCCCAAGTTAGAAGCGGAGCCTAAGGTGTAAATTATTGATAGTCCATATCTCGGAAACTATAAGAGATAATGCAATTTCGCAACCGGCAATGTAATTAGCATGCCGATTATTACTTGGAGTGTGAATTGGAAGGAAATCGCCAATAGATAAGACCATTTTACAATTTGGGTCCAAGTTAGAAGCAGAGCCTAAGGTGTAAATTATCGATAGTCCATATCTCGGAAACTATAAGAGATAATGCAATTTGGCAACCGGCAATGTAATTAGCATGCCGAATATTACTTGGAATGTGAATTGGAACGAAATCGCCAATAGATAAGACCATTTTACAATTTGGGCCCAAGTTAGAAGCAGAGCCTAAGGTGTAAATTATCGATAGTCCATATCTCGGAAACTATAAGAGATAATGCAATTTGGCAACCGGCAATGTAATTAGCATGCCGAATATTACTTGGAATGTGAATTGGAACGAAATCGCCAATAGATAAGACCATTTTACAATTTGGGCCCAAGTTATAAGCAGAGCCTATGGTGTAAATTATCGATAGTCCATATCTCGGAAACTATAAGAGATAATGCAATTTGGCAACCGGCAATGTAATTAGCATGCCGAATATTACTTGGAATGTGAATTGGAACGAAATCGCCAATAGATAAGACCATTTTACAATTTGGGCCCAAGTTAGAAGCAGAGCCTAAGGTGTAAATTATCGATAGTCCATATCTCGGAAACTATAAGAGTTAATGCAATTTGGCAACCGGCAATGTAATTAGCATGCCGAATATTACTTGGAATGTGAATTGGAACGAAATCGCCAATAGATAAGACCATTTTACAATTTGGGCCCAAGTTAGAAGCAGAGCCTAAGGTGTAAATTATCGATAGTCCATATCTCGGAAACTATAAGAGATAATGCAATTTGGCAACCGGCAATGTAATTAGCATGCCGAATATTACTTGGAATGTGAATTGGAACGAAATCGCCAATAGATAAGACCATTTTACAATTTGGGCCCAAGTTAGAAGCAGAGCCTAAGGTGTAAATTATCGATAGTCCATATCTCGGAAATTATAAGAGATAACGCAATTTGGCAACCGGCAATGTAATTAGCATGCCGAATATTACTTGGAATGTGAATTGGAACGAAATCGCCAATAGATAAGACCATTTTACAATTTGGGCCCAAGTTATAAGCAGAGCCTATGGTGTAAATTATCGATAGTCCATATCTCGGAAACTATAAGAGATAATGCAATTTGGCAACCGGCAATGTAATTAGCATGCCGAATATTACTTGGAATGTGAATTGGAACGAAATCGCCAATAGATAAGACCATTTTACAATTTGGGCCCAAGTTATAAGCAGAGCCTATGGTGTAAATTATCGATAGTCCATATCTCGGAAACTATAAGAGATAATGCAATTTGGCAACCGGCAATGTAATTAGCATGCCGAATATTACTTGGAATGTGAATTGGAACGAAATCGCCAATAGATAAGACCATTTTACAATTTGGGCCCAAGTTAGAAGCAGAGCCTAAGGTGTAAATTATCGATAGTCCATATCTCGGAAACTATAAGAGGTAATGCAATTTGGCAACCGGCAATGTAATTAGCATGCCGAATATTACTTGGAATGTGAATTGGAACGAAATCGCCAATAGAGAAGACCATTTTACAATTTGGGCCCAAGTTAGAAGCAGAGCCTAAGGTGTAAATTATCGATAGTCCATATCTCGGAAACTATAAGAGATAATGCAATTTGGCAACCGGCAATGTAATTAGCATGCCGAATATTACTTGGAATGTGAATTGGAACGAAATCGCCAATAGATAAGACCATTTTACAATTTGGGCCCAAGTTAGAAGCAGAGCCTAAGGTGTAAATTATCGATAGTCCATATCTCGGAAACTATAAGAGATAATGCAATTTGGCAACCGGCAATGTAATTAGCATGCCGAATATTACTTGGAATGTGAATTGGAACGAAATCGCCAATAGATAAGACCATTTTACAATTTGGGCCCAAGTTAGAAGCAGAGCCTAAGGTGTAAATTATCGATAGTCCATATCTCGGAAACTATAAGAGATAATGCAATTTGGCAACCGGCAATGTAATTAGCATGCCGAATATTACTTGGAATGTGAATTGGAACGAAATCGCCAATAGATAAGACCATTTTACAATTTGGGCCCAAGTTAGAAGCAGAGCCTAAGGAGTAAATTATCGATAGTCCATATCTCGGAAACTATAAGAGTTAATGCAATTTGGCAACCGGCAATGTAATTAGCATGCCGAATATTACTTGGAATGTGAATTGGAACGAAATCGCCAATAGATAAGACCATTTTACAATTTGGGCCCAAGTTAGAAGCAGAGCCTAAGGTGTAAATTATCGATAGTCCATATCTTGGAAACTATAAGAGGTAATGCAATTTCGCAACCGGCAATGTAATTAGCATGCCGATTATTACTTGGAGTGTGAAGTGGAACGAAGTCGCCAATATATAAGACCATTTTACAATTTGGGCCCAAGTTAGAAGCAGAGCCTAAA
The DNA here is from genome assembly GCF_030347505.1 of Rhynchophorus ferrugineus. Classification (NCBI taxonomy): domain Eukaryota; kingdom Metazoa; phylum Arthropoda; class Insecta; order Coleoptera; family Curculionidae; genus Rhynchophorus; species Rhynchophorus ferrugineus. Next base: position 293,468 of record NW_027472767.1, on the reverse strand, counting down.
GTGTAAATTATCGATAGTCCATATCTCGGAAACTATAAGAGATAATGCAATTTGGCAACCGGCAATGTAATTAGCATGCCGAATATTACTTGGAATGTGAATTGGAACGAAATCGCCAATAGATAAGACCATTTTACAATTTGGGCCCAAGTTAGAAGCAGAGCCTAAGGTGTAAATTATCGATAGTCCATATCTCGGAAACTATAAGAGATAATGCAATTTGGCAACCGGCAATGTAATTAGCATGCCGAATATTACTTGGAATGTGAATTGGAACGAAATCGCCAATAGATAAAAGCATTTTACAATTTGGGCCCAAGTTATAAGCAGAGCCTATGGTGTAAATTATCGATAGTCCATATCTCGGAAACTATAAGAGATAATGCAATTTGGCAACCGGCAATGTAATTAGCATGCCGAATATTACTTGGAATGTGAATTGGAACGAAATCGCCAATAGATAAGACCATTTTACAATTTGGGCCCAAGTTAGAAGCAGAGCCTAAGGAGTAAATTATCGATAGTCCATATCTCGGAAACTATAAGAGTTAATGCAATTTGGCAACCGGCAATGTAATTAGCATGCCGAATATTACTTGGAATGTGAATTGGAACGAAATCGCCAATAGATAAGACCATTTTACAATTTGGGCCCAAGTTAGAAGCAGAGCCTAAGGTGTAAATTATCGATAGTACATATCTCGGAAACTATAAGAGATAATGCAATTTGGCAACCGGCAATGTAATTAGCATGCCGAATATTACTTGGAATGTGAATTGGAACGAAATCGCCAATAGATAAGACCATTTTACAATTTGGGCCCAAGTTAGAAGCAGAGCCTAAGGTGTAAATTATCGATAGTCCATATCTCGGAAACTATAAGAGATAATGCAATTTGGCAACCGGCAATGTAATTAGCATGCCGAATATTAATTGGAATGTGAATTGGAACGAAATCGCCAATAGATAAGACCATTTTACAATTTGGGCCCAAGTTATAAGCAGAGCCTATGGTGTAAATTATCGATAGTCCATATCTCGGAAACTATAAGAGATAATGCAATTTGGCAACCGGCAATGTAATTAGCATGCCGAATATTACTTGGAATGTGAATTGGAACGAAATCGCCAATAGATAAGACCATTTTACAATTTGGGCCCAAGTTATAAGCAGAGCCTATGGTGTAAATTATCGATAGTCCATATCTTGGAAACTATAAGAGATAATGCAATTTGGCAACCGGCAATGTAATTAGCATGCCGAATATTACTTGGAATGTGAATTGGAACGAAATCGCCAATAGATAAGACCATTTTACAATTTGGGCCCAAGTTAGAAGCAGAGCCTAAGGTGTAAATTATCGATAGTCCATATCTCGGAAACTATAAGAGATAATTCAATTTGGCAACCGGCAATGTAATTAGCATGCCGAATATTACTTGGAATGTGAATTGGAACGAAATCGCCAATAGATAAGACCATTTTACAATTTGGGCCCAAGTTAGAAGCAGAGCCTAAGGTGTAAATAATCGATAGTCCATATCTCGGAAACTATAAGAGATAATGCAATTTGGCAACCGGCAATGTAATTAGCATGCCGAATATTACTTCGAATGTGAATTGGAACGAAATCGCCAATAGATAAGACCATTTTACAATTTGGGCCCAAGTTAGAAGCAGAGCCTAAGGTGTAAATTATCGATAGTCCATATCTCGGAAACTATAAGAGATAATGCAATTTGGCAACCGGCAATGTAATTAGCATGCCGAATATTACTTGGAATGTGAATTGGAACGGAATCGCCAATAGATAAGACCATTTTACAATTTGGGCCCAAGTTAGAAGCAGAGCCTAAGGTGTAAATTATCGATAGTCCATATCTCGGAAACTATAAGAGATAATGCAATTTGGCAACCGGCAATGTAATTAGCATGCCGAATATTACTTGGAATGTGAATTGGAACGAAATCGCCAATAGATAAGACCATTTTACAATTTGGGCCCAAGTTAGAAGCGGAGCCTAAGGTGTAAATTATTGATAGTCCATATCTCGGAAACCATAAGAGATAATGCAATTTCGCAACCGGCAATGTAATTAGCATGCCGATTATTACTTGGAGTGTGAATTGGAACGAAATCGCCAACTGATAAGACCATTTTACAATTTGGGTCCAAGTTAGAAGCAGAGCCTAAGGTGTAAATTATCGATAGTCCATATCTCGGAAACTATAAGAGATAATGCAATTTGGCAACCGGCAATGTAATTAGCATGCCGAATATTACTTGGAATGTGAATTGGAACGAAATCGCCAATAGATAAGACCATTTTACAATTTGGGCCCAAGTTAGAAGCAGAGCCTAAGGTGTAAATTATCGATAGTCCATATCTCGGAAACTATAAGAGATAATGCAATTTGGCAACCGGCAATGTAATTAGCATGCCGAATATTACTTGGAATGTGAATTGGAACGAAATCGCCAATAGATAAGACCATTTTACAATTTGGGCCCAAGTTAGAAGCAGAGCCTAAGGTGTAAATTATTGATAGTCCATATCTCGGAAACTATAAGAGATAATGCAATTTGGCAACCGGCAATGTAATTAGCATGCCGAATATTACTTGGAATGTGAATTGGAACGAAATCGCCAATAGAGAAGACCATTTTACAATTTGGGCCCAAGTTAGAAGCAGAGCCTAAGGTGTAAATTATCGATAGTCCATATCTCGGAAACTATAAGAGATAATGCAATTTGGCAACCGGCAATGTAATTAGCATGCCGAATATTACTTGGAATGTGAATTGGAACGAAATCGCCAATAGATAAGACCATTTTACAATTTGGGCCCAAGTTAGAAGCAGAGCCTAAGGTGTAAATTATCGATAGTCCATATCTTGGAAACTATAAGAGGTAATGCAATTTGGCAACCGGCAATGTAATTAGCATGCCGAATATTACTTGGAATGTGAATTGGAACGAAATCGCCAATAGAGAAGACCATTTTACAATTTGGGCCCAAGTTAGAAGCAGAGCCTAAGGTGTAAATTATCGATAGTCCATATCTCGGAAACTATAAGAGATAATGCAATTTGGCAACCGGCAATGTAATTAGCATGCCGAATATTACTTGGAATGTGAATTGGAACGAAATCGCCAATAGATAAGACCATTTTACAATTTGGGCCCAAGTTAGAAGCAGAGCCTAAGGTGTAAATTATCGATAGTCCATATCTCGGAAACTATAAGAGATAATGCAATTTGGCAACCGGCAATGTAATTAGCATGCCGAATATTACTTGGAATGTGAATTGGAACGAAATCGCCAATAGATAAGACCATTTTACAATTTGGGCCCAAGTTAGAAGCAGAGCCTAAGGTGTAAATTATCGATAGTCCATATCTCGGAAACTATAAGAGATAATGCAATTTGGCAACCGGCAATGTAATTAGCATGCCGAATATTACTTGGAATGTGAATTGGAACGAAATCGCCAATAGATAAGACCATTTTACAATTTGGGCCCAAGTTAGAAGCAGAGCCTAAGGTGTAAATTATTGATAGTCCATATCTCGGAAACTATAAGAGATAATGCAATTTCGCAACCGGCAATGTAATTAGCATGCCGATTATTACTTGGAGTGTGAATTGGAACGAAATCGCCAATAGATAAGACCATTTTACAATTTGGGCCCAAGTTAGAAGCAGAGCCTAAGGTGTAAATTATCGATAGTCCATATCTCGGAAACTATAAGAGATAATGCAATTTGGCAACCGGCAATGTAATTAGCATGCCGAATATTACTTGGAATGTGAATTGGAACGAAATCGCCAATAGATAAGACCATTTTACAATTTGGGCCCAAGTTAGAAGCAGAGCCTAAGGTGTAAATTATCGATAGTCCATATCTCGGAAACTATAAGAGATAATGCAATTTGGCAACCGGCAATGTAATTAGCATGCCGAATATTACTTGGAATGTGAATTGGAACGAAATCGCCTATAGATAAGACCATTTTACAATTTGGGCCCAAGTTAGAAGCAGAGCCTAAGGTGTAAATTATCGATAGTCCATATCTCGGAAACTATAAGAGATAATGCAATTTATCAACCGGCAATGTAATTAGCATGCCGAATATTACTTGGAATGTGAATTGGAACGAAATCGCCAATAGATAAGACCATTTTACAATTTGGGCCCAAGTTAGAAGCAGAGCCTAAGGTGTAAATTATCGATAGTCCATATCTCGGAAACTATAAGAGATAATGCAATTTGGCAACCGGCAATGTAATTAGCATGCCGAATATTACTTGGAATGTGAATTGGAACGAAATCGCCAATAGATAAGACCATCTTACAATTTGGGCCCAAGTTAGAAGCAGAGCCTAAGGTGTAAATTATCGATAGTCCATATCTCGGAAACTATAAGAGATAATGCAATTTGGCAACCGGCAATGTAATTAGCATGCCGAATATTACTTGGAATGTGAATTGGAACGAAATCGCCAATAGATAAGACCATTTTACAATTTGGGCCCAAGTTAGAAGCAGAGCCTATGGTGTAAATTATCGATAGTCCATATCTCGGAAACTATAAGAGATAATGCAATTTGGCAACCGGCAATGTAATTAGCATGCCGAATATTACTTGGAATGTGAATTGGAACGAAATCGCCAATAGATAAGACCATTTTACATTTTGGGCCCAAGTTAGAAGCAGAGCCTAAGGTGTAAATTATCGATAGTCCATATCTCGGAAACTATGAGTTAATGCAATTTGGCAACCGGCAATGTAATTAGCATGCCGAATATTACTTGGAATGTGAATTGGAACGAAATCGCCAATAGATAGGACCATTTTACAATTTGGGCCCAAGTTAGAAGCAGAGCCTAAGGTGTAAATTATTGATAGTCCATATCTCGGAAACTATAAGAGATAATGCAATTTCGCAACCGGCAATGTAATTAGCATGCCGATTATTACTTGGAGTGTGAATTGGAACGAAATCGCCAATAGATAAGACCATTTTACAATTTGGGCCCAAGTTAGAAGCAGAGCCTAAGGTGTAAATTATCGATAGTCCATATCTCGGAAACTATAAGAGATAATGCAATTTGGCAACCGGCAATGTAATTAGCATGCCGAATATTACTTGGAATGTGAATTGGAACGAAATCGCCAATAGATAAGACCATTTTACAATTTGGGCCCAAGTTAGAAGCAGAGCCTAAGGTGTAAATTATCGATAGTCCATATCTCGGAAACTATAAGAGATAATGCAATTTGGCAACCGGCAATGTAATTAGCATGCCGAATATTACTTGGAATGTGAATTGGAACGAAATCGCCTATAGATAAGACCATTTTACAATTTGGGCCCAAGTTAGAAGCAGAGCCTAAGGTGTAAATTATCGATAGTCCATATCTCGGAAACTATAAGAGATAATGCAATTTGGCAACCGGCAATGTAATTAGCATGCCGAATATTACTTGGAATGTGAATTGGAACGAAATCGCCAATAGATAAGACCATTTTACAATTTGGGCCCAAGTTAGAAGCAGAGCCTAAGGTGTAAATTATCGATAGTCCATATCTCGGAAACTATAAGAGATAATGCAATTTGGCAACCGGCAATGTAATTAGCATGCCGAATATTACTTGGAATGTGAATTGGAACGAAATCGCCAATAGATAAGACCATCTTACAATTTGGGCCCAAGTTAGAAGCAGAGCCTAAGGTGTAAATTATCGATAGTCCATATCTCGGAAACTATAAGAGATAATGCAATTTGGCAACCGGCAATGTAATTAGCATGCCGAATATTACTTGGAATGTGAATTGGAACGAAATCGCCAATAGATAAGACCATTTTACAATTTGGGCCCAAGTTAGAAGCAGAGCCTATGGTGTAAATTATCGATAGTCCATATCTCGGAATCTATAAGAGATAATGCAATTTGGCAACCGGCAATGTAATTAGCATGCCGAATATTACTTGGAATGTGAATTGGAACGAAATCGCCAATAGATAAGACCATTTTACATTTTGGGCCCAAGTTAGAAGCAGAGCCTAAGGTGTAAATTATCGATAGTCCATATCTCGGAAACTATGAGTTAATGCAATTTGGCAACCGGCAATGTAATTAGCATGCCGAATATTACTTGGAATGTGAATTGGAACGAAATCGCCAATAGAGAAGACCATTTTACAATTTGGGCCCAAGTTAGAAGCAGAGCCTAAGGTGTAAATTATCGATAGTCCATATCTCGGAAACTATAAGAGATAATGCAATTTGGCAACCGGCAATGTAATTAGCATGCCGAATATTACTTGGAATGTGAATTGGAACGAAATCGCCAATAGATAAGACCATTTTACAATTTGGGCCCAAGTTAGAAGCAGAGCCTAAGGTGTAAATTATCGATAGTCCATATCTCGGAAACTATAAGAGGTTCGTCCATCGATCGATGGACGAATGTAATTTGGCAACCGGCAATGTAATTAGCATGCCGAATATTACTTGGAATGTGAATTGGAACGAAATCGCCAATAGAGAAGACCATTTTACAATTTGGGCCCAAGTTAGAAGCAGAGCCTAAGGTGTAAATTATCGATAGTCCATATCTCGGAAACTATAAGAGATAATGCAATTTGGCAACCGGCAATGTAATTAGCATGCCGAATATTACTTGGAATGTGAATTGGAACGAAATCGCCAATAGATAAGACCATTTTACAATTTGGGCCCAAGTTAGAAGCAGAGCCTAAGGTGTAAATTATTGATAGTCCATATCTCGGAAACTATAAGAGATAATGCAATTTCGCAACCGGCAATGTAATTAGCATGCCGAATATTACTTGGAGTGTGAATTGGAACGAAATCGCCAATAGATAAGACCATTTTACAATTTGGGCCCAAGTTAGAAGCAGAGCCTAAGGTGTAAATTATCGATAGTCCATATCTCGGAAACTATAAGAGATAATGCAATTTGGCAACCGGCAATGTAATTAGCATGCCGAATATTACTTGGAATGTGAATTGGAACGAAATCGCCAATAGATAAGACCATTTTACAATTTGGGCCCAAGTTAGAAGCAGAGCCTAAGGTGTAAATTATCGATAGTCCATATCTCGGAAACTATAAGAGATAATGCAATTTGGCAACTGGCAATGTAATTAGCATGCCGAATAATACTTGGAATGTGAATTGGAACGAAATCGCCAATAGATAAGACCATTTTACAATTTGGGCCCAAGTTAGAAGCAGAGCCTAAGGTGTAAATTATCGATAGTCCATATCTCGGAAACTATAAGAGATAATGCAATTTGGAAACCGGCAATGTAATTAGCATGCCGAATATTACTTGGAATGTGAATTGGAACGAAATCGCCAATAGATAAGACCATTTTACAATTTGGGCCCAAGTTAGAAGCAGAGCCTAAGGTGTAAATTATCGATAGTCCATATCTCGGAAACTATAAGAGATAATGCAATTTGGCAACCGGCAATGTAATTAGCATGCCGAATATTACTTGGAATGTGAATTGGAACGAAATCGCCAATAGATAAGACCATTTTACAATTTGGGCCCAAGTTAGAAGCAGAGCCTAAGGTGTAAATTATTGATAGTCCATATCTCGGAAACTATAAGAGATAATGCAATTTCGCAACCGGCAATGTAATTAGCATGCCGAATATCACTTGGAATGTGAATTGGGACGAAATCGCCAATAGATAAGACCATTTTACAATTTGGGCCCAAGTTAGAAGCAGAGCCTAAGGTGTAAATTATCGATAGTCCATATCTCGGAAACTATAAGAGATAATGCAATTTGGCAACCGGCAATGTAATTAGCATGCCGAATATTACTTGGAATGTGAATTGGAACGAAATCGCCAATAGGTAAGACCATTTTACAATTTGGGCCCAAGTTAGAAGCAGAGCCTAAGGTGTAAATTATCGATAGTCCATATCTCGGAAACTATAAGAGATAAATCAATTTGGCAACCGGCAATGTGATTAGCATGCCGGATATTACTTGGAATGTGAATTGGAACGAAATCGCCAATAGATAAGACCATTTTACAATTTGGGCCCAAGTTAGAAGTAGAGCCTAAGGTGTAAATTACCGATAGTCCATATCTCGGAAACTATAAGAGATAATGCAATTTGGCAACCGGCAATGTAATTAGCATGCCGAATATTACTTGGAATGTGAATTGGAACGAAATCGCCAATAGATAAGACGATTTTACAATTTGGGCCCAAGTTAGAAGCAGAGCCTAAGGTGTAAATTATCGATAGTCCATATCTCGGAAACTATAAGAGATAATGCAATTTGGCAACCGGCAATGTAATTAGCATGCCGAATATTACTTGGAATGTGAATTGGAACGAAATCGCCAATAGATAAGACCATTTTACAATTTGGGCCCAAGTTAGAAGCAGAGCCTAAGGTGTAAATTATCGATAGTCCATATCTCGGAAACTATAAGAGATAATGCAATTTGGCAACCGGCAATGTAATTAGCATGCCGAATATTACTTGGAATGTGAATTGGAACGAAATCGCCAATAGGTAAGACCATTTTACAATTTGGGCCCAAGTTAGAAGCAGAGCCTAAGGTGTAAATTATCGATAGTCCATATCTCGGAAACTATAAGAGATAATTCAATTTGGCAACCGGCAATGTAATTAGCATGCCGAATATTACTTGGAATGTGTATTGGAACGAAATCGCCAATAGATAAGACCATTTTACAATTTGGGCCCAAGTTAGAAGCAGAGCCTAAGGTGTAAATTATCGATAGTCCATATCTTGGAAACTATAAGAGATAATGCAATTTGGCAACCGGCAATGTAATTAGCATGCCGAATATTACTTGGAATGTGAATTGGAACGAAATCGCTAATAGATAAGACCATTTTACAATTTGGGCCCAAGTTAGAAGCAGAGCCTAAGGTGTAAATTATCGATAGTCCATATCTCGGAAACTATAAGAGATAATGCAATTTGGCAACCGGCAATGTAATTAGCATGCCGGATATTACCTGGAATGTGAATTGGAACGAAATCGCCAATAGATAAGACCATTTTACAATTTGGGCCCAAGTTAGAAGCAGAGCCTAAGGTGTAAATTATTGATAGTCCATATCGCGGAAACTATAAGAGATAATGCAATTTCGCAACCGGCAATGTAATTAGCATGCCGAATATTACTTGGAGTGTGAATTGGAACGAAATCGCCAATAGATAAGACCATTTTACAATTTGGGCCCAAGTTAGAAGCAGAGCCTAAGGTGTAAATTATCGATAGTCCATATCTCGGAAACTATAAGAGATAATGCAATTTGGCAACCGGCAATGTAATTAGCATGCCGAATATTACTTGGAATGTGAATTGGAACGAAATCGCCAATAGATAAGACCATTTTACAATTTGGGCCCAAGTTAGAAGCAGAGCCTAAGGTGTAAATTATCGATAGTCCATATCTCGGAAACTATAAGAGATGATGCAATTTGGCAACCGGCAATGTAATTAGCATGACGAATATTACTTGGAATGTGAATTGGAACGAAATCGCCAATAGATAAGACCATTTTACAATTTGGGCCCAAGTTAGAAGCAGAGCCTAAGGTGTAAATTATCGATAGTCCATATCTCGGAAACTATAAGAGATAATGCAATTTGGCAACCGGCAATGTAATTAGCATGCCGAATATTACTTGGAATGTGAATTGGAACGAAATCGCCAATAGATAAGACCATTTTACAATTTGGGCCCAAGTTAGAAGCAGAGAATAAGGTGTAAATTATTGATAGTCCATATCTCGGAAACTATAAGAGATAATGCAATTTCGCAACCGGCAATGTAATTAGCATGCCGAATATCACTTGGAATGTGAATTGGGACGAAATCGCCAATAGATAAGACCATTTTACAATTTGGGCCCAAGTTAGAAGCAGAGCCTAAGGTATAAATTATCGATAGTCCATATCTCGGAAACTATAAGAGATAATGCAATGCAATTTGGAAACCGGCAATGTAATTAGCATGCCGAATATTACTTGGAATGTGAATTGGAACGAAATCGCCAATAGATAAGACCATTTTACAATTTGGGCCCAAGTTAGAAGCAGAGCCTAAGATGTAAATTATCGATAGTCCATATCTTGGAAACTATAAGAGATAATGCAATTTGGCAACCGGCAATGTAATTAGCATGCCGAATATTACTTGGAATGTGAATTGGAACGAAATCGCCAATAGATAAGACCATTTTACAATTTGGGCCCAAGTTAGAAGCAGAGCCTAAGGTGTAAATTATCGATAGTCCATATCTCGGAAACTATAAGAGATAATGCAATTTGGCAACCGGCAATGTAATTAGCATGCCGAATATTACTTGGAATGTGAATTGGAACGAAATCGCCAATAGGTAAGACCATTTTACAATTTGGGCCCAAGTTAGAAGCAGAGCCTAAGATGTAAATTATCGATAGTCCATATCTCGGAAACTATAAGAGATAATTCAATTTGGCAACCGGCAATGTAATTAGCATGCCGAATATTACTTGGAATGTGAATTGGAACGAAATCGCCAATAGATAAGACCATTTTACAATTTGGGCCCAAGTTAGAAGCAGAGCCTAAGGTGTAAATTATCGATAGTCCATATCTCGGAAACTATAAGAGATAATGCAATTTGGCAACCGGCAATGTAATTAGCATGCCAAATATTACTTGGAATGTGAATTGGAACGAAATCGCCAATAGATAAGACCATTTTACAATTTGGGCCCAAATTAGAAGCAGAGCCTAAGGTGTAAATTATCGATAGCCCATATCTCGGAAACTATAAGAGATAATGCAATTTGGCAACCGGCAATGTAATTAGCATGCCGAATATTACTTGGAATGTGAATTGGAACGAAATCGCTAATAGATAAGACCATTTTACAATTTGGGCCCAAGTTAGAAGCAGAGCCTAAGGTGTAAATTATCGATAGTCCATATCTCGGAAACTATAAGAGATAATGCAATTTGGCAACCGGCAATGTAATTAGCATGCCGGATATTAACTGGAATGTGAATTGGAACGAAATCGCCAATAGATAAGACCATTTTAAAATTTGGGCCCAAGTTAGAAGCAGAGCCTAAGGTGTAAATTATTGATAGTCCATATCTCGGAAACTATAAGAGATAATGCAATTTCGCAACCGGCAATGTAATTAGTATGCCGAATATTACTTGGAGTCTGAATTGGAACGAAATCGCCAATAGATAAGACCATTTTACAATTTGGGCCCAAGTTAGAAGCAGAGCCTAAGGTGTAAATTATCGATAGTCCATATCTCGGAAACTATAAGAGAAGATGCAATTTGGCAACCGGCAATGTAATTAGCATGCCGAATATTACTTGGAATGTGAATTGGAACGAAATCGCCAATAGATAAGACCATTTTACAATTTGGGCCCAAGTTAGAAGCAGAGCCTAAGGTGTAAATTATCGATAGTCCATATCTCGGAAACTATAAGAGATAATGCAATTTGGCAGCCGGCAATGTAATTAGCATGCCGAATATTACTTGGAATGTGAATTGGAATGAAATCGCCAATAGATAAGACCATTTTACAATTTGGGCCCAAGTTAGAAGCAGAGCCTAAGGTGTAAATTATCGATAGTCCATATCTCGGAAACTATAAGAGATAATGCAATTTGGCAACCGGCAATGTAATTAGCATGCCGAATATTACTTGGAATGTGAATTGGAACGTAATCGCCAATAGATAAGACGATTTTACAATTTGGGCCCTAGTTAGAAGCAGAGCCTAAGATGTAAATTATCGATAGTCCATATCTCGGAAACTATAAGAGATAATGCAATTTGGCAACCGGCAATGTAATTAGCATGCCGAATATTACTTGGAATGTGAATTGGAACGAAATCGCCAATAGATAAGACCATTTTACAATTTGGGCCCAAGTTAGAAGCAGAGCCTAAGGTGTAAATTATCGATAGTCCATATCTCGGAAACTATAAGAGATAATGCAATTTGGCAACCGGCAATGTAATTAGCATGCCGAATATTACTTGGAATGTGAATTGGAACGAAATCGCCAATAGGTAAGACCATTTTACAATTTGGGCCCAAGTTAGAAGCAGAGCCTAAGGTGTAAATTATCGATAGTCCATATCTCGGAAACTATAAGAGATAATTCAATTTGGCAACCGGCAATGTGATTAGCATGCCGGATATTACTTGGAATGTGAATTGGAACGAAATCGCCAATAGATAAGACCATTTTACAATTTGGGCCCAAGTTAGAAGCAGAGCCTAAGGTGTAAATTACCGATAGTCCATATCTCGGAAACTATAAGAGATAATGCAATTTGGCAACCGGCAATGTAATTAGCATGCCGAATATTACTTGGAATGTGAATTGGAACGAAATCGCCAATAGATAAGACGATTTTACAATTTGGGCCCAAGTTAGAAGCAGAGCCTAAGGTGTAAATTATCGATAGTCCATATCTCGGAAACTATAAGAGATAATGCAATTTGGCAACCGGCAATGTAATTAGCATGCCGAATATTACTTGGAATGTGAATTGGAACGAAATCGCCAATAGATAAGACCATTTTACAATTTGGGCCCAAGTTAGAAGCAGAGCCTAAGGTGTAAATTATCGATAGTCCATATCTCGGAAACTATAAGAGATAATGCAATTTGGCAACCGGCAATGTAATTAGCATGCCGAATATTACTTGGAATGTGAATTGGAACGAAATCGCCAATAGGTAAGACCATTTTACAATTTGGGCCCAAGTTAGAAGCAGAGCCTAAGGTGTAAATTATCGATAGTCCATATCTCGGAAACTATAAGAGATAATTCAATTTGGCAACCGGCAATGTAATTAGCATGCCGAATATTACTTGGAATGTGAATTGGAACGAAATCGCCAATAGATAAGACCATTTTACAATTTGGGCCCAAGTTAGAAGCAGAGCCTAAGGTGTAAATTATCGATAGTCCATATCTCGGAAACTATAAGAGATAATGCAATTTGGCAACCGGCAATGTAATTAGCATGCCGAATATTACCTGGAATGTGAATTGGAACGAAATCGCCAATAGGTAAGACCATTTTACAATTTGGGCCCAAGTTAGAAGCAGAGCCTATGGTGTAAATTATCGATAGTCCATATCTCGGAAACTATAAGAGATAATGCAATTTGGCAACCGGCAATGTAATTAGCATGCCGAATATTACTTGGAATGTGAATTGGAACGAAATCGCCAATAGATAAGACCATTTTACAATTTGGGCCCAAGTTAGAAGCAGAGCCTAAGGTGTAAATTATCGATAGTCCATATCTCGGAAACTATAAGAGTTAATGCAATTTGGCAACCGGCAATGTAATTAGCATGCCGAATATTACTTGGAATGTGAATTGGAACGAAATCGCCAATAGAGAAGACCATTTTACAATTTGGGCCCAAGTTAGAAGCAGAGCCTAAGGTGTAAATTATCGATAGTCCATATCTCGGAAACTATAAGAGATAATGCAATTTGGCAACCGGCAATGTAATTAGCATGCCGAATATTACTTGGAATGTGAATTGGAACGAAATCGCCAATAGATAAGACCATTTTACAATTTGGGCCCAAGTTAGAAGCAGAGCCTAAGGTGTAAATTATCGATAGTCCATATCTCGGAAACTATAAGAGGTAATGCAATTTGGCAACCGGCAATGTAATTAGCATGCCGAATATTACTTGGAATGTGAATTGGAACGAAATCGCCAATAGAGAAGACCATTTTACAATTTGGGCCCAAGTTAGAAGCAGAGCCTAAGGTGTAAATTATCGATAGTCCATATCTCGGAAACTATAAGAGATAATGCAATTTGGCAACCGGCAATGTAATTAGCATGCCGAATATTACTTGGAATGTGAATTGGAACGAAATCGCCAATAGATAAGACCATTTTACAATTTGGGCCCAAGTTAGAAGCAGAGCCTAAGGTGTAAATTATTGATAGTCCATATCTCGGAAACTATAAGAGATAATGCAATTTCGCAACCGGCAATGTAATTAGCATGCCGAATATTACTTGGAGTGTGAATTGGAACGAAATCGCCAATAGAAAAGGCCATTTTACAATTTGGGCCCAAGTTAGAAGCAGAGCCTAAGGTGTAAATTATCGATAGTCCATATCTCGGAAACTATAAGAGATAATGCAATTTGGCAACCGGCAATGTAATTAGCATGCCGAATATTACTTGGAATGTGAATTGGAACGAAATCGCCAATAGATAAGACCATTTTACAATTTGGGCCCAAGTTAGAAGCAGAGCCTAAGGTGTAAATTATCGATAGTCCATATCTCGGAAACTATAAGAGATAATGCAATTTGGCAACCGGCAATGTAATTAGCATGCCGAATATTACTTGGAATGTGAATTGGAACGAAATCGCCAATAGGTAAGACCATTTTACAATTTGGGCTCAAGTTAGAAGCAGAGCCTAAGGTGTAAATTATCGATAGTCCATATCTCGGAAACTATAAGAGATAATGCAATTTGGAAACCGGCAATGTAATTAGCATGCCGAATATTACTTGGAATGTGAATTGGAACGAAATCGCCAATAGATAAGACCATTTTACAATTTGGGCCCAAGTTAGAAGCAGAGCCTAAGGTGTAAATTATCGATAGTCCATATCTCGGAAACTATAAGAGATAATGCAATTTGGCAACCGGCAATGTAATTAGCATGCCGAATATTACTTGGAATGTGAATTGGAACGAAATCGCCAATAGATAAGACCATTTTACAATTTGGGCCCAAGTTAGAAGCAGAGCCTAAGGTGTAAATTATTGATAGTCCATATCTCGGAAACTATAAGAGATAATGCAATTTCGCAACCGGCAATGTAATTAGCATGCCGAATATCACTTGGAATGTGAATTGGGACGAAATCGCCAATAGATAAGACCATTTTACAATTTGGGCCCAAGTTAGAAGCAGAGCCTAAGGTGTAAATTATCGATAGTCCATATCTCGGAAACTATAAGAGATAATGCAATGCAATTTGGCAACCGGCAATGTAATTAGCATGCCGAATATTACTTGGAATGTGAATTGGAACGAAATCGCCAATAGATAAGACCATTTTACAATTTGGGCCCAAGTTAGAAGCAGAGCCTAAGATGTAAATTATCGATAGTCCATATCTTGGAAACTATAAGAGATAATGCAATTTGGCAACCGGCAATGTAATTAGCATGCCGAATATTACTTGGAATGTGAATTGGAACGAAATCGCCAATAGATAAGACCATTTTACAATTTGGGCCCAAGTTAGATGCAGAGCCTAAGGTGTAAATTATCGATAGTCCATATCTCGGAAACTATAAGAGATAATTCAATTTGGCAACCGGCAATGTAATTAGCATGCCGGATATTACCTGGAATGTGAATTGGAATGAAATCGCCAATAGATAAGACCATTTTACAATTTGGGCCCAAGTTAGAAGCAGAGCCTAAGGTGTAAATTATCGATAGTCCATATCTCGGAAACTATAAGAGATAATGCAATTTGGCAACCGGCAATGTAATTAGCATGCCGAATATTACTTGGAATGTGAATTGGAACGAAATCGCCAATAGGTAAGACCATTTTACAATTTGGGCCCAAGTTAGAAGCAGAGCCTAAGGTGTAAATTATCGATAGTCCATATCTCGGAAACTATAAGAGATAAATCAATTTGGCAACCGGCAATGTGATTAGCATGCCGGATATTACTTGGAATGTGAATTGGAACGAAATCGCCAATAGATAAGACCATTTTACAATTTGGGCCCAAGTTAGAAGTAGAGCCTAAGGTGTAAATTACCGATAGTCCATATCTCGGAAACTATAAGAGATAATGCAATTTGGCAACCGGCAATGTAATTAGCATGCCGAATATTACTTGGAATGTGAATTGGAACGAAATCGCCAATAGATAAGACGATTTTACAATTTGGGCCCAAGTTAGAAGCAGAGCCTAAGGTGTAAATTATCGATAGTCCATATCTCGGAAACTATAAGAGATATTGCAATTTGGCAACCGGCAATGTAATTAGCATGCCGAATATTACTTGGAATGTGAATTGGAACGAAATGGCCAATAGATAAGACCATTTTACAATTTGGGCCCAAGTTAGAAGCAGAGCCTAAGGTGTAAATTATCGATAGTCCATATCTCGGAAACTATAAGAGATAATGCAATTTGGCAACCGGCAATGTAATTAGCATGCCGAATATTACTTGGAATGTGAATTGGAACGAAATCGCCAATAGGTAAGACCATTTTACAATTTGGGCCCAAGTTAGAAGCAGAGCCTAAGATGTAAATTATCGATAGTCCATATCTCGGAAACTATAAGAGATAATTCAATTTGGCAACCGGCAATGTAATTAGCATGCTAAATATTACTTGGAATGTGAATTGGAACGAAATCGCCAATAGATAAGACCATTTTACAATTTGGGCCCAAGTTAGAAGCAGAGCCTAAGGTGTAAATTATCGATAGTCCATATCTCGGAAACTATAAGAGATAATTCAATTTGGCAACCGGCAATGTAATTAGCATGCCGAATATTACTTGGAATGTGAATTGGAACGAAATCGCCAATAGATAAGACCATTTTACAATTTGGGCCCAAGTTAGAAGCAGAGCCTAAGGTGTAAATTATCGATAGTCCATATCTCGGAAACTATAAGAGATAATGCAATTTGGAAACCGGCAATGTAATTAGCATGCCGAATATTACTTGGAATGTGAATTGGAACGAAATCGCCAATAGATAAGACCATTTTACAATTTGGGCCCAAGTTAGAAGCAGAGCCTAAGGTGTAAATTATCGATAGTCCATATCTCGGAAACTATAAGAGATAATGCAATTTGGCAACTGGCAATGTAATTAGCATGCCGAATATTACTTGGAATGTGAATTGGAACGAAATCGCCAATAGATAAGACCATTTTACAATTTAGGCCCAAGTTAGAAGCAGAGCCTAAGGTGTAAATTATCGATAGTCCATATCTCGGAAACTATAAGAGATAATGCAATTTGGAATCCGGCAATGTAATTAGCATGCCGAATATTACTTGGAATGTGAATTGGAACGAAATCGCCAATAGATAAGACCATTTTACAATTTGGGCCCAAGTTAGAAGCAGAGCCTAAGGTGTAAATTATCGATAGTCCATATCTCGGAAACTATAAGAGATAATGCAATTTGGAAACCGGCAATGTAATTAGCATGCCGAATATTACTTGGAATGTGAATTGGAACGAAATCGCCAATAGATAAGACCATTTTACAATTTGGGCCCAAGTTAGAAGCAGAGCCTAAGGTGTAAATTATCGATAGTCCATATCTCGGAAACTATAAGAGATAATGCAATTTGGCAACCGGCAATGTAATTAGCATGCCGGATATTACTTGGAATGTGAATTGGAACGAAATCGCCAATAGATAAGACCATTTTACAATTTGGGCCCAAGTTAGAAGCAGAGCCTAAGACGTAAATTATCGATAGTCCATATCTTGGAAACTATAAGAGATAATGCAATTTGGCAACCGGCAATGTAATTAGCATGCCGAATATTACTTGGAATGTGAATTGGAACGAAATCGCCAATAGATAAGACCATTTTACAATTTGGGCCCAAGTTAGAAGCAGAGCCTAAGGTGTAAATTATCGATAGTCCATATCTCGGAAACTATAAGAGATAATTCAATTTGGCAACCGGCAATGTAATTAGCATGCCGGATATTACCTGGAATGTGAATTGGAATGAAATCGCCAATAGATAAGACCATTTTAAAATTTGGGCCCAAGTTAGAAGCAGAGCCTAAGGTGTAAATTATCGATAGTCCATATCTCGGAAACTATAAGAGATAATGCAATTTGGCAACCGGCAATGTAATTAGCATGCCGAATATTACTTGGAATGTGAATTGGAACGAAATCGCCAATAGGTAAGACCATTTTACAATTTGGGCCCAAGTTAGAAGCAGAGCCTAAGGTGTAAATTATCGATAGTCCATATCTCGGAAACTATAAGAGATAATGCAATTTGGCAACCGGCAATGTAATTAGCATGCCGAATATTACTTGGAATGTGAATTGGAACGAAATCGCCAATAGATAAGACCATTTTACAATTTGGGCCCAAGTTAGAAGTAGAGCCTAAGGTGTAAATTACCGATAGTCCATATCTCGGAAACTATAAGAGATAATGCAATTTGGCAACCGGCAATGTAATTAGCATGCCGAATATTACTTGGAATGTGAATTGGAACGAAATCGCCAATAGATAAGACCATTTTACAATTTGGGCCCAAGTTAGAAGCAGAGCCTAAGGTGTAAATTATCGATAGTCCATATCTCGGAAACTATAAGAGATAATGCAATTTGGCAACCGGCAATGTAATTAGCATGCCGAATATTACTTGGAATGTGAATTGGAACGAAATCGCCAATAGATAAGACCATTTTACAATTTGGGCCCAAGTTAGAAGCAGAGCCTAAGGTGTAAATTATTGATAGTCCATATCTCGGAAACTATAAGAGATAATGCAATTTCGCAACCGGCAATGTAATTAGCATGCCGAATATCACTTGGAATGTGAATTGGGACGAA
This sequence comes from Rhynchophorus ferrugineus, assembly GCF_030347505.1. NCBI lineage: Eukaryota > Metazoa > Arthropoda > Insecta > Coleoptera > Curculionidae > Rhynchophorus > Rhynchophorus ferrugineus. Next base: position 274,740 of record NW_027472767.1, on the reverse strand, counting down.
ATCGCCAATAGATAAGACCATTTTACAATTTGGGCCCAAGTTAGAAGCAGAGCCTAAGGTGTAAATTATCGATAGTCCATATCTCGGAAACTATAAGAGATAATGCAATGCAATTTGGCAACCGGCAATGTAATTAGCATGCCGAATATTACTTGGAATGTGAATTGGAACGAAATCGCCAATAGATAAGACCATTTTACAATTTGGGCCCAAGTTAGAAGCAGAGCCTAAGATGTAAATTATCGATAGTCCATATCTTGGAAACTATAAGAGATAATGCAATTTGGCAACCGGCAATGTAATTAGCATGCCGAATATTACTTGGAATGTGAATTGGAACGAAATCGCCAATAGATAAGACCATTTTACAATTTGGGCCCAAGTTAGAAGCAGAGCCTAAGGTGTAAATTATCGATAGTCCATATCTCGGAAACTATAAGAGATAATTCAATTTGGCAACCGGCAATGTAATTAGCATGCCGGATATTACCTGGAATGTGAATTGGAATGAAATCGCCAATAGATAAGACCATTTTACAATTTGGGCCCAAGTTAGAAGCAGAGCCTAAGGTGTAAATTATCGATAGTCCATATCTCGGAAACTATAAGAGATAATGCAATTTGGCAACCGGCAATGTAATTAGCATGCCGAATATTACTTGGAATGTGAATTGGAACGAAATCGCCAATAGGTAAGACCATTTTACAATTTGGGCCCAAGTTAGAAGCAGAGCCTAAGGTGTAAATTATTGATAGTCCATATCTCGGAAACTATAAGAGATAATGCAATTTGGCACCCGGCAATGTAATTAGCATGCCGAATATTACTTGGAATGTGAATTGGAACGAAATCGCCAATAGGTAAGACCATTTTACAATTTGGGCCCAAGTTAGAAGCAGAGCCTAAGGTGTAAATTATCGATAGTCCATATCTCGGAAACTATAAGAGATAATTCAATTTGGCAACCGGCAATGTAATTAGTATGCCGAATATTACTTGGAATGTGAATTGGAACGAAATCGCCAATAGATAAGACCATTTTACAATTTGGGCCCAAGTTAGAAGCAGAGCCTAAGGTGTAAATTATCGATAGTCCATATCTCGGAAACTATAAGAGATAATTCAATTTGGCAACCGGCAATGTAATTAGCATGCCGAATATTACTTGGAATGTGAATTGGAACGAAATCGCCAATAGATAAGACCATTTTACAATTTGGGCCCAAGTTAGAAGCAGAGCCTAAGGTGTAAATTATCGATAGTCCATATCTCGGAAACTATAAGAGATAATGCAATTTGGCAACCGGCAATGTAATTAGCATGCCGGATATTACCTGGAATGTGAATTGGAACGAAATCGCCAATAGATAAGACCATTTTACAATTTGGGCCCAAGTTAGAAGCAGAGCCTAAGGTGTAAATTATTGATAGTCCATATCTCGGAAACTATAAGAGATAATGCAATTTCGCAACCGGCAATGTAATTAGCATGCCGAATATTACTTGGAGTGTGAATTGGAACGAAATCGCCAATAGATAAGACCATTTTACAATTTGGGCCCAAGTTAGAAGCAGAGCCTAAGGTGTAAATTATCGATAGTCCATATCTCGGAAACTATAAGAGATAATGCAATTTGGCAACCGGCAATGTAATTAGCATGCCGAATATTACTTGGAATGTGAATTGGAACGAAATCGCCAATAGATAAGACCATTTTACAATTTGGGCCCAAGTTAGAAGCGGAGCCTAAGGTGTAAATTATCGATAGTCCATATCTCGGAAACTATAAGAGATAATGCAATTTGGCAACCGGCAATGTAATTAGCATGCCGAATATTACTTGGAATGTGAATTGGAACGAAATCGCCAATAGATAAGACCATTTTACAATTTGGGCCCAAGTTAGAAGCAGAGCCTAAGGTGTAAATTATCGATAGTCCATATCTCGGAAACTATAAGAGATGATGCAATTTGGCAACCGGCAATGTAATTAGCATGACGAATATTACTTGGAATGTGAATTGGAACGAAATCGCCAATAGATAAGACCATTTTACAATTTGGGCCCAAGTTAGAAGCAGAGCCTAAGGTGTAAATTATCGATAGTCCATATCTCGGAAACTATAAGAGATAATGCAATTTGGCAACCGGCAATGTAATTAGCATGCCGAATATTACTTGGAATGTGAATTGGAACGAAATCGCCAATAGATAAGACCATTTTTACAATTTGGGCCCAAGTTAGAAGCAGAGTCTAAGGTGTAAATTATTGATAGTCCATATCTCGGAAACTATAAGAGATAATGCAATTTCGCAACCGGCAATGTAATTAGCATGCCGAATATCACTTGGAATGTGAATTGGGACGAAATCGCCAATAGATAAGACCATTTTACAATTTGGGCCCAAGTTAGAAGCAGAGCCTAAGGTATAAATTATCGATAGTCCATATCTCGGAAACTATAAGAGATAATGCAATGCAATTTGGCAACCGGCAATGTAATTAGCATGCCGAATATTACTCGGAATGTGAATTGGAACGAAATCGCCAATAGATAAGACCATTTTACAATTTGGGCCCAAGTTAGAAGCAGAGCCTAAGATGTAAATTATCGATAGTCCATATCTTGGAAACTATAAGAGATAATGCAATTTGGCAACCGGCAATGTAATTAGCATGCCGAATATTACTTGGAATGTGAATTGGAACGAAATCGCCAATAGATAAGACCATTTTACAATTTGGGCCCAAGTTAGAAGCAGAGCCTAAGGTGTAAATTATCGATAGTCCATATCTCGGAAACTATAAGAGATAATTCAATTTGGCAACCGGCAATGTAATTAGCATGCCGGATATTACCTGGAATGTGAATTGGAACGAAATCGCCAATAGATAAGACCATTTTACAATTTGGGCCCAAGTTAGAAGCAGAGCCTAAGGTGTAAATTATCGATAGTCCATATCTCGGAAACTATAAGAAATAATGCAATTTGGCAACCGGCAATGTAATTAGCATGCCGAATATTACTTGGAATGTGAATTGGAACGAAATCGCCAATAGATAAGACCATTTTACAATTTGGGCCCAAGTTAGAAGCAGAGCCTAAGGTGTAAATTATCGATAGTCCATATCTCGGAAACTATAAGAGATAATGCAATTTGGCAACCGGCAATGTAATTAGCATGCCGAATATTACTTGGAGTGTGAATTGGAACGAAATCGCCAATAGGTAAGACCATTTTACAATTTGGGCCCAAGTTAGAAGCAGAGCCTAAGATGTAAATTATCGATAGTCCATATCTCGGAAACTATAAGAGATAATTCAATTTGGCAACCGGCAATGTAATTAGCATGCCGAATATTACTTGGAATGTGAATTGGAACGAAATCGCCAATAGATAAGACCATTTTACAATTTGGGCCCAAGTTAGAAGCAGAGCCTAAGGTGTAAATTATCGATAGTCCATATCTCGGAAACTATAAGAGATAATGCAATTTGGCAACCGGCAATGTAATTAGCATGCCGAATATTACTTGGAATGTGAATTGGAACGAAATCGCTAATAGATAAGACCATTTTACAATTTGGGCCCAAGTTAGAAGCAGAGCCTAAGGTGTAAATTATCGATAGTCCATATCTCGGAAACTATAAGAGATAATGCAATTTGGCAACCGGCAATGTAATTAGCATGCCGGATATTACCTGGAATGTGAATTGGAACGAAATCGCCAATAGATAAGACCATTTTACAATTTGGGCCCAAGTTAGAAGCAGAGCCTAAGGTGTAAATTATTGATAGTCCATATCTCGGAAACTATAAGAGATAATGCAATTTCGCAACCGGCAATGTAATTAGCATGCCGAATATCACTTGGAGTCTGAATTGGAACGAAATCGCCAATAGATAAGACCATTTTACAATTTGGGCCCAAGTTAGAAGCAGAGCCTAAGGTGTAAATTATCGATAGTCCATATCTCGGAAACTATAAGAGATGATGCAATTTGGCAACCGGCAATGTAATTAGCATGCCGAATATTACTTGGAATGTGAATTGGAACGAAATCGCCAATAGATAAGACCATTTAACAATTTGGGCCCAAGTTAGAAGCAGAGCCTAAGGTGTAAATAATCGATAGTCCATATCTCGGAAACTATAAGAGATAATGCAATTTGGCAGCCGGCAATGTAATTAGCATGCCGAATATTACTTGGAATGTGAATTGGAACGAAATCGCCAATAGATAAGACCATTTTACAATTTGGGCCCAAGTTAGAAGCAGAGCCTAAGGTGTAAATTATCGATAGTCCATATCTCGGAAACTATAAGAGATAATGCAATTTGGCAACCGGCAATGTAATTAGCATGCCGAATATTACTTGGAATGTGAATTGGAACGAAATCGCCAATAGATAAGACGATTTTACAATTTGGGCCCAAGTTAGAAGCAGAGCCTAAGATGTAAATTATCGATAGTCCATATCTCGGAAACTATAAGAGATAATGCAATTTGGCAACCGGCAATGTAATTAGCATGCCGAATATTACTTGGAATGTGAATTGGAACGAAATCGCCAATAGATAAGACCATTTTACAATTTGGGCCCAAGTTAGAAGCAGAGCCTAAGGTGTAAATTATCGATAGTCCATATCTCGGAAACTATAAGAGATAATGCAATTTGGCAACCGGCAATGTAATTAGCATGCCGAATATTACTTGGAATGTGAATTGGAACGAAATCGCCAATAGATAAGACCATTTTACAATTTGGGCCCAAGTTAGAAGCAGAGCCTAAGGTGTAAATTATTGATAGTCCATATCTCGGAAACTATAAGAGATAATGCAATTTCGCAACCGGCAATGTAATTAGCATGCCGAATATCACTTGGAATGTGAATTGGGACGAAATCGCCAATAGATAAGACCATTTTACAATTTGGGCCCAAGTTAGAAGCAGAGCCTAAGGTGTAAATTATCGATAGTCCATATCTCGGAAACTATAAGAGATAATGCAATGCAATTTGGCAACCGGCAATGTAATTAGCATGCCGAATATTACTTGGAATGTGAATTGGAACGAAATCGCCAATAGATAAGACCATTTTACAATTTGGGCCCAAGTTAGAAGCAGAGCCTAAGATGTAAATAATCGATAGTCCATATCTTGGAAACTATAAGAGATAATGCAATTTGGCAACCGGCAATGTAATTAGCATGCCGAATATTACTTGGAATGTGAATTGGAACGAAATCGCCAATAGATAAGACCATTTTACAATTTGGGCCCAAGTTAGAAGCAGAGCCTAAGGTGTAAATTATCGATAGTCCATATCTCGGAAACTATAAGAGATAATTCAATTTGGCAACCGGCAATGTAATTAGCATGCCGGATATTACCTGGAATGTGAATTGGAATGAAATCGCCAATAGATAAGACCATTTTACAATTTGGGCCCAAGTTAGAAGCAGAGCCTAAGGTGTAAATTATCGATAGTCCATATCTCGGAAACTATAAGAGATAATGCAATTTGGCAACCGGCAATGTAATTAGCATGCCGAATATTACTTGGAATGTGAATTGGAACGAAATCGCCAATAGGTAAGACCATTTTACAATTTGGGCCCAAGTTAGAAGCAGAGCCTAAGGTGTAAATTATCGATAGTCCATATCTCGGAAACTATAAGAGATAATGCAATTTGGCAACCGGCAATGTAATTAGCATGCCGAATATTACTTGGTATGTGAATTGGAACGAAATCGCCAATAGATAAGACCATTTTACAATTTGGGCCCAAGTTAGAAGTAGAGCCTAAGGTGTAAATTACCGATAGTCCATATCTCGGAAACTATAAGAGATAATGCAATTTGGCAACCGGCAATGTAATTAGCATGCCGAATATTACTTGGAATGTGAATTGGAACGAAATCGCCAATAGATAAGACCATTTTACAATTTGGGCCCAAGTTAGAAGCAGGGCCTAAGGTGTAAATTATCGATAGTCCATATCTCGGAAACTATAAGAGATAATGCAATTTGGCAACCGGCAATGTAATTAGCATGCCGAATATTACTTGGAATGTGAATTGGAACGAAATCGCCAATAGATAAGACCATTTTACAATTTGGGCCCAAGTTAGAAGCAGAGCCTAAGGTGTAAATTATTGATAGTCCATATCTCGGAAACTATAAGAGATAATGCAATTTCGCAACCGGCAATGTAATTAGCATGCCGAATATCACTTGGAATGTGAATTGGGACGAAATCGCCAATAGGTAAGACCATTTTACAATTTGGGCCCAAGTTAGAAGCAGAGCCTAAGGTGTAAATTATCGATAGTCCATATCTCGGAAACTATAAGAGATAATGCAATGCAATTTGGCAACCGGCAATGTAATTAGCATGCCGAATATTACTTGGAATGTGAATTGGAACGAAATCGCCAATAGATAAGACCATTTTACAATTTGGGCCCAAGTTAGAAGCAGAGCCTAAGATGTAAATTATCGATAGTCCATATCTTGGAAACTATAAGAGATAATGCAATTTGGCAACCGGCAATGTAATTAGCATGCCGAATATTACTTGGAATGTGAATTGGAACGAAATCGCCAATAGATAAGACCATTTTACAATTTGGGCCCAAGTTAGAAGCAGAGCCTAAGGTGTAAATTATCGATAGTCCATATCTCGGAAACTATAAGAGATAATTCAATTTGGCAACCGGCAATGTAATTAGCATGCCGGATATTACCTGGAATGTGAATTGGAATGAAATCGCCAATAGATAAGACCATTTTACAATTTGGGCCCAAGTTAGAAGCAGAGCCTAAGGTGTAAATTATCGATAGTCCATATCTCGGAAACTATAAGAGATAATGCAATTTGGCAACCGGCAATGTAATTAGAATGCCGAATATTACTTGGAATGTGAATTGGAACGAAATCGCCAATAGGTAAGACCATTTTACAATTTGGGCCCAAGTTAGAAGCAGAGCCTAAGGTGTAAATTATCGATAGTCCATATCTCGGAAACTATAAGAGATAAATCAATTTGGCAACCGGCAATGTGATTAGCATGCCGGATATTACTTGGAATGTGAATTGGAACGAAATCGCCAATAGATAAGACCATTTGACAATTTGGGCCCAAGTTAGAAGTAGAGCCTAAGGTGTAAATTACCGATAGTCCATATCTCGTAAACTATAAGAGATAATGCAATTTGGCAACCGGCAATGTAATTAGCATGCTGAATATTACTTGGAATGTGAATTGGAACGAAATCGCCAATAGATAAGACGATTTTACAATTTGGGCCCAAGTTAGAAGCAGAGCCTAAGGTGTAAATTATCGATAGTCCATATCTCGGAAACTATAAGAGATAATGCAATTTGGCAACCGGCAATGTAATTAGCATGCCGAATATTACTTGGAATGTGAATTGGAACGAAATCGCCAATAGATAAGACCATTTTACAATTTGGGCCCAAGTTAGAAGCAGAGCCTAAGGTGTAAATTATCGATAGTCCATATCTCGGAAACTATAAGAGATAATGCAATTTGGCACCCGGCAATGTAATTAGCATGCCGAATATTACTTGGAATGTGAATTGGAACGAAATCGCCAATAGGTAAGACCATTTTACAATTTGGGCCCAAGTTAGAAGCAGAGCCTAAGGTGTAAATTATCGATAGTCCATATCTCGGAAACTATAAGAGATAATTCAATTTGGCAACCGGCAATGTAATTAGCATGCCGAATATTACTTGGAATGTGAATTGGAACGAAATCGCCAATAGATAAGACCATTTTACAATTTGGGCCCAAGTTAGAAGCAGAGCCTAAGGTGTAAATTATCGATAGTCCATATCTCGGAAACTATAAGAGATAATTCAATTTGGCAACCGGCAATGTAATTAGCATGCCGAATATTACTTGGAATGTGAATTGGAACGAAATCGCCAATAGATAAGACCATTTTACAATTTGGGCCCAAGTTAGAAGCAGAGCCTAAGGTGTAAATTATCGATAGTCCATATCTCGGAAACTATAAGAGATAATTCAATTTGGCAACCGGCAATGTAATTAGCATGCCGGATATTACCTGGAATGTGAATTGGAATGAAATCGCCAATAGATAAGACCATTTTACAATTTGGGCCCAAGTTAGAAGCAGAGCCTAAGGTGTAAATTATCGATAGTCCATATCTCGGAAACTATAAGAGATAATGCAATTTGGCAACCGGCAATGTAATTAGCATGCCGAATATTACTTGGAATGTGAATTGGAACGAAATCGCCAATAGGTAAGACCATTTTACAATTTGGGCCCAAGTTAGAAGCAGAGCCTAAGGTGTAAATTATCGATAGTCCATATCTCGGAAACTATAAGAGATAATGCAATTTGGCAACCGGCAATGTAATTAGCATGCCGAATATTACTTGGAATGTGAATTGGAACGAAATCGCCAATAGATAAGACCATTTTACAATTTGGGCCCAAGTTAGAAGTAGAGCCTAAGGTGTAAATTACCGATAGTCCATATCTCGGAAACTATAAGAGATAATGCAATTTGGCAACCGGCAATGTAATTAGCATGCCGAATATTACTTGGAATGTGAATTGGAACGAAATCGCCAATAGATAAGACCATTTTACAATTTGGGCCCAAGTTAGAAGCAGGGCCTAAGGTGTAAATTATCGATAGTCCATATCTCGGAAACTATAAGAGATAATGCAATTTGGCAACCGGCAATGTAATTAGCATGCCGAATATTACTTGGAATGTGAATTGGAACGAAATCGCCAATAGATAAGACCATTTTACAATTTGGGCCCAAGTTAGAAGCAGAGCCTAAGGTGTAAATTATTGATAGTCCATATCTCGGAAACTATAAGAGATAATGCAATTTCGCAACCGGCAATGTAATTAGCATGCCGAATATTACTTGGAATGTGAATTGGGACGAAATCGCCAATAGGTAAGACCATTTTACAATTTGGGCCCAAGTTAGAAGCAGAGCCTAAGGTGTAAATTATCGATAGTCCATATCTCGGAAACTATAAGAGATAATGCAATGCAATTTGGCAACCGGCAATGTAATTAGCATGCCGAATATTTCTTGGAATGTGAATTGGAACGAAATCGCCAATAGATAAGACCATTTTACAATTTGGGCCCAAGTTAGAAGCAGAGCCTAAGATGTAAATTATCGATAGTCCATATCTTGGAAACTATAAGAGATAATGCAATTTGGCAACCGGCAATGTAATTAGCATGCCGAATATTACTTGGAATGTGAATTGGAACGAAATCGCCAATAGGTAAGACCATTTTACAATTTGGGCCCAAGTTAGAAGCAGAGCCTAAGGTGTAAATTATCGATAGTCCATATCTCGGAAACTATAAGAGATAATTCAATTTGGCAACCGGCAATGTAATTAGCATGCCGGATATTACCTGGAATGTGAATTGGAATGAAATCGCCAATAGATAAGACCATTTTACAATTTGGGCCCAAGTTAGAAGCAGAGCCTAAGGTGTAAATTATCGATAGTCCATATCTCGGAAACTATAAGAGATAATGCAATTTGGCAACCGGCAATGTAATTAGCATGCCGAATATTACTTGGAATGTGAATTGGAACGAAATCGCCAATAGGTAAGACCATTTTACAATTTGGGCCCAAGTTAGAAGCAGAGCCTAAGGTGTAAATTATCGATAGTCCATATCTCGGAAACTATAAGAGATAAATCAATTTGGCAACCGGCAATGTGATTAGCATGCCGGATATTACTTGGAATGTGAATTGGAACGAAATCGCCAATAGATAAGACCATTTGACAATTTGGGCCCAAGTTAGAAGTAGAGCCTAAGGTGTAAATTACCGATAGTCCATATCTCGGAAACTATAAGAGATAATGCAATTTGGCAACCGGCAATGTAATTAGCATGCTGAATATTACTTGGAATGTGAATTGGAACGAAATCGCCAATAGATAAGACGATTTTACAATTTGGGCCCAAGTTAGAAGCAGAGCCTAAGGTGTAAATTATCGATAGTCCATATCTCGGAAACTATAAGAGATAATGCAATTTGGCAACCGGCAATGTAATTAGCATGCCGAATATTACTTGGAATGTGAATTGGAACGAAATCGCCAATAGATAAGACCATTTTACAATTTGGGCCCAAGTTAGAAGCAGAGCCTAAGGTGTAAATTATCGATAGTCCATATCTCGGAAACTATAAGAGATAATGCAATTTGGCACCCGGCAATGTAATTAGCATGCCGAATATTACTTGGAATGTAAATTGGAACGAAATCGCCAATAGGTAAGACCATTTTACAATTTGGGCCCAAGTTAGAAGCAGAGCCTAAGGTGTAAATTATCGATAGTCCATATCTCGGAAACTATAAGAGATAATTCAATTTGGCAACCGGCAATGTAATTAGCATGCCGAATATTACTTGGAATGTGAATTGGAACGAAATCGCCAATAGATAAGACCATTTTACAATTTGGGCCCAAGTTAGAAGCAGAGCCTAAGGTGTAAATTATCGATAGTCCATATCTCGGAAACTATAAGAGATAATTCAATTTGGCAACCGGCAATGTAATTAGCATGCCGAATATTACTTGGAATGTGAATTGGAACGAAATCGCCAATAGATAAGACCATTTTACAATTTGGGCCCAAGTTAGAAGCAGAGCCTAAGGTGTAAATTATCGATAGTCCATATCTCGGAAACTATAAAAGATAATGCAATTTCGCAACCGGCAATGTAATTAGCATGCCGAATATTACTTGGAGTGTGAATTGGAACGAAATCGCCAATAGATAAGACCATTTTACAATTTGGGCCCAAGTTAGAAGCAGAGCCTAAGGTGTAAATTATCGATAGTCCATATCTCGGAAACTATAAGAGATAATGCAATTTGGCAACCGGCAATGTAATTAGCATGCCGAATATTACTTGGAATGTGAATTGGAACGAAATCGCCAATAGATAAGACCATTTTACAATTTGGGCCCAAGTTAGAAGCGGAGCCTAAGGTGTAAATTATCGATAGTCCATATCTCGGAAACTATAAGAGATAATGCAATTTGGCAACCGGCAATGTAATTAGCATGCCGAATATTACTTGGAATGTGAATTGGAACGAAATCGCCAATAGATAAGACCATTTTACAATTTGGGCCCAAGTTAGAAGCAGAGCCTAAGGTGTAAATTATCGATAGTCCATATCTCGGAAACTATAAGAGATGATGCAATTTGGCAACCGGCAATGTAATTAGCATGACGAATATTACTTGGAATGTGAATTGGAACGAAATCGCCAATAGATAAGACCATTTTACAATTTGGGCCCAAGTTAGAAGCAGAGCCTAAGGTGTAAATTATCGATAGTCCATATCTCGGAAACTATAAGAGATAATGCAATTTGGCAACCGGCAATGTAATTAGCATGCCGAATATTACTTGGAATGTGAATTGGAACGAAATCGCCAATAGATAAGACCATTTTACAATTTGGGCCCAAGTTAGAAGCAGAGCCTAAGGTGTAAATTATTGATAGTCCATATCTCGGAAACTATAAGAGATAATGCAATTTCGCAACCGGCAATGTAATTAGCATGCCGAATATCACTTGGAATGTGAATTGGGACGAAATCGCCAATAGATAAGACCATTTTACAATTTGGGCCCAAGTTAGAAGCAGAGCCTAAGGTATAAATTATCGATAGTCCATATCTCGGAAACTATAAGAGATAATGCAATGCAATTTGGCAACCGGCAATGTAATTAGCATGCCGAATATTACTCGGAATGTGAATTGGAACGAAATCGCCAATAGATAAGACCATTTTACAATTTGGGCCCAAGTTAGAAGCAGAGCCTAAGATGTAAATTATCGATAGTCCATATCTTGGAAACTATAAGAGATAATGCAATTTGGCAACCGGCAATGTAATTAGCATGCCGAATATTACTTGGAATGTGAATTGGAACGAAATCGCCAATAGATAAGACCATTTTACAATTTGGGCCCAAGTTAGAAGCAGAGCCTAAGGTGTAAATTATCGATAGTCCATATCTCGGAAACTATAAGAGATAATTCAATTTGGCAACCGGCAATGTAATTAGCATGCCGGATATTACCTGGAATGTGAATTGGAACGAAATCGCCAATAGATAAGACCATTTTACAATTTGGGCCCAAGTTAGAAGCAGAGCCTAAGGTGTAAATTATCGATAGTCCATATCTCGGAAACTATAAGAAATAATGCAATTTGGCAACCGGCAATGTAATTAGCATGCCGAATATTACTTGGAATGTGAATTGGAACGAAATCGCCAATAGATAAGACCATTTTACAATTTGGGCCCAAGTTAGAAGCAGAGCCTAAGGTGTAAATTATCGATAGTCCATATCTCGGAAACTATAAGAGATAATTCAATTTGGCAACCGGCAATGTAATTAGCATGCCGAATATTACTTGGAATGTGAATTGGAACGAAATCGCCAATAGATAAGACCATTTTACAATTTGGGCCCAAGTTAGAAGCAGAGCCTAAGGTGTAAATTATCGATAGTCCATATCTCGGAAACTATAAGAGATAATGCAATTTCGCAACCGGCAATGTAATTAGCATGCCGAATATTACTTGGAGTGTGAATTGGAACGAAATCGCCAATAGATAAGACCATTTTACAATTTGGGCCCAAGTTAGAAGCAGAGCCTAAGGTGTAAATTATCGATAGTCCATATCTCGGAAACTATAAGAGATAATGCAATTTGGCAACCGGCAATGTAATTAGCATGCCGAATATTACTTGGAATGTGAATTGGAACGAAATCGCCAATAGATAAGACCATTTTACAATTTGGGCCCAAGTTAGAAGCGGAGCCTAAGGTGTAAATTATCGATAGTCCATATCTCGGAAACTATAAGAGATAATGCAATTTGGCAACCGGCAATGTAATTAGCATGCCGAATATTACTTGGAATGTGAATTGGAACGAAATCGCCAATAGATAAGACCATTTTACAATTTGGGCCCAAATTAGAAGCAGAGCCTAAGGTGTAAATTATCGATAGTCCATATCTCGGAAACTATAAGAGATGATGCAATTTGGCAACCGGCAATGTAATTAGCATGACAAATATTACTTGGAATGTGAATTGGAACGAAATCGCCAATAGATAAGACCATTTTACAATTTGGGCCCAAGTTAGAAGCAGAGCCTAAGGTGTAAATTATCGATAGTCCATATCTCGGAAACTATAAGAGATAATGCAATTTGGCAACCGGCAATGTAATTAGCATGCCGAATATTACTTGGAATGTGAATTGGAACGAAATCGCCAATAGATAAGACCATTTTACAATTTGGGCCCAAGTTAGAAGCAGAGCCTAAGGTGTAAATTATTGATAGTCCATATCTCGGAAACTATAAGAGATAATGCAATTTCGCAACCGGCAATGTAATTAGCATGCCGAATATCACTTGGAATGTGAATTGGGACGAAATCGCCAATAGATAAGACCATTTTACAATTTGGGCCCAAGTTAGAAGCAGAGCCTAAGGTATAAATTATCGATAGTCCATATCTCGGAAACTATAAGAGATAATGCAATGCAATTTGGCAACCGGCAATGTAATTAGCATGCCGAATATTACTCGGAATGTGAATTGGAACGAAATCGCCAATAGATAAGACCATTTTACAATTTGGGCCCAAGTTAGAAGCAGAGCCTAAGATGTAAATTATCGATAGTCCATATCTTGGAAACTATAAGAGATAATGCAATTTGGCAACCGGCAATGTAATTAGCATGCCGAATATTACTTGGAATGTGAATTGGAACGAAATCGCCAATAGATAAGACCATTTTACAATTTGGGCCCAAGTTAGAAGCAGAGCCTAAGGTGTAAATTATCGATAGTCCATATCTCGGAAACTATAAGAGATAATTCAATTTGGCAACCGGCAATGTAATTAGCATGCCGGATATTACCTGGAATGTGAATTGGAACGAAATCGCCAATAGATAAGACCATTTTACAATTTGGGCCCAAGTTAGAAGCAGAGCCTAAGGTGTAAATTATCGATAGTCCATATCTCGGAAACTATAAGAAATAATGCAATTTGGCAACCGGCAATGTAATTAGCATGCCGAATATTACTTGGAATGTGAATTGGAACGAAATCGCCAATAGATAAGACCATTTTACAATTTGGGCCCAAGTTAGAAGCAGAGCCTAAGGTGTAAATTATCGATAGTCCATATCTCGGAAACTATAAGAGATAATGCAATTTGGCAACCGGCAATGTAATTAGCATGCCGAATATTACTCGGAATGTGAATTGGAACGAAATCGCCAATAGATAAGACCATTTAACAATTTGGGCCCAAGTTAGAAGCAGAGCCTAAGGTGTAAATTATCGATAGTCCATATCTCGGAAACTATAAGAGATAATGCAATTTGGCAGCCGGCAATGTAATTAGCATGCCGAATATTACTTGGAATGTGAATTGGAACGAAATCGCCAATAGATAAGACCATTTTACAATTTGGGCCCAAGTTAGAAGCAGAGCCTAAGGTGTAAATTATCGATAGTCCATATCTCGGAAACTATAAGAGATAATGCAATTTGGCAACCGGCAATGTAATTAGCATGCCGAATATTACTTGGAATGTGAATTGGAACGAAATCGCCAATAGATAAGACGATTTTACAATTTGGGCCCAAGTTAGAAGCAGAGCCTAAGATGTAAATTATCGATAGTCCATATCTCGGAAACTATAAGAGATAATGCAATTTGGCAACCGGCAATGTAATTAGCATGCCGAATATTACTTGGAATGTGAATTGGAACGAAATCGCCAATAGATAAGACCATTTTACAATTTGGGCCCAAGTTAGAAGCAGAGCCTAAGGTGTAAATTATCGATAGTCCATATCTCGGAAACTATAAGAGATAATGCAATTTGGCAACCGGCAATGTAATTAGCATGCCGAATATTACTTGGAATGTGAATTGGAACGAAATCGCCAATAGGTAAGACCATTTTACAATTTGGGCCCAAGTTAGAAGCAGAGCCTAAGGTGTAAATTATCGATAGTCCATATCTCGGAAACTATAAGAGATAATTCAATTTGGCAACCGGCAATGTGATTAGCATGCCGGATATTACTTGGAATGTGAATTGGAACGAAATCGCCAATAGATAAGACCATTTTACAATTTGGGCCCAAGTTAGAAGCAGAGCCTAAGGTGTAAATTACCGATAGTCCATATCTCGGAAACTATAAGAGATAATGCAATTTGGCAACCGGCAATGTAATTAGCATGCCGAATATTACTTGGAATGTGAATTGGAACGAAATCGCCAATAAATAAGACGATTTTACAATTTGGGCCCAAGTTAGAAGCAGAGCCTAAGGTGTAAATTATCGATAGTCCATATCTCGGAAACTATAAGAGATAATGCAATTTGGCAACCGGCAATGTAATTAGCATGCCGAATATTACTTGGAATGTGAATTGGAACGAAATCGCCAATAGATAAGACCATTTTACAATTTGGGCCCAAGTTAGAAGCAGAGCCTAAGGTGTAAATTATCGATAGTCCATATCTCGGAAACTATAAGAGATAATGCAATTTGGCAACCGGCAATGTAATTAGCATGCCGAATATTACTTGGAATGTGAATTGGAACGAAATCGCCAATAGGTAAGACCATTTTACAATTTGGGCCCAAGTTAGAAGCAGAGCCTAAGATGTAAATTATCGATAGTCCATATCTCGGAAACTATAAGAGATAATTCAATTTGGCAACCGGCAATGTAATTAGCATGCCGAATATTACTTGGAATGTGAATTGGAACCAAATCGCCAATAGATAAGACCATTTTACAATTTGGGCCCAAGTTGGAAGCAGAGCCTAAGGTGTAAATTATCGATAGTCCATATCTCGGAAACTATAAGAGATAATGCAATTTGGCAACCGGCAATGTAATTAGCATGCCGAATATTACTTGGAATGTGAATTGGAACGAAATCGCCAATAGATAAGACCATTTTACAATTTGGGCCCAAGTTAGAAGCAGAGCCTAAGGTGTAAATTATCGATAGTCCATATCTCGGAAACTATAAGAGATAATGCAATTTGGCAACCGGCAATGTAATTAGCATGCCGAATATTAATTGGAATGTGAATTGGAACGAAATCGCCAATAGATAAGACCATTTTACAATTTGGGCCCAAGTTAGAAGCAGAGCCTAAGGTGTAAATTATCGATAGTCCATATCTCGGAAACTATAAGAGATAATGCAATTTGGCAACCGGCAATGTAATTAGCATGCCGAATATTACTTGGAATGTGAATTGGAACGAAATCGCCAATAGGTAAGACCATTTTACAATTTGGGCATAAGTTAGAAGCAGAGCCTAAGGTGTAAATTATCGATAGTCCATATCTCGGAAACTATAAGAGATAAATCAATTTGGCAACCGGCAATGTGATTAGCATGCCGGATATTACTTGGAATGTGAATTGGAACGAAATCGCCAATAGATAAGACCATTTTACAATTTGGGCCCAAGTTAGAAGTAGAGCCTAAGGTGTAAATTACCGATAGTCCATATCTCGGAAACTATAAGAGATAATGCAATTTGGCAACCGGCAATGTAATTAGCATGCCGAATATTACTTGGAATGTGAATTGGAACGAAATCGCCAATAGATAAGACGATTTTACAATTTGGGCCCAAGTTAGAAGCAGAGCCTAAGGTGTAAATTATCGATAGTCCATATCTCGGAAACTATAAGAGATAATGCAATTTGGCAACCGGCAATGTAATTAGCATGCCGAATATTACTTGGAATGTGAATTGGAACGAAATGGCCAATAGATAAGACCATTTTACAATTTGGGCCCAAGTTAGAAGCAGAGCCTAAGGTGTAAATTATCGATAATCCATATCTCGGAAACTATAAGAGATAATGCAATTTGGCAACCGGCAATGTAATTAGCATGCCGAATATTACTTGGAATGTGAATTGGAACGAAATCGCCAATAGGTAAGACCATTTTACAATTTGGGCCCAAGTTAGAAGCAGAGCCTTAGATGTAAATTATCGATAGTCCATATCTCGGAAACTATAAGAGATAATTCAATTTGGCAACCGGCAATGTAATTAGCATGCTAAATATTACTTGGAATGTGAATTGGAACGAAATCGCCAATAGATAAGACCATTTTACAATTTGGGCCCAAGTTAGAAGCAGAGCCTAAGGTGTAAATTATCGATAGTCCATATCTCGGAAACTATAAGAGATAATTCAATTTGGCAACCGGCAATGTAATTAGCATGCCGAATATTACTTGGAATGAGAATTGGAACGAAATCGCCAATAGATAAGACCATTTTACAATTTGGGCCCAAGTTAGAAGCAGAGCCTAAGGTGTAAATTATCGATAGTCCATATCTCGGAAACTATAAGAGATAATGCAATTTGGAAACCGGCAATGTAATTAGCATGCCGAATATTACTTGGAATGTGAATTGGAACGAAATCGCCAATAGATAAGACCATTTTACAATTTGGGCCCAAGTTAGAAGCAGAGCCTAAGGTGTAAATTATCGATAGTCCATATCTCGGAAACTATAAGAGATAATGCAATTTGGCAACTGGCAATGTAATTAGCATGCCGAATATTACTTGGAATGTGAATTGGAACGAAATCGCCAATAGATAAGACCATTTTACAATTTGGGCCCAAGTTAGAAGCAGAGTCTAAGGTGTAAATTATCGATAGTCCATATCTCGGAAACTATAAGAGATAATGCAATTTGGAAACCGGCAATGTAATTAGCATGCCGAATATTACTTGGAATGTGAATTGGAACGAAATCGCCAATAGATAAGACCATTTTACAATTTGGGCCCAAGTTAGAAGCAGAGCCTAAGGTGTAAATTATCGATAGTCCATATCTCGGAAACTATAAGAGATAATGCAATTTGGAAACCGGCAATGTAATTAGCATGCCGAATATTACTTGGAATGTGAATTGGAACGAAATCGCCAATAGATAAGACCATTTTACAATTTGGGCCCAAGTTAGAAGCAGAGCCTAAGGTGTAAATTATCGATAGTCCATATCTAGGAAACTATAAGAGATAATGCAATTTGGCAACCGGCAATGTAATTAGCATGCCGAATATTACTTGGAATGTGAATTGGAACGAAATCGCCAATAGATAAGACCATTTTACAATTTGGGCCCAAGTTAGAAGCAGAGCCTAAGGTGTAAATTATTGATAGTCCATATCTCGGAAACTATAAGAGATAATGCAATTTCGCAACCGGCAATGTAATTAGCATGCCGAATATCACTTGGAATGTGAATTGGGACGAAATCGCCAATAGATAAGACCATTTTACAATTTGGGCCCAAGTTAGAAGCAGAGCCTAAGGTGTAAATTATCGATAGTCCATATCTCGGAAACTATAAGAGATAATGCAATGCAATTTGGCAACCGGCAATGTAATTAGCATGCCGAATATTACTTGGAATGTGAATTGGAACGAAATCGCCAATAGATAAGACCATTTTACAATTTGGGCCCAAGTTAGAAGCGGAGCCTAAGGTGTAAATTATCGATAGTCCATATCTCGGAAACTATAAGAGATAATGCAATTTGGCAACCGGCAATGTAATTAGCATGCCGAATATTACTTGGAATGTGAATTGGAACGAAATCGCCAATAGATAAGACCATTTTACAATTTGGGCCCAAGTTAGAAGCAGAGCCTAAGGTGTAAATTATCGATAGTCCATATCTCGGAAACTATAAGAGATGATGCAATTTGGCAACCGGCAATGTAATTAGCATGACGAATATTACTTGGAATGTGAATTGGAACGAAATCGCCAATAGATAAGACCATTTTACAATTTGGGCCCAAGTTAGAAGCAGAGCCTAAGGTGTAAATTATCGATAGTCCATATCTCGGAAACTATAAGAGATAATGCAATTTGGCAACCGGCAATGTAATTAGCATGCCGAATATTACTTGGAATGTGAATTGGAACGAAATCGCCAATAGATAAGACCATTTTACAATTTGGGCCCAAGTTAGAAGCAGAGCCTAAGGTGTAAATTATTGATAGTCCATATCTCGGAAACTATAAGAGATAATGCAATTTCGCAACCGGCAATGTAATTAGCATGCCGAATATCACTTGGAATGTGAATTGGGACGAAATCGCCAATAGATAAGACCATTTTACAATTTGGGCCCAAGTTAGAAGCAGAGCCTAAGGTATAAATTATCGATAGTCCATATCTCGGAAACTATAAGAGATAATGCAATGCAATTTGGCAACCGGCAATGTAATTAGCATGCCGAATATTACTCGGAATGTGAATTGGAACGAAATCGCCAATAGATAAGACCATTTTACAATTTGGGCCCAAGTTAGAAGCAGAGCCTAAGATGTAAATTATCGATAGTCCATATCTTGGAAACTATAAGAGATAATGCAATTTGGCAACCGGCAATGTAATTAGCATGCCGAATATTACTTGGAATGTGAATTGGAACGAAATCGCCAATAGATAAGACCATTTTACAATTTGGGCCCAAGTTAGAAGCAGAGCCTAAGGTGTAAATTATCGATAGTCCATATCTCGGAAACTATAAGAGATAATTCAATTTGGCAACCGGCAATGTAATTAGCATGCCGGATATTACCTGGAATGTGAATTGGAACGAAATCGCCAATAGATAAGACCATTTTACAATTTGGGCCCAAGTTAGAAGCAGAGCCTAAGGTGTAAATTATCGATAGTCCATATCTCGGAAACTATAAGAAATAATGCAATTTGGCAACCGGCAATGTAATTAGCATGCCGAATATTACTTGGAATGTGAATTGGAACGAAATCGCCAATAGATAAGACCATTTTACAATTTGGGCCCAAGTTAGAAGCAGAGCCTAAGGTGTAAATTATCGATAGTCCATATCTCGGAAACTATAAGAGATAATTCAATTTGGCAACCGGCAATGTAATTAGCATGCCGAATATTACTTGGAATGTGAATTGGAACGAAATCGCCAATAGATAAGACCATTTTACAATTTGGGCCCAAGTTAGAAGCAGAGCCTAAGGTGTAAATTATCGATAGTCCATATCTCGGAAACTATAAGAGATAATGCAATTTCGCAACCGGCAATGTAATTAGCATGCCGAATATTACTTGGAGTGTGAATTGGAACGAAATCGCCAATAGATAAGACCATTTTACAATTTGGGCCCAAGTTAGAAGCAGAGCCTAAGGTGTAAATTATCGATAGTCCATATCTCGGAAACTATAAGAGATAATGCAATTTGGCAACCGGCAATGTAATTAGCATGCCGAATATTACTTGGAATGTGAATTGGAACGAAATCGCCAATAGATAAGACCATTTTACAATTTGGGCCCAAGTTAGAAGCGGAGCCTAAGGTGTAAATTATCGATAGTCCATATCTCGGAAACTATAAGAGATAATGCAATTTGGCAACCGGCAATGTAATTAGCATGCCGAATATTACTTGGAATGTGAATTGGAACGAAATCGCCAATAGATAAGACCATTTTACAATTTGGGCCCAAGTTAGAAGCAGAGCCTAAGGTGTAAATTATCGATAGTCCATATCTCGGAAACTATAAGAGATGATGCAATTTGGCAACCGGCAATGTAATTAGCATGACGAATATTACTTGGAATGTGAATTGGAACGAAATCGCCAATAGATAAGACCATTTTACAATTTGGGCCCAAGTTAGAAGCAGAGCCTAAGGTGTAAATTATCGATAGTCCATATCTCGGAAACTATAAGAGATAATGCAATTTGGCAACCGGCAATGTAATTAGCATGCCGAATATTACTTGGAATGTGAATTGGAACGAAATCGCCAATAGATAAGACCATTTTACAATTTGGGCCCAAGTTAGAAGCAGAGCCTAAGGTGTAAATTATTGATAGTCCATATCTCGGAAACTATAAGAGATAATGCAATTTCGCAACCGGCAATGTAATTAGCATGCCGAATATCACTTGGAATGTGAATTGGGACGAAATCGCCAATAGATAAGACCATTTTACAATTTGGGCCCAAGTTAGAAGCAGAGCCTAAGGTATAAATTATCGATAGTCCATATCTCGGAAACTATAAGAGATAATGCAATGCAATTTGGCAACCGGCAATGTAATTAGCATGCCGAATATTACTCGGAATGTGAATTGGAACGAAATCGCCAATAGATAAGACCATTTTACAATTTGGGCCCAAGTTAGAAGCAGAGCCTAAGATGTAAATTATCGATAGTCCATATCTTGGAAACTATAAGAGATAATGCAATTTGGCAACCGGCAATGTAATTAGCATGCCGAATATTACTTGGAATGTGAATTGGAACGAAATCGCCAATAGATAAGACCATTTTACAATTTGGGCCCAAGTTAGAAGCAGAGCCTAAGGTGTAAATTATCGATAGTCCATATCTCGGAAACTATAAGAGATAATTCAATTTGGCAACCGGCAATGTAATTAGCATGCCGGATATTACCTGGAATGTGAATTGGAACGAAATCGCCAATAGATAAGACCATTTTACAATTTGGGCCCAAGTTAGAAGCAGAGCCTAAGGTGTAAATTATCGATAGTCCATATCTCGGAAACTATAAGAAATAATGCAATTTGGCAACCGGCAATGTAATTAGCATGCCGAATATTACTTGGAATGTGAATTGGAACGAAATCGCCAATAGATAAGACCATTTTACAATTTGGGCCCAAGTTAGAAGCAGAGCCTAAGGTGTAAATTATCGATAGTCCATATCTCGGAAACTATAAGAGATAATGCAATTTGGCAACCGGCAATGTAATTAGCATGCCGAATATTACTCGGAATGTGAATTGGAACGAAATCGCCAATAGATAAGACCATTTAACAATTTGGGCCCAAGTTAGAAGCAGAGCCTAAGGTGTAAATTATCGATAGTCCATATCTCGGAAACTATAAGAGATAATGCAATTTGGCAGCCGGCAATGTAATTAGCATGCCGAATATTACTTGGAATGTGAATTGGAACGAAATCGCCAATAGATAAGACCATTTTACAATTTGGGCCCAAGTTAGAAGCAGAGCCTAAGGTGTAAATTATCGATAGTCCATATCTCGGAAACTATAAGAGATAATGCAATTTGGCAACCGGCAATGTAATTAGCATGCCGAATATTACTTGGAATGTGAATTGGAACGAAATCGCCAATAGATAAGACGATTTTACAATTTGGGCCCAAGTTAGAAGCAGAGCCTAAGATGTAAATTATCGATAGTCCATATCTCGGAAACTATAAGAGATAATGCAATTTGGCAACCGGCAATGTAATTAGCATGCCGAATATTACTTGGAATGTGAATTGGAACGAAATCGCCAATAGATAAGACCATTTTACAATTTGGGCCCAAGTTAGAAGCAGAGCCTAAGGTGTAAATTATCGATAGTCCATATCTCGGAAACTATAAGAGATAATGCAATTTGGCAACCGGCAATGTAATTAGCATGCCGAATATTACTTGGAATGTGAATTGGAACGAAATCGCCAATAGGTAAGACCATTTTACAATTTGGGCCCAAGTTAGAAGCAGAGCCTAAGGTGTAAATTATCGATAGTCCATATCTCGGAAACTATAAGAGATAATTCAATTTGGCAACCGGCAATGTGATTAGCATGCCGGATATTACTTGGAATGTGAATTGGAACGAAATCGCCAATAGATAAGACCATTTTACAATTTGGGCCCAAGTTAGAAGCAGAGCCTAAGGTGTAAATTACCGATAGTCCATATCTCGGAAACTATAAGAGATAATGCAATTTGGCAACCGGCAATGTAATTAGCATGCCGAATATTACTTGGAATGTGAATTGGAACGAAATCGCCAATAAATAAGACGATTTTACAATTTGGGCCCAAGTTAGAAGCAGAGCCTAAGGTGTAAATTATCGATAGTCCATATCTCGGAAACTATAAGAGATAATGCAATTTGGCAACCGGCAATGTAATTAGCATGCCGAATATTACTTGGAATGTGAATTGGAACGAAATCGCCAATAGATAAGACCATTTTACAATTTGGGCCCAAGTTAGAAGCAGAGCCTAAGGTGTAAATTATCGATAGTCCATATCTCGGAAACTATAAGAGATAATGCAATTTGGCAACCGGCAATGTAATTAGCATGCCGAATATTACTTGGAATGTGAATTGGAACGAAATCGCCAATAGGTAAGACCATTTTACAATTTGGGCCCAAGTTAGAAGCAGAGCCTAAGATGTAAATTATCGATAGTCCATATCTCGGAAACTATAAGAGATAATTCAATTTGGCAACCGGCAATGTAATTAGCATGCCGAATATTACTTGGAATGTGAATTGGAACCAAATCGCCAATAGATAAGACCATTTTACAATTTGGGCCCAAGTTGGAAGCAGAGCCTAAGGTGTAAATTATCGATAGTCCATATCTCGGAAACTATAAGAGATAATGCAATTTGGCAACCGGCAATGTAATTAGCATGCCGAATATTACTTGGAATGTGAATTGGAACGAAATCGCCAATAGATAAGACCATTTTACAATTTGGGCCCAAGTTAGAAGCAGAGCCTAAGGTGTAAATTATCGATAGTCCATATCTCGGAAACTATAAGAGATAATGCAATTTGGCAACCGGCAATGTAATTAGCATGCCGAATATTAATTGGAATGTGAATTGGAACGAAATCGCCAATAGATAAGACCATTTTACAATTTGGGCCCAAGTTAGAAGCAGAGCCTAAGGTGTAAATTATCGATAGTCCATATCTCGGAAACTATAAGAGATAATGCAATTTGGCAACCGGCAATGTAATTAGCATGCCGAATATTACTTGGAATGTGAATTGGAACGAAATCGCCAATAGGTAAGACCATTTTACAATTTGGGCATAAGTTAGAAGCAGAGCCTAAGGTGTAAATTATCGATAGTCCATATCTCGGAAACTATAAGAGATAAATCAATTTGGCAACCGGCAATGTGATTAGCATGCCGGATATTACTTGGAATGTGAATTGGAACGAAATCGCCAATAGATAAGACCATTTTACAATTTGGGCCCAAGTTAGAAGTAGAGCCTAAGGTGTAAATTACCGATAGTCCATATCTCGGAAACTATAAGAGATAATGCAATTTGGCAACCGGCAATGTAATTAGCATGCCGAATATTACTTGGAATGTGAATTGGAACGAAATCGCCAATAGATAAGACGATTTTACAATTTGGGCCCAAGTTAGAAGCAGAGCCTAAGGTGTAAATTATCGATAGTCCATATCTCGGAAACTATAAGAGATAATGCAATTTGGCAACCGGCAATGTAATTAGCATGCCGAATATTACTTGGAATGTGAATTGGAACGAAATGGCCAATAGATAAGACCATTTTACAATTTGGGCCCAAGTTAGAAGCAGAGCCTAAGGTGTAAATTATCGATAATCCATATCTCGGAAACTATAAGAGATAATGCAATTTGGCAACCGGCAATGTAATTAGCATGCCGAATATTACTTGGAATGTGAATTGGAACGAAATCGCCAATAGGTAAGACCATTTTACAATTTGGGCCCAAGTTAGAAGCAGAGCCTTAGATGTAAATTATCGATAGTCCATATCTCGGAAACTATAAGAGATAATTCAATTTGGCAACCGGCAATGTAATTAGCATGCTAAATATTACTTGGAATGTGAATTGGAACGAAATCGCCAATAGATAAGACCATTTTACAATTTGGGCCCAAGTTAGAAGCAGAGCCTAAGGTGTAAATTATCGATAGTCCATATCTCGGAAACTATAAGAGATAATTCAATTTGGCAACCGGCAATGTAATTAGCATGCCGAATATTACTTGGAATGAGAATTGGAACGAAATCGCCAATAGATAAGACCATTTTACAATTTGGGCCCAAGTTAGAAGCAGAGCCTAAGGTGTAAATTATCGATAGTCCATATCTCGGAAACTATAAGAGATAATGCAATTTGGAAACCGGCAATGTAATTAGCATGCCGAATATTACTTGGAATGTGAATTGGAACGAAATCGCCAATAGATAAGACCATTTTACAATTTGGGCCCAAGTTAGAAGCAGAGCCTAAGGTGTAAATTATCGATAGTCCATATCTCGGAAACTATAAGAGATAATGCAATTTGGCAACTGGCAATGTAATTAGCATGCCGAATATTACTTGGAATGTGAATTGGAACGAAATCGCCAATAGATAAGACCATTTTACAATTTGGGCCCAAGTTAGAAGCAGAGTCTAAGGTGTAAATTATCGATAGTCCATATCTCGGAAACTATAAGAGATAATGCAATTTGGAAACCGGCAATGTAATTAGCATGCCGAATATTACTTGGAATGTGAATTGGAACGAAATCGCCAATAGATAAGACCATTTTACAATTTGGGCCCAAGTTAGAAGCAGAGCCTAAGGTGTAAATTATCGATAGTCCATATCTCGGAAACTATAAGAGATAATGCAATTTGGAAACCGGCAATGTAATTAGCATGCCGAATATTACTTGGAATGTGAATTGGAACGAAATCGCCAATAGATAAGACCATTTTACAATTTGGGCCCAAGTTAGAAGCAGAGCCTAAGGTGTAAATTATCGATAGTCCATATCTCGGAAACTATAAGAGATAATGCAATTTGGCAACCGGCAATGTAATTAGCATGCCGAATATTACTTGGAATGTGAATTGGAACGAAATCGCCAATAGATAAGACCATTTTACAATTTGGGCCCAAGTTAGAAGCAGAGCCTAAGGTGTAAATTATTGATAGTCCATATCTCGGAAACTATAAGAGATAATGCAATTTCGCAACCGGCAATGTAATTAGCATGCCGAATATCACTTGGAATGTGAATTGGGACGAAATCGCCAATAGATAAGACCATTTTACAATTTGGGCCCAAGTTAGAAGCAGAGCCTAAGGTGTAAATTATCGATAGTCCATATCTCGGAAACTATAAGAGATAATGCAATGCAATTTGGCAACCGGCAATGTAATTAGCATGCCGAATATTACTTGGAATGTGAATTGGAACGAAATCGCCAATAGATAAGACCATTTTACAATTTGGGCCCAAGTTAGAAGCAGAGCCTAAGATGTAAATTATCGATAGTCCATATCTTGGAAACTATAAGAGATAATGCAATTTGGCAACCGGCAATGTAATTAGCATGCCGAATATTACTTGGAATGTGAATTGGAACGAAATCGCCAATAGATAAGACCATTTTACAATTTGGGCCCAAGTTAGAAGCAGAGCCTAAGGTGTAAATTATCGATAGTCCATATCTCGGAAACTATAAGAGATAATTCAATTTGGCAACCGGCAATGTAATTAGCATGCCGGATATTACCTGGAATGTGAATTGGAATGAAATCGCCAATAGATAAGACCATTTTACAATTTGGGCCCAAGTTAGAAGCAGAGCCTAAGGTGTAAATTATCGATAGTCCATATCTCGGAAACTATAAGAGATAATGCAATTTGGCAACCGGCAATGTAATTAGCATGCCGAATATTACTTGGAATGTGAATTGGAACGAAATCGCCAATAGGTAAGACCATTTTACAATTTGGGCCCAAGTTAGAAGCAGAGCCTAAGGTGTAAATTATCGATAGTCCATATCTCGGAAACTATAAGAGATAATGCAATTTGGCAACCGGCAATGTAATTAGCATGCCGAATATTACTTGGAATGTGAATTGGAACGAAATCGCCAATAGATAAGACCATTTTACAATTTGGGCCCAAGTTAGAAGTAGAGCCTAAGGTGTAAATTACCGATAGTCCATATCTCGGAAACTATAAGAGATAATGCAATTTGGCAACCGGCAATGTAATTAGCATGCCGAATATTACTTGGAATGTGAATTGGAACGAAATCGCCAATAGATAAGGCCATTTTACAATTTGGGCCCAAGTTAGAAGCAGAGCCTAAGGTGTAAATTATCGATAGTCCATATCTCGGAAACTATAAGAGATAATGCAATTTGGCAACCGGCAATGTAATTAGCATGCCGAATATTACTTGGAATGTGAATTGGAACGAAATCGCCAATAGATAAGACCATTTTACAATTTGGGCCCAAGTTAGAAGCAGAGCCTAAGGTGTAAATTATTGATAGTCCATATCTCGGAAACTATAAGAGATAATGCAATTTCGCAACCGGCAATGTAATTAGCATGCCGAATATCACTTGGAATGTGAATTGGGACGAAATCGCCAATAGATAAGACCATTTTACAATTTGGGCCCAAGTTAGAAGCAGAGCCTAAGGTGTAAATTATCGATAGTCCATATCTCGGAAACTATAAGAGATAATGCAATTTGGCAATGCAATTTGGCAACCGGCAATGTAATTAGCATGCCGAATATTACTTGGAATGTGAATTGGAACGAAATCGCCAATAGATAAGACCATTTTACAATTTGGGCCCAAGTTAGAAGCAGAGCCTAAGATGTAAATTATCGATAGTCCATATCTTGGAAACTATAAGAGATAATGCAATTTGGCAACCGGCAATGTAATTAGCATGCCGAATATTACTTGGAATGTGAATTGGAACGAAATCGCCAATAGATAAGACCATTTTACAATTTGGGCCCAAGTTAGAAGCAGAGCCTAAGGTGTAAATTATCGATAGTCCATATCTCGGAAACTATAAGAGATAATTCAATTTGGCAACCGGCAATGTAATTAGCATGCCGGATATTACCTGGAATGTGAATTGGAATGAAATCGCCAATAGATAAGACCATTTTACAATTTGGGCCCAAGTTAGAAGCAGAGCCTAAGGTGTAAATTATCGATAGTCCATATCTCGGAAACTATAAGAGATAATGCAATTTGGCAACCGGCAATGTAATTAGCATGCCGAATATTACTTGGAATGTGAATTGGAACGAAATCGCCAATAGGTAAGACCATTTTACAATTTGGGCCCAAGTTAGAAGCAGAGCCTAAGGTGTAAATTATCGATAGTCCATATCTCGGAAACTATAAGAGATAAATCAATTTGGCAACCGGCAATGTGATTAGCATGCCGGATATTACTTGGAATGTGAATTGGAACGAAATCGCCAATAGATAAGACCATTTGACAATTTGGGCCCAAGTTAGAAGTAGAGCCTAAGGTGTAAATTACCGATAGTCCATATCTCGGAAACTATAAGAGATAATGCAATTTGGCAACCGGCAATGTAATTAGCATGCCGAATATTACTTGGAATGTGAATTGGAACGAAATCGCCAATAGATAAGACGATTTTACAATTTGGGCCCAAGTTAGAAGCAGAGCCTAAGGTGTAAATTATCGATAGTCCATATCTCGGAAACTATAAGAGATAATGCAATTTGGCAACCGGCAATGTAATTAGCATGCCGAATATTACTTGGAATGTGAATTGGAACGAAATCGCCAATAGATAAGACCATTTTACAATTTGGGCCCAAGTTAGAAGCAGAGACTAAGGTGTAAATTATCGATAGTCCATATCTCGGAAACTATAAGGGATAATGCAATTTGGCAACCGGCAATGTAATTAGCATGCCGAATATTACTTGGAATGTGAATTGGAACGAAATCGCCAATAGGTAAGACCATTTTACAATTTGGGCCCAAGTTAGAAGCAGAGCCTAAGGTGTAAATTATCGATAGTCCATATCTCGGAAACTATAAGAGATAATTCAATTTGGCAACCGGCAATGTAATTAGCATGCCGAATATTACTTGGAATGTGAATTGGAACGAAATCGCCAATAGATAAGACCATTTTACAATTTGGGCCCAAGTTAGAAGCAGAGCCTAAGGTGTAAATTATCGATAGTCCATATCTCGGAAACTATAAGAGATAATTCAATTTGGCAACCGGCAATGTAATTAGCATGCCGAATATTACTTGGAATGTGAATTGGAACGAAATCGCCAATAGATAAGACCATTTTACAATTTGGGCCCAAGTTAGAAGCAGAGCCTAAGGTGTAAATTATCGATAGTCCATATCTCGGAAACTATAAGAGATAATGCAATTTGGCAACCGGCAATGTAATTAGCATGCCGGGTATTACCTGGAATGTGAATTGGAACGAAATCGCCAATAGATAAGACCATTTTACAATTTGGGCCCAAGTTAGAAGCAGAGCCTAAGGTGTAAATTATTGATAGTCCATATCTCGGAAACTATAAGAGATAATGCAATTTCGCAACCGGCAATGTAATTAGCATGCCGAATATTACTTGGAGTGTGAATTGGAACGAAATCGCCAATAGATAAGACCATTTTACAATTTGGGCCCAAGTTAGAAGCAGAGCCTAAGGTGTAAATTATCGATAGTCCATATCTCGGAAACTATAAGAGATAATGCAATTTGGCAACCGGCAATGTAATTAGCATGCCGAATATTACTTGGAATGTGAATTGGAACGAAATCGCCAATAGATAAGACCATTTTACAATTTGGGCCCAAGTTAGAAGCGGAGCCTAAGGTGTAAATTATCGATAGTCCATATCTCGGAAACAATAAGAGATAATGCAATTTGGCAACCGGCAATGTAATTAGCATGCCGAATATTACTTGGAATGTGAATTGGAACGAAATCGCCAATAGATAAGACCATTTTACAATTTGGGCCCAAGTTAGAAGCAGAGCCTAAGGTGTAAATTATCGATAGTCCATATCTCGGAAACTATAAGAGATGATGCAATTTGGCAACCGGCAATGTAATTAGCATGACGAATATTACTTGGAATGTGAATTGGAACGAAATCGCCAATAGATAAGACCATTTTACAATTTGGGCCCAAGTTAGAAGCAGAGCCTAAGGTGTAAATTATCGATAGTCCATATCTCGGAAACTATAAGAGATAATGCAATTTGGCAACCGGCAATGTAATTAGCATGCCGAATATTACTTGGAATGTGAATTGGAACGAAATCGCCAATAGATAAGACCATTTTACAATTTGGGCCCAAGTTAGAAGCAGAGCCTAAGGTGTAAATTATTGATAGTCCATATCTCGGAAACTATAAGAGATAATGCAATTTCGCAACCGGCAATGTAATTAGCATGCCGAATATCACTTGGAATGTGAATTGGGACGAAATCGCCAATAGATAAGACCATTTTACAATTTGGGCCCAAGTTAGAAGCAGAGCCTAAGGTATAAATTATCGATAGTCCATATCTCGGAAACTATAAGAGATAATGCAATGCAATTTGGCAACCGGCAATGTAATTAGCATGCCGAATATTACTCGGAATGTGAATTGGAACGAAATCGCCAATAGATAAGACCATTTTACAATTTGGGCCCAAGTTAGAAGCAGAGCCTAAGATGTAAATTATCGATAGTCCATATCTTGGAAACTATAAGAGATAATGCAATTTGGCAACCGGCAATGTAATTAGCATGCCGAATATTACTTGGAATGTGAATTGGAACGAAATCGCCAATAGATAAGACCATTTTACAATTTGGGCCCAAGTTAGAAGCAGAGCCTAAGGTGTAAATTATCGATAGTCCATATCTCGGAAACTATAAGAGATAATTCAATTTGGCAACCGGCAATGTAATTAGCATGCCGGATATTACCTGGAATGTGAATTGGAACGAAATCGCCAATAGATAAGACCATTTTACAATTTGGGCCCAAGTTAGAAGCAGAGCCTAAGGTGTAAATTATCGATAGTCCATATCTCGGAAACTATAAGAAATAATGCAATTTGGCAACCGGCAATGTAATTAGCATGCCGAATATTACTTGGAATGTGAATTGGAACGAAATCGCCAATAGATAAGACCATTTTACAATTTGGGCCCAAGTTAGAAGCAGAGCCTAAGGTGTAAATTATCGATAGTCCATATCTCGGAAACTATAAGAGATAATGCAATTTGGCAACCGGCAATGTAATTAGCATGCCGAATATTACTTGGAATGTGAATTGGAACGAAATCGCCAATAGGTAAGACCATTTTACAATTTGGGCCCAAGTTAGAAGCAGAGCCTAAGATGTAAATTATCGATAGTCCATATCTCGGAAACTATAAGAGATAATTCAATTTGGCAACCGGCAATGTAATTAGCATGCCGAATATTACTTGGAATGTGAATTGGAACGAAATCGCCAATAGATAAGACCATTTTACAATTTGGGCCCAAGTTAGAAGCAGAGCCTAAGGTGTAAATTATCGATAGTCCATATCTCGGAAACTATAAGAGATAATTCAATTTGGCAACCGGCAATGTAATTAGCATGCCGAATATTACTTGGAATGTGAATTGGAACGAAATCGCCAATAGATAAGACCATTTTACAATTTGGGCCCAAGTTAGAAGCAGAGCCTAAGGTGTAAATTATCGATAGTCCATATCTCGGAAACTATAAGAGATAATGCAATTTGGCAACCGGCAATGTAATTAGCATGCCGGGTATTACCTGGAATGTGAATTGGAACGAAATCGCCAATAGATAAGACCATTTTACAATTTGGGCCCAAGTTAGAAGCAGAGCCTAAGGTGTAAATTATTGATAGTCCATATCTCGGAAACTATAAGAGATAATGCAATTTCGCAACCGGCAATGTAATTAGCATGCCGAATATTACTTGGAGTGTGAATTGGAACGAAATCGCCAATAGATAAGACCATTTTACAATTTGGGCCCAAGTTAGAAGCAGAGCCTAAGGTGTAAATTATCGATAGTCCATATCTCGGAAACTATAAGAGATAATGCAATTTGGCAACCGGCAATGTAATTAGCATGCCGAATATTACTTGGAATGTGAATTGGAACGAAATCGCCAATAGATAAGACCATTTTACAATTTGGGCCCAAGTTAGAAGCGGAGCCTAAGGTGTAAATTATCGATAGTCCATATCTCGGAAACAATAAGAGATAATGCAATTTGGCAACCGGCAATGTAATTAGCATGCCGAATATTACTTGGAATGTGAATTGGAACGAAATCGCCAATAGATAAGACCATTTTACAATTTGGGCCCAAGTTAGAAGCAGAGCCTAAGGTGTAAATTATCGATAGTCCATATCTCGGAAACTATAAGAGATGATGCAATTTGGCAACCGGCAATGTAATTAGCATGACGAATATTACTTGGAATGTGAATTGGAACGAAATCGCCAATAGATAAGACCATTTTACAATTTGGGCCCAAGTTAGAAGCAGAGCCTAAGGTGTAAATTATCGATAGTCCATATCTCGGAAACTATAAGAGATAATGCAATTTGGCAACCGGCAATGTAATTAGCATGCCGAATATTACTTGGAATGTGAATTGGAACGAAATCGCCAATAGATAAGACCATTTTACAATTTGGGCCCAAGTTAGAAGCAGAGCCTAAGGTGTAAATTATTGATAGTCCATATCTCGGAAACTATAAGAGATAATGCAATTTCGCAACCGGCAATGTAATTAGCATGCCGAATATCACTTGGAATGTGAATTGGGACGAAATCGCCAATAGATAAGACCATTTTACAATTTGGGCCCAAGTTAGAAGCAGAGCCTAAGGTATAAATTATCGATAGTCCATATCTCGGAAACTATAAGAGATAATGCAATGCAATTTGGCAACCGGCAATGTAATTAGCATGCCGAATATTACTCGGAATGTGAATTGGAACGAAATCGCCAATAGATAAGACCATTTTACAATTTGGGCCCAAGTTAGAAGCAGAGCCTAAGATGTAAATTATCGATAGTCCATATCTTGGAAACTATAAGAGATAATGCAATTTGGCAACCGGCAATGTAATTAGCATGCCGAATATTACTTGGAATGTGAATTGGAACGAAATCGCCAATAGATAAGACCATTTTACAATTTGGGCCCAAGTTAGAAGCAGAGCCTAAGGTGTAAATTATCGATAGTCCATATCTCGGAAACTATAAGAGATAATTCAATTTGGCAACCGGCAATGTAATTAGCATGCCGGATATTACCTGGAATGTGAATTGGAACGAAATCGCCAATAGATAAGACCATTTTACAATTTGGGCCCAAGTTAGAAGCAGAGCCTAAGGTGTAAATTATCGATAGTCCATATCTCGGAAACTATAAGAAATAATGCAATTTGGCAACCGGCAATGTAATTAGCATGCCGAATATTACTTGGAATGTGAATTGGAACGAAATCGCCAATAGATAAGACCATTTTACAATTTGGGCCCAAGTTAGAAGCAGAGCCTAAGGTGTAAATTATCGATAGTCCATATCTCGGAAACTATAAGAGATAATGCAATTTGGCAACCGGCAATGTAATTAGCATGCCGAATATTACTTGGAATGTGAATTGGAACGAAATCGCCAATAGGTAAGACCATTTTACAATTTGGGCCCAAGTTAGAAGCAGAGCCTAAGATGTAAATTATCGATAGTCCATATCTCGGAAACTATAAGAGATAATTCAATTTGGCAACCGGCAATGTAATTAGCATGCCGAATATTACTTGGAATGTGAATTGGAACGAAATCGCCAATAGATAAGACCATTTTACAATTTGGGCCCAAGTTAGAAGCAGAGCCTAAGGTGTAAATTATCGATAGTCCATATCTCGGAAACTATAAGAGATAATGCAATTTGGCAACCGGCAATGTAATTAGCATGCCGAATATTACTTGGAATGTGAATTGGAACGAAATCGCTAATAGATAAGACCATTTTACAATTTGGGCCCAAGTTAGAAGCAGAGCCTAAGGTGTAAATTATCGATAGTCCATATCTCGGAAACTATAAGAGATAATGCAATTTGGCAACCGGCAATGTAATTAGCATGCCGGATATTACCTGGAATGTGAATTGGAACGAAATCGCCAATAGATAAGACCATTTTACAATTTGGGCCCAAGTTAGAAGCAGAGCCTAAGGTGTAAATTATTGATAGTCCATATCTCGGAAACTATAAGAGATAATGCAATTTCGCAACCGGCAATGTAATTAGCATGCCGAATATTACTTGGAGTCTGAATTGGAACGAAATCGCCAATAGATAAGACCATTTTACAATTTGGGCCCAAGTTAGAAGCAGAGCCTAAGGTGTAAATTATCGATAGTCCATATCTCGGAAACTATAAGAGATGATGCAATTTGGCAACCGGCAATGTAATTAGCATGCCGAATATTACTTGGAATGTGAATTGGAACGAAATCGCCAATAGATAAGACCATTTAACAATTTGGGCCCAAGTTAGAAGCAGAGCCTAAGGTGTAAATTATCGATAGTCCATATCTCGGAAACTATAAGAGATAATGCAATTTGGCAGCCGGCAATGTAATTAGCATGCCGAATATTACTTGGAATGTGAATTGGAACGAAATCGCCAATAGATAAGACCATTTTACAATTTGGGCCCAAGTTAGAAGCAGAGCCTAAGGTGTAAATTATCGATAGTCCATATCTCGGAAACTATAAGAGATAATGCAATTTGGCAACCGGCAATGTAATTAGCATGCCGGGTATTACCTGGAATGTGAATTGGAACGAAATCGCCAATAGATAAGACCATTTTACAATTTGGGCCCAAGTTAGAAGCAGAGCCTAAGGTGTAAATTATTGATAGTCCATATCTCGGAAACTATAAGAGATAATGCAATTTCGCAACCGGCAATGTAATTAGCATGCCGAATATTACTTGGAGTGTGAATTGGAACGAAATCGCCAATAGATAAGACCATTTTACAATTTGGGCCCAAGTTAGAAGCAGAGCCTAAGGTGTAAATTATCGATAGTCCATATCTCGGAAACTATAAGAGATAATGCAATTTGGCAACCGGCAATGTAATTAGCATGCCGAATATTACTTGGAATGTGAATTGGAACGAAATCGCCAATAGATAAGACCATTTTACAATTTGGGCCCAAGTTAGAAGCGGAGCCTAAGGTGTAAATTATCGATAGTCCATATCTCGGAAACAATAAGAGATAATGCAATTTGGCAACCGGCAATGTAATTAGCATGCCGAATATTACTTGGAATGTGAATTGGAACGAAATCGCCAATAGATAAGACCATTTTACAATTTGGGCCCAAGTTAGAAGCAGAGCCTAAGGTGTAAATTATCGATAGTCCATATCTCGGAAACTATAAGAGATGATGCAATTTGGCAACCGGCAATGTAATTAGCATGACGAATATTACTTGGAATGTGAATTGGAACGAAATCGCCAATAGATAAGACCATTTTACAATTTGGGCCCAAGTTAGAAGCAGAGCCTAAGGTGTAAATTATCGATAGTCCATATCTCGGAAACTATAAGAGATAATGCAATTTGGCAACCGGCAATGTAATTAGCATGCCGAATATTACTTGGAATGTGAATTGGAACGAAATCGCCAATAGATAAGACCATTTTACAATTTGGGCCCAAGTTAGAAGCAGAGCCTAAGGTGTAAATTATTGATAGTCCATATCTCGGAAACTATAAGAGATAATGCAATTTCGCAACCGGCAATGTAATTAGCATGCCGAATATCACTTGGAATGTGAATTGGGACGAAATCGCCAATAGATAAGACCATTTTACAATTTGGGCCCAAGTTAGAAGCAGAGCCTAAGGTATAAATTATCGATAGTCCATATCTCGGAAACTATAAGAGATAATGCAATGCAATTTGGCAACCGGCAATGTAATTAGCATGCCGAATATTACTCGGAATGTGAATTGGAACGAAATCGCCAATAGATAAGACCATTTTACAATTTGGGCCCAAGTTAGAAGCAGAGCCTAAGATGTAAATTATCGATAGTCCATATCTTGGAAACTATAAGAGATAATGCAATTTGGCAACCGGCAATGTAATTAGCATGCCGAATATTACTTGGAATGTGAATTGGAACGAAATCGCCAATAGATAAGACCATTTTACAATTTGGGCCCAAGTTAGAAGCAGAGCCTAAGGTGTAAATTATCGATAGTCCATATCTCGGAAACTATAAGAGATAATTCAATTTGGCAACCGGCAATGTAATTAGCATGCCGGATATTACCTGGAATGTGAATTGGAACGAAATCGCCAATAGATAAGACCATTTTACAATTTGGGCCCAAGTTAGAAGCAGAGCCTAAGGTGTAAATTATCGATAGTCCATATCTCGGAAACTATAAGAAATAATGCAATTTGGCAACCGGCAATGTAATTAGCATGCCGAATATTACTTGGAATGTGAATTAGAACGAAATCGCCAATAGATAAGACCATTTTACAATTTGGGCCCAAGTTAGAAGCAGAGCCTAAGGTGTAAATTATCGATAGTCCATATCTCGGAAACTATAAGAGATGATGCAATTTGGCAACCGGCAATGTAATTAGCATGCCGAATATTACTTGGAATGTGAATTGGAACGAAATCGCCAATAGGTAAGACCATTTTACAATTTGGGCCCAAGTTAGAAGCAGAGCCTAAGATGTAAATTATCGATAGTCCATATCTCGGAAACTATAAGAGATAATTCAATTTGGCAACCGGCAATGTAATTAGCATGCCGAATATTACTTGGAATGTGAATTGGAACGAAATCGCCAATAGATAAGACCATTTTACAATTTGGGCCCAAGTTAGAAGCAGAGCCTAAGGTGTAAATTATCGATAGTCCATATCTCGGAAACTATAAGAGATAATGCAATTTGGCAACCGGCAATGTAATTAGCATGCCGAATATTACTTGGAATGTGAATTGGAACGAAATCGCTAATAGATAAGACCATTTTACAATTTGGGCCCAAGTTAGAAGCAGAGCCTAAGGTGTAAATTATCGATAGTCCATATCTCGGAAACTATAAGAGATAATGCAATTTGGCAACCGGCAATGTAATTAGCATGCCGGATATTACCTGGAATGTGAATTGGAACGAAATCGCCAATAGATAAGACCATTTTACAATTTGGGCCCAAGTTAGAAGCAGAGCCTAAGGTGTAAATTATTGATAGTCCATATCTCGGAAACTATAAGAGATAATGCAATTTCGCAACCGGCAATGTAATTAGCATGCCGAATATTACTTGGAGTCTGAATTGGAACGAAATCGCCAATAGATAAGACCATTTTACAATTTGGGCCCAAGTTAGAAGCAGAGCCTAAGGTGTAAATTATCGATAGTCCATATCTCGGAAACTATAAGAGATGATGCAATTTGGCAACCGGCAATGTAATTAGCATGCCGAATATTACTTGGAATGTGAATTGGAACGAAATCGCCAATAGATAAGACCATTTAACAATTTGGGCCCAAGTTAGAAGCAGAGCCTAAGGTGTAAATTATCGATAGTCCATATCTCGGAAACTATAAGAGATAATGCAATTTGGCAGCCGGCAATGTAATTAGCATGCCGAATATTACTTGGAATGTGAATTGGAACGAAATCGCCAATAGATAAGACCATTTTACAATTTGGGCCCAAGTTAGAAGCAGAGCCTAAGGTGTAAATTATCGATAGTCCATATCTCGGAAACTATAAGAGATAATGCAATTTGGCAACCGGCAATGTAATTAGCATGCCGAATATTACTTGGAATGTGAATTGGAACGAAATCGCCAATAGATAAGACGATTTTACAATTTGGGCCCAAGTTAGAAGCAGAGCCTAAGATGTAAATTATCGATAGTCCATATCTCGGAAACTATAAGAGATAATGCAATTTGGCAACCGGCAATGTAATTAGCATGCCGAATATTACTTGGAATGTGAATTGGAACGAAATCGCCAATAGATAAGACCATTTTACAATTTGGGCCCAAGTTAGAAGCAGAGCCTAAGGTGTAAATTATCGATAGTCCATATCTCGGAAACTATAAGAGATAATGCAATTTGGCAACCGGCAATGTAATTAGCATGCCGAATATTACTTGGAATGTGAATTGGAACGAAATCGCCAATAGGTAAGACCATTTTACAATTTGGGCCCAAGTTAGAAGCAGAGCCTAAGGTGTAAATTATCGATAGTCCATATCTCGGAAACTATAAGAGATAATTCAATTTGGCAACCGGCAATGTGATTAGCATGCCGGATATTACTTGGAATGTGAATTGGAACGAAATCGCCAATAGATAAGACCATTTTACAATTTGGGCCCAAGTTAGAAGCAGAGCCTAAGGTGTAAATTACCGATAGTCCATATCTCGGAAACTATAAGAGATAATGCAATTTGGCAACCGGCAATGTAATTAGCATGCCGAATATTACTTGGAATGTGAATTGGAACGAAATCGCCAATAAATAAGACGATTTTACAATTTGGGCCCAAGTTAGAAGCAGAGCCTAAGGTGTAAATTATCGATAGTCCATATCTCGGAAACTATAAGAGATAATGCAATTTGGCAACCGGCAATGTAATTAGCATGCCGAATATTACTTGGAATGTGAATTGGAACGAAATCGCCAATAGATAAGACCATTTTACAATTTGGGCCCAAGTTAGAAGCAGAGCCTAAGGTGTAAATTATCGATAGTCCATATCTCGGAAACTATAAGAGATAATGCAATTTGGCAACCGGCAATGTAATTAGCATGCCGAATATTACTTGGAATGTGAATTGGAACGAAATCGCCAATAGGTAAGACCATTTTACAATTTGGGCCCAAGTTAGAAGCAGAGCCTAAGATGTAAATTATCGATAGTCCATATCTCGGAAACTATAAGAGATAATTCAATTTGGCAACCGGCAATGTAATTAGCATGCCGAATATTACTTGGAATGTGAATTGGAACCAAATCGCCAATAGATAAGACCATTTTACAATTTGGGCCCAAGTTAGAAGCAGAGCCTAAGGTGTAAATTATCGATAGTCCATATCTCGGAAACTATAAGAGATAATGCAATTTGGCAACCGGCAATGTAATTAGCATGCCGAATATTACTTGGAATGTGAATTGGAACGAAATCGCCAATAGGTAAGACCATTTTACAATTTGGGCCCAAGTTAGAAGCAGAGCCTAAGGTGTAAATTATCGATAGTCCATATCTCGGAAACTAT
This sequence comes from Rhynchophorus ferrugineus, assembly GCF_030347505.1. Lineage (NCBI taxonomy): Eukaryota > Metazoa > Arthropoda > Insecta > Coleoptera > Curculionidae > Rhynchophorus > Rhynchophorus ferrugineus. Next base: position 235,523 of record NW_027472767.1, on the reverse strand, counting down.
AAGAGATAATTCAATTTGGCAACCGGCAATGTAATTAGCATGCCGAATATTACTTGGAATGTGAATTGGAACGAAATCGCCAATAGATAAGACCATTTTACAATTTGGGCCCAAGTTAGAAGCAGAGCCTAAGGTGTAAATTATCGATAGTCCATATCTCGGAAACTATAAGAGATAATGCAATTTGGCAACCGGCAATGTAATTAGCATGCCGAATATTACTTGGAATGTGAATTGGAACGAAATCGCCAATAGGTAAGACCATTTTACAATTTGGGCCCAAGTTAGAAGCAGAGCCTAAGGTGTAAATTATCGATAGTCCATATCTCGGAAACTATAAGAGATAATTCAATTTGGCAACCGGCAATGTAATTAGCATGCCGAATATTACTTGGAATGTGAATTGGAACGAAATCGCCAATAGATAAGACCATTTTACAATTTGGGCCCAAGTTAGAAGCAGAGCCTAAGGTGTAAATTATCGATAGTCCATATCTCGGAAACTATAAGAGATAATGCAATTTGGCAACCGGCAATGTAATTAGCATGCCGAATATTACTTGGAATGTGAATTGGAACGAAATCGCCAATAGGTAAGGCCATTTTACAATTTGGGCCCAAGTTAGAAGCAGAGCCTAAGGTGTAAATTATCGATAGTCCATATCTCGGAAACTATAAGAGATAATTCAATTTGGCAACCGGCAATGTAATTAGCATGCCGAATATTACTTGGAATGTGAATTGGAACGAAATCGCCAATAGATAAGACCATTTTACAATTTGGGCCCAAGTTAGAAGCAGAGCCTAAGGTGTAAATTATGGATAGTCCATATCTCGGAAACTATAAGAGATAATGCAATTTGGCAACCGGCAATGTAATTAGCATGCCTAATATTACTTGGAATGTGAATTGGAACGAAATCGCCAATAGAGAAGACCATTTTACAATTTGGGCCCAAGTTAGAAGCAGAGCCTAAGGTGTAAATTATTGATAGTCCATATCTCGGAAACTATAAGAGATAATGCAATTTCGCAACCGGCAATGTAATTAGCATGCCGAATATCACTTGGAATGTGAATTGGGACGAAATCGCCAATAGATAAGACCATTTTACAATTTGGGCCCAAGTTAGAAGCAGAGCCTAAGGTGTAAATTACCGATAGTCCATATCTCGGAAACTATAAGAGATAATGCAATTTGGCAACCGGCAATGTAATTAGCATGCCGAATATTACTTGGAATGTGAATTGGAACGAAATCGCCAATAAATAAGACGATTTTACAATTTGGGCCCAAGTTAGAAGCAGAGCCTAAGGTGTAAATTATCGATAGTCCATATCTCGGAAACTATAAGAGATAATGCAATTTGGCAACCGGCAATGTAATTAGCATGCCGAATATTACTTGGAATGTGAATTGGAACGAAATCGCCAATAGATAAGACCATTTTACAATTTGGGCCCAAGTTAGAAGCAGAGCCTAAGGTGTAAATTATCGATAGTCCATATCTCGGAAACTATAAGAGATAATGCAATTTGGCAACCGGCAATGTAATTAGCATGCCGAATATTACTTGGAATGTGAATTGGAACGAAATCGCCAATAGGTAAGACCATTTTACAATTTGGGCCCAAGTTAGAAGCAGAGCCTAAGATGTAAATTATCGATAGTCCATATCTCGGAAACTATAAGAGATAATTCAATTTGGCAACCGGCAATGTAATTAGCATGCCGAATATTACTTGGAATGTGAATTGGAACCAAATCGCCAATAGATAAGACCATTTTACAATTTGGGCCCAAGTTAGAAGCAGAGCCTAAGGTGTAAATTATCGATAGTCCATATCTCGGAAACTATAAGAGATAATGCAATTTGGCAACCGGCAATGTAATTAGCATGCCGAATATTACTTGGAATGTGAATTGGAACGAAATCGCCAATAGATAAGACCATTTTACAATTTGGGCCCAAGTTAGAAGCAGAGCCTAAGGTGTAAATTATCGATAGTCCATATCTCGGAAACTATAAGAGATAATGCAATTTGGCAACCGGCAATGTAATTAGCATGCCGAATATTAATTGGAATGTGAATTGGAACGAAATCGCCAATAGATAAGACCATTTTACAATTTGGGCCCAAGTTAGAAGCAGAGCCTAAGGTGTAAATTATCGATAGTCCATATCTCGGAAACTATAAGAGATAATGCAATTTGGCAACCGGCAATGTAATTAGCATGCCGAATATTACTTGGAATGTGAATTGGAACGAAATCGCCAATAGGTAAGACCATTTTACAATTTGGGCCCAAGTTAGGAGCCTAAGGTGTAAATTATCGATAGTCCATATCTCGGAAACTATAAGAGATAATTCAATTTGGCAACCGGCAATGTAATTAGCATGCCGAATATTACTTGGAATGTGAATTGGAACGAAATCGCCAATAGATAAGACCATTTTACAATTTGGGCCCAAGTTAGAAGCAGAGCCTAAGGTGTAAATTATGGATAGTCCATATCTCGGAAACTATAAGAGATAATTCAATTTGGCAACCGGCAATGTAATTAGCATGCCGAATATTACTTGGAATGTGAATTGGAACGAAATCGCCAATAGATAAGACCATTTTACAATTTGGGCCCAAGTTAGAAGCAGAGCCTAAGGTGTAAATTATCGATAGTCCATATCTCGGAAACTATAAGAGATAATGCAATTTGGCAACCGGCAATGTAATTAGCATGCCGAATATTACTTGGAATGTGAATTGGAACGAAATCGCTAATAGATAAGACCATTTTACAATTTGGGCCCAAGTTAGAAGCAGAGAATAAGGTGTAAATTATCGATAGTCCATATCGCGGAAACTATAAGAGATAATGCAATTTGGCAACCGGCAATGTAATTAGCATGCCGAATATTAATTGGAATGTGAATTGGAACGAAATCGCCAATAGATAAGACCATTTTACAATTTGGGCCCAAGTTAGAAGCAGAGCCTAAGGTGTAAATTATCGATAGTCCATATCTCGGAAACTATAAGAGATAATGCAATTTGGCAACCGGCAATGTAATTAGCATGCCGAATATTACTTGGAATGTGAATTGGAACGAAATCGCCAATAGGTAAGACCATTTTACAATTTGGGCCCAAGTTAGAAGCAGAGCCTAAGGTGTAAATTATCGATAGTCCATATCTCGGAAACTATAAGAGATAATTCAATTTGGCAACCGGCAATGTAATTAGCATGCCGAATATTACTTGGAATGTGAATTGGAACGAAATCGCCAATAGATAAGACCATTTTACAATTTGGGCCCAAGTTAGAAGCAGAGCCTAAGGTGTAAATTATGGATAGTCCATATCTCGGAAACTATAAGAGATAATGCAATTTGGCAACCGGCAATGTAATTAGCATGCCTAATATTACTTGGAATGTGAATTGGAACGAAATCGCCAATAGAGAAGACCATTTTACAATTTGGGCCCAAGTTAGAAGCAGAGCCTAAGGTGTAAATTATTGATAGTCCATATCTCGGAAACTATAAGAGATAATGCAATTTCGCAACCGGCAATGTAATTAGCATGCCGAATATCACTTGGAATGTGAATTGGGACGAAATCGCCAATAGATAAGACCATTTTACAATTTGGGCCCAAGTTAGAAGCAGAGCCTAAGGTGTAAATTACCGATAGTCCATATCTCGGAAACTATAAGAGATAATGCAATTTGGCAACCGGCAATGTAATTAGCATGCCGAATATTACTTGGAATGTGAATTGGAACGAAATCGCCAATAGATAAGACGATTTTACAATTTGGGCCCAAGTTAGAAGCAGAGCCTAAGGTGTAAATTATCGATAGTCCATATCTCGGAAACTATAAGAGATAATGCAATTTGGCAACCGGCAATGTAATTAGCATGCCGAATATTACTTGGAATGTGAATTGGAACGAAATCGCCAATAGATAAGACCATTTTACAATTTGGGCCCAAGTTAGAAGCAGAGCCTAAGGTGTAAATTATCGATAGTCCATATCTCGGAAACTATAAGAGATAATGCAATTTGGCAACCGGCAATGTAATTAGCATGCCGAATATTACTTGGAATGTGAATTGGAACGAAATCGCCAATAGGTAAGACCATTTTACAATTTGGGCCCAAGTTAGAAGCAGAGCCTAAGATGTAAATTATCGATAGTCCATATCTCGGAAACTATAAGAGATAATTCAATTTGGCAACCGGCAATGTAATTAGCATGCCGAATATTACTTGGAATGTGAATTGGAACGAAATCGCCAATAGATAAGACCATTTTACAATTTGGGCCCAATTTAGAAGCAGAGCCTAAGGTGTAAATTATCGATAGTCCATATCTCGGAAACTATAATAGATAATGCAATTTGGCAACCGGCAATGTAATTAGCATGCCGAATATTACTTGGAATGTGAATTGGAACGAAATCGCCAATAGATAAGACCATTTTACAATTTGGGCCCAAGTTAGAAGCAGAGCCTAAGGTGTAAATTATCGATAGTCCATATCTCGGAAACTATAAGAGATAATGCAATTTGGCAACCGGCAATGTAATTAGCATGCCGAATATTACTTGGAATGTGAATTGGAACGAAATCGCTAATAGATAAGACCATTTTACAATTTGGGCCCAAGTTAGAAGCAGAGCCTAAGGTGTAAATTATCGATAGTCCATATCTCGGAAACTATAAGAGATAATGCAATTTGGCAACCGGCAATGTAATTAGCATGCCGAATATTAATTGGAATGTGAATTGGAACGAAATCGCCAATAGATAAGACCATTTTACAATTTGGGCCCAAGTTAGAAGCAGAGCCTAAGGTGTAAATTATCGATAGTCCATATCTCGGAAACTATAAGAGATAATGCAATTTGGCAACCGGCAATGTAATTAGCATGCCGAATATTACTTGGAATGTGAATTGGAACGAAATCGCCAATAGGTAAGACCATTTTACAATTTGGGCCCAAGTTAGAAGCAGAGCCTAAGGTGTAAATTATCGATAGTCCATATCTCGGAAACTATAAGAGATAATTCAATTTGGCAACCGGCAATGTAATTAGCATGCCGAATATTACTTGGAATGTGAATTGGAACGAAATCGCCAATAGATAAGACCATTTTACAATTTGGGCCCAAGTTAGAAGCAGAGCCTAAGGTGTAAATTATCGATAGTCCATATCTCGGAAACTATAAGAGATAATGCAATTTGGCAACCGGCAATGTAATTAGCATGCCGAATATTACTTGGAATGTGAATTGGAACGAAATCGCTAATAGATAAGACCATTTTACAATTTGGGCCCAAGTTAGAAGCAGAGAATAAGGTGTAAATTATCGATAGTCCATATCGCGGAAACTATAAGAGATAATGCAATTTGGCAACCGGCAATGTAATTAGCATGCCGAATATTAATTGGAATGTGAATTGGAACGAAATCGCCAATAGATAAGACCATTTTACAATTTGGGCCCAAGTTAGAAGCAGAGCCTAAGGTGTAAATTATCGATAGGCCATATCTCGGAAACTATAAGAGATAATGCAATTTGGCAACCGGCAATGTAATTAGCATGCCGAATATTACTTGGAATGTGAATTGGAACGAAATCGCCAATAGGTAAGACCATTTTACAATTTGGGCCCAAGTTAGAAGCAGAGCCTAAGGTGTAAATTATCGATAGTCCATATCTCGGAAACTATAAGAGATAATTCAATTTGGCAACCGGCAATGTAATTAGCATGCCGAATATTACTTGGAATGTGAATTGGAACGAAATCGCCAATAGATAAGACCATTTTACAATTTGGGCCCAAGTTAGAAGCAGAGCCTAAGGTGTAAATTATGGATAGTCCATATCTCGGAAACTATAAGAGATAATGCAATTTGGCAACCGGCAATGTAATTAGCATGCCTAATATTACTTGGAATGTGAATTGGAACGAAATCGCCAATAGAGAAGACCATTTTACAATTTGGGCCCAAGTTAGAAGCAGAGCCTAAGGTGTAAATTATTGATAGTCCATATCTCGGAAACTATAAGAGATAATGCAATTTCGCAACCGGCAATGTAATTAGCATGCCGAATATCACTTGGAATGTGAATTGGGACGAAATCGCCAATAGATAAGACCATTTTACAATTTGGGCCCAAGTTAGAAGCAGAGCCTAAGGTGTAAATTACCGATAGTCCATATCTCGGAAACTATAAGAGATAATGCAATTTGGCAACCGGCAATGTAATTAGCATGCCGAATATTACTTGGAATGTGAATTGGAACGAAATCGCCAATAGATAAGACGATTTTACAATTTGGGCCCAAGTTAGAAGCAGAGCCTAAGGTGTAAATTATCGATAGTCCATATCTCGGAAACTATAAGAGATAATGCAATTTGGCAACCGGCAATGTAATTAGCATGCCGAATATTACTTGGAATGTGAATTGGAACGAAATCGCCAATAGATAAGACCATTTTACAATTTGGGCCCAAGTTAGAAGCAGAGCCTAAGGTGTAAATTATCGATAGTCCATATCTCGGAAACTATAAGAGATAATGCAATTTGGCAACCGGCAATGTAATTAGCATGCCGAATATTACTTGGAATGTGAATTGGAACGAAATCGCCAATAGGTAAGACCATTTTACAATTTGGGCCCAAGTTAGAAGCAGAGCCTAAGATGTAAATTATCGATAGTCCATATCTCGGAAACTATAAGAGATAATTCAATTTGGCAACCGGCAATGTAATTAGCATGCCGAATATTACTTGGAATGTGAATTGGAACGAAATCGCCAATAGATAAGACCATTTTACAATTTGGGCCCAATTTAGAAGCAGAGCCTAAGGTGTAAATTATCGATAGTCCATATCTCGGAAACTATAATAGATAATGCAATTTGGCAACCGGCAATGTAATTAGCATGCCGAATATTACTTGGAATGTGAATTGGAACGAAATCGCCAATAGATAAGACCATTTTACAATTTGGGCCCAAGTTAGAAGCAGAGCCTAAGGTGTAAATTATCGATAGTCCATATCTCGGAAACTATAAGAGATAATGCAATTTGGCAACCGGCAATGTAATTAGCATGCCGAATATTACTTGGAATGTGAATTGGAACGAAATCGCTAATAGATAAGACCATTTTACAATTTGGGCCCAAGTTAGAAGCAGAGCCTAAGGTGTAAATTATCGATAGTCCATATCTCGGAAACTATAAGAGATAATGCAATTTGGCAACCGGCAATGTAATTAGCATGCCGAATATTAATTGGAATGTGAATTGGAACGAAATCGCCAATAGATAAGACCATTTTACAATTTGGGCCCAAGTTAGAAGCAGAGCCTAAGGTGTAAATTATCGATAGTCCATATCTCGGAAACTATAAGAGATAATGCAATTTGGCAACCGGCAATTTAATTAGCATGCCGAATATTACTTGGAATGTGAATTGGAACGAAATCGCCAATAGGTAAGACCATTTTACAATTTGGGCCCAAGTTAGAAGCAGAGCCTAAGGTGTAAATTATCGATAGTCCATATCTCGGAAACTATAAGAGATAATTCAATTTGGCAACCGGCAATGTAATTAGCATGCCGAATATTACTTGGAATGTGAATTGGAACGAAATCGCCAATAGATAAGACCATTTTACAATTTGGGCCCAAGTTAGAAGCAGAGCCTAAGGTGTAAATTATGGATAGTCCATATCTCGGAAACTATAAGAGATAATGCAATTTGGCAACCGGCAATGTAATTAGCATGCCGAATATTACTTGGAATGTGAATTGGAACGAAATCGCCAATAGAGAAGACCATTTTACAATTTGGGCCCAAGTTAGAAGCAGAGCCTAAGGTGTAAATTATCGATAGTCCATATCTCGGAAACTATAAGAGATAATGCAATTTGGCAACCGGCAATGTAATTAGCATGCCGAATATTACTTGGAATGTGAATTGGAACCAAAACGCCAATAGATAAGACCATTTTACAATTTGGGCCCAAGTTAGAAGCAGAGCCTAAGGTGTAAATTATCGATAGTCCATATCTCGGAAACTATAAGAGATAATGCAATTTGGCAACCGGCAATGTAATTAGCATGCCGAATATTACTTGGAATGTGAATTGGAACGAAATCGCCAATAGATAAGACCATTTTACAATTTGGGCCCAAGTTAGAAGCAGAGCCTAAGGTGTAAATTATCGATAGTCCATATCTCGGAAACTATAAGAGATAATGCAATTTGGCAACCGGCAATGTAATTAGCATGCCGAATATTACTTGAAATGTGAATTGGAACGAAATCGCCAATAGATAAGACCATTTTACAATTTGGGCCCAAGTTAGAAGCAGAGCCTAAGGTGTAAATTATTGATAGTCCATATCTCGGAAACTATAAGAGATAATGCAATTTCGCAACCGGCAATGTAATTAGCATGCCGAATATTACTTGGAGTGTGAATTGGAACGAAATCGCCAATAGATAAGACCATTTTACAATTTGGGCCCAAGTTAGAAGCAGAGCCTAAGGTGTAAATTATCGATAGTCCATATCTCGGAAACTATAAGAGATAATGCAATTTGGCAACCGGCAATGTAATTAGCATGCCGAATATTACTTGGAATGTGAATTGGAACGAAATCGCCAATAGATAAGACCATTTTACAATTTGGGCCCAAGTTAGAAGCAGAGCCTAAGGTGTAAATTATCGATAGTCCATATCTCGGAAACTATAAGAGATAATGCAATTTGGCAACCGGCAATGTAATTAGCATGCCGAATATTACTTGGAATGTGAATTGGAACGAAATCGCCAATAGATAAGACCATTTTACAATTTGGGCCCAAGTTAGAAGCAGAGCCTAAGGTGTAAATTATCGATAGTCCATATCTCGGAAACTATAAGAGATAATGCAATTTGGCAACCGGCAATGTAATTAGCATGCCGAATATTACTTGGAATGTGAATTGGAACGAAATCGCCAATAGATAAGACCATTTTACAATTTGGGCCCAAGTTAGAAGCAGAGCCTAAGGTGTAAATTATCGATAGTCCATATCTCGGAAACTATAAGAGATAATGCAATTTGGCAACCGGCAATGTAATTAGCATGCCGAATATTACTTGGAATGTGAATTGGAACGAAATCGCCAATAGATAAGGCCATTTTACAATTTGTGCCCAAGTTAGAAGCAGAGCCTAAGGTGTAAATTATTGATAGTCCATATCTCGGAAACTATAAGAGATAATGCAATTTCGCAACCGGCAATGTAATTAGCATGCCGAATATCACTTGGAATGTGAATTGGGACGAAATCGCCAATAGATAAGACCATTTTACATTTTGGGCCCAAGTTAGAAGCAGAGCCTAAGGTGTAAATTATCGATAGTCCATATCTCGGAAACTATAAGAGATAATGCAATTTGGCAACCGGCAATGTAATTAGCATGCCGAATATTACTTGGAATGTGAATTGGAACGAAATCGCCAATAGATAAGACCATTTTACAATTTGGGCCCAAGTTAGAAGCAGAGCCTAAGGTGTAAATTATCGATAGTCCATATCTCGGAAACTATAAGAGATAATGCAATTTGGCAACCGGCAATGTAATTAGCATGCCGAATATTACTTGGAATGTGAATTGGGACGAAATCGCCAATAGATAAGACCATTTTACAATTTGGGCCCAAGTTAGAAGCAGAGCCTAAGGTGTAAATTATCGATAGTCCATATCTCGGAAACTATAAGAGATAATGCAATTTGGCAACCGGCAATGTAATTAGCATGCCGAATATTACTTGGAATGTGAATTGGAACGAAATCGCCAATAGATAAGACCATTTTACAATTTGGGCCCAAGTTAGAAGCAGAGCCTAAGATGTAAATTATCGATAGTCCATATCTCGGAAACTATAAGAGATAATGCAATTTGGCAACCGGCAATGTAATTTGCATGCCGAATATTACTTTGAATGTGAATTGGAACAAAATCGCCAATAGATAAGACCATTTTACAATTTGGGCCCAAGTTAGAAGCAGAGCCTAAGGTGTAAATTATCGATAGTCCATATCTCGGAAACTATAAGAGATAATTCAATTTGGCAACCGACAATGTAATTAGCATGCCGGATATTACTTGGACTGTGAATTGGAACGAAATCGCCAATAGATAAGACCATTTTACAATTTGGGCCCAAGTTAGAAGCAGAGCCTAAGGTGTAAATTATCGATAGTCCATATCTCGGAAACTATAAGAGATAATGCAATTTGGCAACCGGCAATGTAATTAGCATGCCGAATATTACTTGGAATGTGAATTGGAACGAAATCGCCAATAGATAAGACGATTTTACAATTTGGGCCCAAGTTAGAAGCAGAGCCTAAGATGTAAATTATCGATAGTCCATATCTCGGAAACTATAAGAGATAATGCAATTTGGCAACCGGCAATGTAATTAGCATGCCGAATATTACTTGGAATGTGAATTGGAACGAAATCGCCAATAGATAAGACCATTTTACAATTTGGGCCCAAGTTAGAAGCAGAGCCTAAGGTGTAAATTATCGATAGTCCATATCTCGGAAACTATAAGAGATAATGCAATTTGGCAACCGGCAATGTAATTAGCATGCCGAATATTACTTGGAATGTGAATTGGAACGAAATCGCCAATAGGTAAGACCATTTTACAATTTGGGCCCAATTTAGAAGCAGAGCCTAAGGTGTAAATTATCGATAGTCCATATCTCGGAAACGATAAGAGATAATGCAATTTGGCAACCGGCAATGTAATTAGCATGCCGGATACTACTTGGAATGTGAATTGGAACGAAATCGCCAATAGATAAGACCATTTTACAATTTGGGCCCAAGTTAGAAGCAGAGCCTAAGGTGTAAATTACCGATAGCCCATATCTCGGAAACTATAAGAGATAATGCAATTTGGCAACCGGCAATGTAATTAGCATGCCGAATATTACTTGGAATGTGAATTGGAACGAAATCGCCAATAGATAAGACGATTTTACAATTTGGGCCCAAGTTAGAAGCAGAGCCTAAGGTGTAAATTATCGATAGTCCATATCTCGGAAACTATAAGAGATAATGCAATTTGGCAACCGGCAATGTAATTAGCATGCCCAATATTACTTGGAATGTGAATTGGAACGAAATCGCCAATAGGTAAGACCATTTTACAATTTGGGCCCAATTTAGAAGCAGAGCCTAAGGTGTAAATTATCGATAGTCCATATCTCGGAAACGATAAGAGATAATGCAATTTGGCAACCGGCAATGTAATTAGCATGCCGGATATTACTTGGAATGTGAATTGGAACGAAATCGCCGATAGATAAGACCATTTTACAATTTGGGCCCAAGTTAGAAGCAGAGCCTAAGGTGTAAATTACCGATAGCCCATATCTCGGAAACTATAAGAGATAATGCAATTTGGCAACCGGCAATGTAATTAGCATGCCGAATATTACTTGGAATGTGAATTGGAACGAAATCGCCAATAGAGAAGACCATTTTACAATTTGGGCCCAAGTTAGAAGCAGAGCCTAAGGTGTAAATTATCGATAGTCCATATCTCGGAAACTATAAGAGATAATGCAATTTGGCAACCGGCAATGTAATTAGCATGCCGAATATTACTTGGAATGTGAATTGGAACGAAATCGCCAATAGATAAGACCATTTTACAATTTGGGCCCAAGTTAGAAGCAGAGCCTAAGGTGTAAATTATTGATAGTCCATATCTCGGAAACTATAAGAGATAATGCAATTTCGCAACATGCAATGTAATTAGCATGCCGAATATCACTTGGAATGTGAATTGGGACGAAATCGCCAATAGATAAGACCATTTTACAATTTGGGCCCAAGTTAGAAGCAGAGCCTAAGGTGTAAATTATCGATAGTCAATATCTCGGAAACTATAAGAGATAATGCAATTTGGCAACCGGCAATGTAATTAGCATGCCGAATATTACTTGGAATGTGAATTGGAACGAAATCGCCAATAGATAAGACCATTTTACAATTTGGGCCCAAGTTAGAAGCAGAGCCTAAGATGTAAATTATCGATAGTCCATATCTCGGAAACTATAAGAGATAATTCAATTTGGCAACCGGCAATGTAATTAGCATGTCGGATATTACTTGGAATGTGAATTGGAACGAAATCGCCAATGGATAAGACCATTTTACAATTTGGGCCCAAGTTAGAAGCAGAGCCTAAGGTGTAAATTATCGATAGTCCATATCTCGGAAACTATAAGAGATAATGCAATTTGGCAACCGGCAATGTAATTAGCATGCCGAATATTACTTGGAATGTGAATTGGAACGAAATCGCCAATAGATAAGACCATTTTACAATTTGGGCCCAAGTTAGAAGCAGAGCCTAAGGTGTAAATTATCGATAGTCCATATCTCGGAAACTATAAGAGATAATGCAATTTGGCAACCGGCAATGTAATTAGCATGCCGAATATTACTTGGAATGTGAATTGGAACGAAATCGCCAATAGATAAGACCATTTTACAATTTGGGCCCAAGTTAGAAGCAGAGCCTAAGGTGTAAATTATCGATAGTCCATATCTCGGAAACTATAAGAGATAATTCAATTTGGCAACCGGCAATGTAATTAGCATGCCGGATATTACTTGGAATGTGAATTGGAACGACATCGCCAATAGATAAGACCATTTTACAATTTGGGCCCAAGTTAGAAGCAGAGCCTAAGGTGTAAATTACCGATAGTCCATATCTCGGAAACTATAAGAGATAATGCAATTTGGCAACCGGCAATGTAATTAGCATGCCGAATATTACTTGGAATGTGAATTGGAACGAAATCGCCAATAGATAAGACGATTTTACAATTTGGGCCCAAGTTAGAAGCAGAGCCTAAGGTGTAAATTATCGATAGTCCATATTTCGGAAACTATAAGAGATAATGCAATTTGGCAACCGGCAATGTAATTAGCATGCCGAATATTACTTGGAATGTGAATTGGAACGAAATCGCCAATAGAGAAGACCATTTTACAATTTGGGCCCAAGTTAGAAGCAGAGCCTAAGGTGTAAATTATCGATAGTCCATATCTCGGAAACTATAAGAGATAATGCAATTTGGCAACCGGCAATGTAATTAGCATGCCGAATATTACTTGGATTGTGAATTGGAACGAAATCGCCAATAGAGAAGACCATTTTACAATTTGGGCCCAAGTTAGAAGCAGAGCCTAAGGTGTAAATTATCGATAGTCCATATCTCGGAAACTATAAGAGATAATGCAATTTGGCAACCGGCAATGTAATTAGCATGCCGAATATTACTTGGAATGTGAATTGGAACGAAATCGCCAATAGATAAGACCATTTTACAATTTGGGCCCAAGTTAGAAGCAGAGCCTAAGGTGTAAATTATCGATAGTCCATATCTCGGAAACTATAAGAGATAATGCAATTTGGCAACCGGCAATGTAATTAGCATGCCGAATATTAATTGGAATGTGAATTGGAACGAAATCGCCAATAGATAAGACCATTTTACAATTTGGGCCCAAGTTAGAAGCAGAGCCTAAGGTGTAAATTATCGATAGTCCATATCTCGGAAACTATAAGAGATAATTCAATTTGGCAACCGGCAATGTAATTAGCATGCCGGATATTACTTGGAATGTGAATTGGAACGACATCGCCAATAGATAAGACCATTTTACAATTTGGGCCCAAGTTAGAAGCAGAGCCTAAGGTGTAAATTACCGATAGTCCATATCTCGGTAACTATAAGAGATAATGCAATTTGGCAACCGGCAATGTAATTAGCATGCCGAATATTACTTGGAATGTGAATTGGAACGAAATCGCCAATAGATAAGACGATTTTACAATTTGGGCCCAAGTTAGAAGCAGAGCCTAAGGTGTAAATTATCGATAGTCCATATCTCGGAAACTATAAGAGATAATGCAATTTGGCAACCGGCAATGTAATTAGCATGCCGAATATTACTTGGAATGTGAATTGGAACGAAATCGCCAATAGAGAAGACCATTTTACAATTTGGGCCCAAGTTAGAAGCAGAGCCTAAGGTGTAAATTATCGATAGTCCATATCTCGGAAACTATAAGAGATAATGCAATTTGGCAACCGGCAATGTAATTAGCATGCCGAATATTACTTGGAATGTGAATTGGAACGAAATCGCCAATAGATAAGACCATTTTACAATTTGGGCCCAAGTTAGAAGCAGAGCCTAAGGTGTAAATTATCGATAGTCCATATCTCGGAAACTATAAGAGATAATTCAATTTGGCAACCGGCAATGTAATTAGCATGCCGGATATTACTTGGAATGTGAATTGGAACGACATCGCCAATAGATAAGACCATTTTACAATTTGGGCCCAAGTTAGAAGCAGAGCCTAAGGTGTAAATTACCGATAGTCCATATCTCGGAAACTATAAGAGATAATGCAATTTGGCAACCGGCAATGTAATTAGCATGCCGAATATTACTTGGAATGTGAATTGGAACGAAATCGCCAATAGATAAGACGATTTTACAATTTGGGCCCAAGTTAGAAGCAGAGCCTAAGGTGTAAATTATCGATAGTCCATATCTCGGAAACTATAAGAGATAATGCAATTTGGCAACCGGCAATGTAATTAGCATGCCGAATATTACTTGGAATGTGAATTGGAACGAAATCGCCAATAGAGAAGACCATTTTACAATTTGGGCCCAAGTTAGAAGCAGAGCCTAAGGTGTAAATTATCGATAGTCCATATCTCGGAAACTATAAGAGATAATGCAATTTGGCAACCGGCAATGTAATTAGCATGCCGAATATTACTTGGAATGTGAATTGGAACGAAATCGCCAATAGAGAAGACCATTTTACAATTTGGGCCCAAGTTAGAAGCAGAGCCTAAGGTGTAAATTATCGATAGTCCATATCTCGGAAACTATAAGAGATAATGCAATTTGGCAACCGGCAATGTAATTAGCATGCCGAATATTACTTGGAATGTGAATTGGAACGAAATCGCCAATAGGTAAGACCATTTTACAATTTGGGCCCAATTTAGAAGCAGAGCCTAAGGTGTAAATTATCGATAGTCCATATCTCGGAAACGATAAGAGATAATGCAATTTGGCAACCGGCAATGTAATTAGCATGCCGGATACTACTTGGAATGTGAATTGGAACGAAATCGCCAATAGATAAGACCATTTTACAATTTGGGCCCAAGTTAGAAGCAGAGCCTAAGGTGTAAATTACCGATAGCCCATATCTCGGAAACTATAAGAGATAATGCAATTTGGCAACCGGTAATGTAATTAGCATGCCGAATATTACTTGGAATGTGAATTGGAACGAAATCGCCAATAGATAAGACGATTTTACAATTTGGGCCCAAGTTAGAAGCAGAGCCTAAGGTGTAAATTATCGATAGTCCATATCTCGGAAACTATAAGAGATAATGCAATTTGGCAACCGGCAATGTAATTAGCATGCCCAATATTACTTGGAATGTGATTTGGAACGAAATCGCCAATAGGTAAGACCATTTTACAATTTGGGCCCAATTTAGAAGCAGAGCCTAAGGTGTAAATTATCGATAGTCCATATCTCGGAAACGATAAGAGATAATGCAATTTGGCAACCGGCAATGTAATTAGCATGCCGGATATTACTTGGAATGTGAATTGGAACGAAATCGCCGATAGATAAGACCATTTTACAATTTGGGCCCAAGTTAGAAGCAGAGCCTAAGGTGTAAATTACCGATAGCCCATATCTCGGAAACTATAAGAGATAATGCAATTTGGCAACACGGCAATGTAATTAGCATGCCGAATATTACTTGGAATGTGAATTGGAACGAAATCGCCAATAGAGAAGACCATTTTACAATTTGGGCCCAAGTTAGAAGCAGAGCCTAAGGTGTAAATTATCGATAGTCCATATCTCGGAAACTATAAGAGATAATGCAATTTGGCAACCGGCAATGTAATTAGCATGCCGAATATTACTTGGAATGTGAATTGGAACGAAATCGCCAATAGATAAGACCATTTTACAATTTGGGCCCAAGTTAGAAGCAGAGCCTAAGGTGTAAATTATCGATAGTCCATATCTCGGAAACTATAAGAGATAATGCAATTTGGCAACCGGCAATGTAATTAGCATGCCGAATATTACTTGGAATGTGAATTGGAACGAAATCGCCAATAGATAAGACCATTTTACAATTTGGGCCCAAGTTAGAAGCAGAGCCTAAGGTGTAAATTATCGATAGTCCATATCTCGGAAACTATAAGAGATAATGCAATTTGGCAACCGGCAATGTAATTAGCATGCCGAATATTACTTGGAATGTGAATTGGAACGAAATCGCCAATAGATAAGGCCATTTTACAATTTGGGCCCAAGTTAGAAGCAGAGCCTAAGGTGTAAATTATTGATAGTCCATATCTCGGAAACTATAAGAGATAATGCAATTTCGCAACATGCAATGTAATTAGCATGCCGAATATCACTTGGAATGTGAATTGGGACGAAATCGCCAATAGATAAGACCATTTTACAATTTGGGCCCAAGTTAGAAGCAGAGCCTAAGGTGTAAATTATCGATAGTCCATATCTCGGAAACTATAAGAGATAATGCAATTTGGCAACCGGCAATGTAATTAGCATGCCGAATATTACTTGGAATGTGAATTGGAACGAAATCGCCAATAGATAAGACCATTTTACAATTTGGGCCCAAGTTAGAAGCAGAGCCTAAGATGTAAATTATCGATAGTCCATATCTCGGAAACTATAAGAGATAATTCAATTTGGCAACCGGCAATGTAATTAGCATGTCGGATATTACTTGGAATGTGAATTGGAACGAAATCGCCAATGGAAAAGACCATTTTACAATTTGGGCCCAAGTTAGAAGCAGAGCCTAAGGTATAAATTATCGATAGTCCATTTCTCGGAAACTATAAGAGATAATGCAATTTGGCAACCGGCAATGTAATTAGCATGCCGAATATTACTTGGAATGTGAATTGGAACGAAATCGCCAATAGATAAGACCATTTTACAATTTGGGCCCAAGTTAGAAGCAGAGCCTAAGATGTAAATTATCGATAGTCCATATCTCGGAAACTATAAGAGATAATGCAATTTGGCAACCGGCAATGTAATTAGCATGCCGAATATTACTTGGAATGTGAATTGGAACGAAATCGCCAATAGATAAGACCATTTTACAATTTGGGCCCAAGTTAGAAGCAGAGCCTAAGGTGTAAATTATCGATAGTCCATATCTCGGAAACTATAAGAGATAATGCAATTTGGCAACCGGCAATGTAATTAGCATGCCGAATATTACTTGGAATGTGAATTGGAACGAAATCGCCAATAGGTAAGACCATTTTACAATTTGGGCCCAATTTAGAAGCAGAGCCTAAGGTGTAAATTATCGATAGTCCATATCTCGGAAACGATAAGAGATAATGCAATTTGGCAACCGGCAATGTAATTAGCATGCCGGATACTACTTGGAATGTGAATTGGAACGAAATCGCCAATAGATAAGACCATTTTACAATTTGGGCCCAAGTTAGAAGCAGAGCCTAAGGTGTAAATTACCGATAGCCCATATCTCGGAAACTATAAGAGATAATGCAATTTGGCAACCGGCAATGTAACTAGCATGCCGAATATTACTTGGAATGTGAATTGGAACGAAATCGCCAATAGATAAGACGATTTTACAATTTGGGCCCAAGTTAGAAGCAGAGCCTAAGGTGTAAATTATCGATAGTCCATATCTCAGAAACTATAAGAGATAATGCAATTTGGCAACCGGCAATGTAATTAGCATGCCCAATATTACTTGGAATGTGAATTGGAACGAAATCGCCAATAGGTAAGACCATTTTACAATTTGGGCCCAATTTAGAAGCAGAGCCTAAGGTGTAAATTATCGATAGTCCATATCTCGGAAACGATAAGAGATAATGCAATTTGGCAACCGGCAATGTAATTAGCATGCCGGATATTACTTGGAATGTGAATTGGAACGAAATCGCCGATAGATAAGACCATTTTACAATTTGGGCCCAAGTTAGAAGCAGAGCCTAAGGTGTAAATTACCGATAGCCCATATCTCGGAAACTATAAGAGATAATGCAATTTGGCAACCGGCAATGTAATTAGCATGCCGAATATTACTTGGAATGTGAATTGGAACGAAATCGCCAATAGAGAAGACCATTTTACAATTTGGGCCCAAGTTAGAAGCAGAGCCGAAGGTGTAAATTATCGATAGTCCATATCTCGGAAACTATAAGAGATAATGCAATTTGGCAACCGGCAATGTAATTAGCATGCCGAATATTACTTGGAATGTGAATTGGAACGAAATCGCCAATAGATAAGACCATTTTACAATTTGGGCCCAAGTTAGAAGCAGAGCCTAAGGTGTAAATTATTGATAGTCCATATCTCGGAAACTATAAGAGATAATGCAATTTCGCAACATGCAATGTAATTAGCATGCCGAATATCACTTGGAATGTGAATTGGGACGAAATCGCCAATAGATAAGACCATTTTACAATTTGGGCCCAAGTTAGAAGCAGAGCCTAAGGTGTAAATTATCGATAGTCCATATCTCGGAAACTATAAGAGATAATGCAATTTGGCAACCGGCAATGTAATTAGCATGCCGAATATTACTTGGAATGTGAATTGGAACGAAATCGCCAATAGATAAGACCATTTTACAATTTGGGCCCAAGTTAGAAGCAGAGCCTAAGATGTAAATTATCGATAGTCCATATCTCGGAAACTATAAGAGATAATTCAATTTGGCAACCGGCAATGTAATTAGCATGTCGGATATTACTTGGAATGTGAATTGGAACGAAATCGCCAATGGATAAGACCATTTTACAATTTGGGCCCAAGTTAGAAGCAGAGCCTAAGGTGTAAATTATCGATAGTCCATATCTCGGAAACTATAAGAGATAATTCAATTTGGCAACCGGCAATGTAATTAGCATGTCGGATATTACTTGGAATGTGAATTGGAACGAAATCGCCAATAGATAAGGCCATTTTACAATTTGGGCCCAAGTTAGAAGCAGAGCCTAAGATGTAAATTATCGATAGTCCATATCTCGGAAACTATAAGAGATAGTTCAATTTGGCAACCGGCAATGTAATTAGCATGTCGGATATTACTTGGAATGTGAATTGGAACGAAATCGCCAATGGATAAGACCATTTTACAATTTGGGCCCAAGTTAGAAGCAGAGCCTAAGATGTAAATTATCGATAGTCCATATCTCGGAAACTATAAGAGATAATGCAATTTGGCAACCGGCAATGTAATTTGCATGCCGAATATTACTTTGAATGTGAATTGGAACGAAATCGCCAATAGATAAGACCATTTTACAATTTGGGCCCAAGTTAGAAGCAGAGCCTAAGGTGTAAATTATCGATAGTCCATATCTCGGAAACTATAAGAGATAATTCAATTTGGCAACCGGCAATGTAATTAGCATGCCGGATATTACTTGGACTGTGAATTGGAACGAAATCGCCAATAGATAAGACCATTTTACAATTTGGGCCCAAGTTAGAAGCAGAGCCTAAGGTGTAAATTATCGATAGTCCATATCTCGGAAACTATAAGAGATAATGCAATTTGGCAACCGGCAATGTAATTAGCATGCCGAATATTACTTGGAATGTGAATTGGAACGAAATCGCCAATAGATAAGACGATTTTACAATTTGGGCCCAAGTTAGAAGCAGAGCCTAAGATGTAAATTATCGATAGTCCATATCTCGGAAACTATAAGAGATAATGCAATTTGGCAACCGGCAATGTAATTAGCATGCCGAATATTACTTGGAATGTGAATTGGAACGAAATCGCCAATAGATAAGACCATTTTACAATTTGGGCCCAAGTTAGAAGCAGAGCCTAAGGTGTAAATTATCGATAGTCCATATCTCGGAAACTATAAGAGATAATGCAATTTGGCAACCGGCAATGTAATTAGCATGCCGAATATTACTTGGAATGTGAATTGGAACGAAATCGCCAATAGGTAAGACCATTTTACAATTTGGGCCCAATTTAGAAGCAGAGCCTAAGGTGTAAATTATCGATAGTCCATATCTCGGAAACGATAAGAGATAATGCAATTTGGCAACCGGCAATGTAATTAGCATGCCGGATACTACTTGGAATGTGAATTGGAACGAAATCGCCAATAGATAAGACCATTTTACAATTTGGGCCCAAGTTAGAAGCAGAGCCTAAGGTGTAAATTACCGATAGCCCATATCTCGGAAACTATAAGAGATAATGCAATTTGGCAACCGGCAATGTAATTAGCATGCCGAATATTACTTGGAATGTGAATTGGAACGAAATCGCCAATAGATAAGACGATTTTACAATTTGGGCCCAAGTTAGAAGCAGAGCCTAAGGTGTAAATTATCGATAGTCCATATCTCGGAAACTATAAGAGATAATGCAATTTGGCAACCGGCAATGTAATTAGCATGCCCAATATTACTTGGAATGTGAATTGGAACGAAATCGCCAATAGGTAAGACCATTTTACAATTTGGGCCCAATTTAGAAGCAGAGCCTAAGGTGTAAATTATCGATAGTCCATATCTCGGAAACGATAAGAGATAATGCAATTTGGCAACCGGCAATGTAATTAGCATGCCGGATATTACTTGGAATGTGAATTGGAACGAAATCGCCGATAGATAAGACCATTTTACAATTTGGGCCCAAGTTAGAAGCAGAGCCTAAGGTGTAAATTACCGATAGCCCATATCTCGGAAACTATAAGAGATAATGCAATTTGGCAACCGGCAATGTAATTAGCATGCCGAATATTACTTGGAATGTGAATTGGAACGAAATCGCCAATAGAGAAGACCATTTTACAATTTGGGCCCAAGTTAGAAGCAGAGCCTAAGGTGTAAATTATCGATAGTCCATATCTCGGAAACTATAAGAGATAATGCAATTTGGTAACCGGCAATGTAATTAGCATGCCGAATATTACTTGGAATGTGAATTGGAACGAAATCGCCAATAGATAAGACCATTTTACAATTTGGGCCCAAGTTAGAAGCAGAGCCTAAGGTGTAAATTATTGATAGTCCATATCTCGGAAACTATAAGAGATAATGCAATTTCGCAACATGCAATGTAATTAGCATGCCGAATATCACTTGGAATGTGAATTGGGACGAAATCGCCAATAGATAAGACCATTTTACAATTTGGGCCCAAGTTAGAAGCAGAGCCTAAGGTGTAAATTATCGATAGTCCATATCTCGGAAACTATAAGAGATAATGCAATTTGGCAACCGGCAATGTAATTAGCATGCCGAATATTACTTGGAATGTGAATTGGAACGAAATCGCCAATAGAGAAGACCATTTTACAATTTGGGCCCAAGTTAGAAGCAGAGCCTAAGGTGTAAATTATCGATAGTCCATATCTCGGAAACTATAAGAGATAATGCAATTTGGCAACCGGCAATGTAATTAGCATGCCGAATATTACTTGGAATGTGAATTGGAACGAAATCGCCAATAGATAAGACCATTTTACAATTTGGGCCCAAGTTAGAAGCAGAGCCTAAGGTGTAAATTATCGATAGTCCATATCTCGGAAACTATAAGAGATAATTCAATTTGGCAACCGGCAATGTAATTAGCATGCCGGATATTACTTGGAATGTGAATTGGAACGACATCGCCAATAGATAAGACCATTTTACAATTTGGGCCCAAGTTAGAAGCAGAGCCTAAGGTGTAAATTACCGATAGTCCATATCTCGGAAACTATAAGAGATAATGCAATTTGGCAACCGGCAATGTAATTAGCATGCCGAATATTACTTGGAATGTGAATTGGAACGAAATCGCCAATAGATAAGACGATTTTACAATTTGGGCCCAAGTTAGAAGCAGAGCCTAAGGTGTAAATTATCGATAGTCCATATTTCGGAAACTATAAGAGATAATGCAATTTGGCAACCGGCAATGTAATTAGCATGCCGAATATTACTTGGAATGTGAATTGGAACGAAATCGCCAATAGAGAAGACCATTTTACAATTTGGGCCCAAGTTAGAAGCAGAGCCTAAGGTGTAAATTATCGATAGTCCATATCTCGGAAACTATAAGAGATAATGCAATTTGGCAAATGGCAATGTAATTAGCATGCCGAATATTAGGTTCGTCCATCGATTGTGAATTGGAACGAAATCGCCAATAGAGAAGACCATTTTAAAATTTGGGCCCAAGTTAGAAGCAGAGCCTAAGGTGTAAATTATCGATAGTCCATATCTCGGAAACTATAAGAGATAATGCAATTTGGCAACCGGCAATGTAATTAGCATGCCGAATATTACTTGGAATGTGAATTGGAACGAAATCGCCAATAGATAAGACCATTTTACAATTTGGGCCCAAGTTAGAAGCAGAGCCTAAGGTGTAAATTATCGATAGTCCATATCTCGGAAACTATAAGAGATAATGCAATTTGGCAACCGGCAATGTAATTAGCATGCCGAATATTACTTGGAATGTGAATTGGAACGAAATCGCCAATAGATAAGACCATTTTACAATTTGGGCCCAAGTTAGAAGCAGAGCCTAAGGTGTAAATTATCGATAGTCCATATCTCGGAAACTATAAGAGATAATTCAATTTGGCAACCGGCAATGTAATTAGCATGCCGGATATTACTTGGAATGTGAATTGGAACGACATCGCCAATAGATAAGACCATTTTACAATTTGGGCCCAAGTTAGAAGCAGAGCCTAAGGTGTAAATTACCGATAGTCCATATCTCGGAAACTATAAGAGATAATGCAATTTGGCAACCGGCAATGTAATTAGCATGCCGAATATTACTTGGAATGTGAATTGGAACGAAATCGCCAATAGATAAGACGATTTTACAATTTGGGCCCAAGTTAGAAGCAGAGCCTAAGGTGTAAATTATCGATAGTCCATATCTCGGAAACTATAAGAGATAATGCAATTTGGCAACCGGCAATGTAATTAACATGCCGAATATTACTTGGAATGTGAATTGGAACGAAATCGCCAATAGAGAAGACCATTTTACAATTTGGGCCCAAGTTAGAAGCAGAGCCTAAGGTGTAAATTACCGATAGTCCATATCTCGGAAACTATAAGAGATAATGCAATTTGGCAACCGGCAATGTAATTAGCATGCCGAATATTACTTGGAATGTGAATTGGAACGAAATCGCCAATAGATAAGACGATTTTACAATTTGGGCCCAAGTTAGAAGCTGAGCCTAAGGTGTAAATTATCGATAGTCCATATCTCGGAAACTATAAGAGATAATGCAATTTGGCAACCGGCAATGTAATTAGCATGCCGAATATTACTTGGAATGTGAATTGGAACGAAATCGCCAATAGAGAAGACCATTTTACAATTTGGGCCCAAGTTAGAAGCAGAGCCTAAGGTGTAAATTATCGATAGTCCATATCTCGGAAACTATAAGAGATAATGCAATTTGGCAACCGGCAATGTAATTAGCATGCCGAATATTACTTGGAATGTGAATTGGAACGAAATCGCCAATAGAGAAGACCATTTTACAATTTGGGCCCAAGTTAGAAGCAGAGCCTAAGGTGTAAATTATCGATAGTCCATATCTCGGAAACTATAAGAGATAATGCAATTTGGCAACCGGCAATGTAATTAGCATGCCGAATATTACTTGGAATGTGAATTGGAACGAAATCGCCAATAGGTAAGACCATTTTACAATTTGGGCCCAATTTAGAAGCAGAGCCTAAGGTGTAAATTATCGATAGTCCATATCTCGGAAACGATAAGAGATAATGCAATTTGGCAACCGGCAATGTAATTAGCATGCCGGATACTACTTGGAATGTGAATTGGAACGAAATCGCCAATAGATAAGACCATTTTACAATTTGGGCCCAAGTTAGAAGCAGAGCCTAAGGTGTAAATTACCGATAGCCCATATCTCGGAAACTATAAGAGATAATGCAATTTGGCAACCGGTAATGTAATTAGCATGCCGAATATTACTTGGAATGTGAATTGGAACGAAATCGCCAATAGATAAGACGATTTTACAATTTGGGCCCAAGTTAGAAGCAGAGCCTAAGGTGTAAATTATCGATAGTCCATATCTCGGAAACTATAAGAGATAATGCAATTTGGCAACCGGCAATGTAATTAGCATGCCCAATATTACTTGGAATGTGAATTGGAACGAAATCGCCAATAGGTAAGACCATTTTACAATTTGGGCCCAATTTAGAAGCAGAGCCTAAGGTGTAAATTATCGATAGTCCATATCTCGGAAACGATAAGAGATAATGCAATTTGGCAACCGGCAATGTAATTAGCATGCCGGATATTACTTGGAATGTGAATTGGAACGAAATCGCCGATAGATAAGACCATTTTACAATTTGGGCCCAAGTTAGAAGCAGAGCCTAAGGTGTAAATTACCGATAGCCCATATCTCGGAAACTATAAGAGATAATGCAATTTGGCAACCGGCAATGTAATTAGCATGCCGAATATTACTTGGAATGTGAATTGGAACGAAATCGCCAATAGAGAAGACCATTTTACAATTTGGGCCCAAGTTAGAAGCAGAGCCTAAGGTGTAAATTATCGATAGTCCATATCTCGGAAACTATAAGAGATAATGCAATTTGGCAACCGGCAATGTAATTAGCATGCCGAATATTACTTGGAATGTGAATTGGAACGAAATCGCCAATAGAGAAGACCATTTTACAATTTGGGCCCAAGTTAGAAGCAGAGCCTAAGGTGTAAATTATCGATAGTCCATATCTCGGAAACTATAAGAGATAATGCAATTTGGCAACCGGCAATGTAATTAGCATGCCGAATATTACTTGGAATGTGAATTGGAACGAAATCGCCAATAGATAAGACCATTTTACAATTTGGGCCCAAGTTAGAAGCAGAGCCTAAGGTGTAAATTATCGATAGTCCATATCTCGGAAACTATAAGAGATAATGCAATTTGGCAACCGGCAATGTAATTAGCATGCCGAATATTACTTGGAATGTGAATTGGAACGAAATCGCCAATAGATAAGACCATTTTACAATTTGGGCCCAAGTTAGAAGCAGAGCCTAAGGTGTAAATTATCGATAGTCCATATCTCGGAAACTATAAGAGATAATGCAATTTGGCAACCGGCAATGTAATTAGCATGCCGAATATTACTTGGAATGTGAATTGGAACGAAATCGCCAATAGATAAGGCCATTTTACAATTTGGGCCCAAGTTAGAAGCAGAGCCTAAGGTGTAAATTATTGATAGTCCATATCTCGGAAACTATAAGAGATAATGCAATTTCGCAACATGCAATGTAATTAGCATGCCGAATATCACTTGGAATGTGAATTGGGACGAAATCGCCAATAGATAAGACCATTTTACAATTTGGGCCCAAGTTAGAAGCAGAGCCTAAGGTGTAAATTATCGATAGTCCATATCTCGGAAACTATAAGAGATAATGCAATTTGGCAACCGGCAATGTAATTAGCATGCCGAATATTACTTGGAATGTGAATTGGAACGAAATCGCCAATAGATAAGACCATTTTACAATTTGGGCCCAAGTTAGAAGCAGAGCCTAAGATGTAAATTATCGATAGTCCATATCTCGGAAACTATAAGAGATAATTCAATTTGGCAACCGGCAATGTAATTAGCATGTCGGATATTACTTGGAATGTGAATTGGAACGAAATCGCCAATGGATAAGACCATTTTACAATTTGGGCCCAAGTTAGAAGCAGAGCCTAAGGTATAAATTATCGATAGTCCATATCTCGGAAACTATAAGAGATAATGCAATTTGGCAACCGGCAATGTAATTAGCATGCCGAATATTACTTGGAATGTGAATTGGAACGAAATCGCCAATAGATAAGACCATTTTACAATTTGGGCCCAAGTTAGAAGCAGAGCCTAAGGTGTAAATTATCGATAGTCCATATCTCGGAAACTATAAGAGGTAATGCAATTTGGCAACCGGCAATGTAATTAGCATGCCGAATATTACTTGGAATGTGAATTGGAACGAAATCGCCAATAGATAAGACCATTTTACAATTTGGGCCCAAGTTAGAAGCAGAGCCTAAGGTGTAAATTATCGATAGTCCATATCTCGGAAACTATAAGAGATAATGCAATTTGGCAACCGGCAATGTAATTAGCATGCCGAATATTACTTGGAACGTGAATTGGAACGAAATCGCCAATAGATAAGACCATTTTACAATTTGGGCCCAAGTTAGAAGCAGAGCCTAAGGTGTAAATTATTGATAGTCCATATCTCGGAAACTATAAGAGATAATGCAATTTCGCAACCGGCAATGTAATTAGCATGCCGAATATTACTTGGAGTGTGAATTGGAACGAAATCGCCAATAGATAAGACCATTTTACAATTTGGGCCCAAGTTAGAAGCAGAGCCTAAGGTGTAAATTATCGATAGTCCATATCTCGGAAACTATAAGAGATAATGCAATTTGGCAACCGGCAATGTAATTAGCATGCCGAATATTACTTGGAATGTGAATTGGAACGAAATCGCCAATAGATAAGACCATTTTACAATTTGGGCCCAAGTTAGAAGCAGAGCCTAAGGTGTAAATTATCGATAGTCCATATCTCGGAAACTATAAGAGATAATGCAATTTGGCAACCGGCAATGTAATTAGCATGCCGAATATTACTTGGAATGTGAATTGGAACGAAATCGCCAATAGATAAGACCATTTTACAATTTGGGCCCAAGTTAGAAGCAGAGCCTAAGGTGTAAATTATCGATAGTCCATATCTCGGAAACTATAAGAGATAATGCAATTTGGCAACCGGCAATGTAATTAGCATGCCGAATATTACTTGGAATGTGAATTGGAACGAAATCGCCAATAGATAAGGCCATTTTACAATTTGGGCCCAAGTTAGAAGCAGAGCCTAAGGTGTAAATTATTGATAGTCCATATCTCGGAAACTATAAGAGATAATGCAATTTCGCAACCGGCAATGTAATTAGCATGCCGAATATCACTTGGAATGTGAATTGGGACGAAATCGCCAATAGATAAGACCATTTTACAATTTGGGCCCAAGTTAGAAGCAGAGCCTAAGGTGTAAATTATCGATAGTCCATATCTCGGAAACTATAAGAGATAATGCAATTTGGCAACCGGCAATGTAAATAGCATGCCGAATATTACTTGGAATGTGAATTGGAACGAAATCGCCAATAGATAAGACCATTTTACAATTTGGGCCCAAGTTAGAAGCAGAGCCTAAGATGTAAATTATCGATAGTCCATATCTCGGAAACTATAAGAGATAATGCAATTTGGCAACCGGCAATGTAATTTGCATGCCGAATATTACTTGGAATGTGAATTGGAACGAAATCGCCAATAGATAAGACCATTTTACAATTTGGGCCCAAGTTAGAAGCAGAGCCTAAGGTGTAAATTATCGATAGTCCATATCTCGGAAACTATAAGAGATAATTCAATTTGGCAACCGGCAATGTAATTAGCATGCCGGATATTACTTGGAATGTGAATTGGAACGAAATCGCCAATAGATAAGACCATTTTACAATTTGGGCCCAAGTTAGAAGCAGAGCCTAAGGTGTAAATTATCGATAGTCCATATCTCGGAAACTATAAGAGATAATGCAATTTGGCAACCGGCAATGTAATTAGCATGCCGAATATTACTTGGAATGTGAATTGGAACGAAATCGCCAATAGATAAGACCATTTTACAATTTGGGCCCAAGTTAGAAGCAGAGCCTAAGGTGTAAATTATCGATAGTCCATATCTCGGAAACTATAAGAGATAATGCAATTTGGCAACCGGCAATGTAATTAGCATGCCGAATATTACTTGGAACGTGAATTGGAACGAAATCGCCAATAGATAAGACCATTTTACAATTTGGGCCCAAGTTAGAAGCAGAGCCTAAGGTGTAAATTATTGATAGTCCATATCTCGGAAACTATAAGAGATAATGCAATTTCGCAACCGGCAATGTAATTAGCATGCCGAATATTACTTGGAGTGTGAATTGGAACGAAATCGCCAATAGATAAGACCATTTTACAATTTGGGCCCAAGTTAGAAGCAGAGCCTAAGGTGTAAATTATCGATAGTCCATATCTCGGAAACTATAAGAGATAATGCAATTTGGCAACCGGCAATGTAATTAGCATGCCGAATATTACTTGGAATGTGAATTGGAACGAAATCGCCAATAGATAAGACCATTTTACAATTTGGGCCCAAGTTAGAAGCAGAGCCTAAGGTGTAAATTATCGATAGTCCATATCTCGGAAACTATAAGAGATAATGCAATTTGGCAACCGGCAATGTAATTAGCATGCCGAATATTACTTGGAATGTGAATTGGAACGAAATCGCCAATAGATAAGACCATTTTACAATTTGGGCCCAAGTTAGAAGCAGAGCCTAAGGTGTAAATTATCGATAGTCCATATCTCGGAAACTATAAGAGATAATGCAATTTGGCAACCGGCAATGTAATTAGCATGCCGAATATTACTTGGAATGTGAATTGGAACGAAATCGCCAATAGATAAGGCCATTTTACAGTTTGGGCCCAAGTTAGAAGCAGAGCCTAAGGTGTAAATTATTGATAGTCCATATCTCGGAAACTATAAGAGATAATGCAATTTCGCAACCGGCAATGTAATTAGCATGCCGAATATCACTTGGAATGTGAATTGGGACGAAATCGCCAATAGATAAGACCATTTTACAATTTGGGCCCAAGTTAGAAGCAGAGCCTAAGGTGTAAATTATCGATAGTCCATATCTCGGAAACTATAAGAGATAATGCAATTTGGCAACCGGCAATGTAATTAGCATGCCGAATATTACTTGGAATGTGAATTGGAACGAAATCGCCAATAGATAAGACCATATTACAATTTGGGCCCAAGTTAGAAGCAGAGCCTAAGATGTAAATTATCGATAGTCCATATCTCGGAAACTATAAGAGATAATGCAATTTGGCAACCGGCAATGTAATTTGCATGCCGAATATTACTTGGAATGTGAATTGGAACGAAATCGCCAATAGATAAGACCATTTTACAATTTGGGCCCAAGTTAGAAGCAGAGCCTAAGGTGTAAATTATCGATAGTCCATATCTCGGAAACTATAAGAGATAATTCAATTTGGCAACCGGCAATGTAATTAGCATGCCGGATATTACTTGGAATGTGAATTGGAACGAAATCGCCAATAGATAAGACCATTTTACAATTTGGGCCCAAGTTAGAAGCAGAGCCTAAGGTGTAAATTATCGATAGTCCATATCTCGGAAACTATAAGAGATAATGCAATTTGGCAACCGGCAATGTAATTAGCATGCCGAATATTACTTGGAATGTGAATTGGAACGAAATCGCCAATAGATAAGACGATTTTACAATTTGGGCCCAAGTTAGAAGCAGAGCCTAAGATGTAAATTATCGATAGTCCATATCTCGGAAACTATAAGAGATAATGCAATTTGGCAACCGGCAATGTAATTAGCATGCCGAATATTACTTGGAATGTGAATTGGAACGAAATCGCCAATAGATAAGACCATTTTACAATTTGGGCCCAAGTTAGAAGCAGAGCCTAAGGTGTAAATTATCGATAGTCCATATCTCGGAAACTATAAGAGATAATGCAATTTGGCAACCGGCAATGTAATTAGCATGCCGAATATTACTTGGAATGTGAATTGGAACGAAATCGCCAATAGATAAGACCATTTTACAATTTGGGCCCAAGTTAGAAGCAGAGCCTAAGGTGTAAATTATCGATAGTCCATATCTCGGAAACTATAAGAGATAATGCAATTTGGCAACCGGCAATGTAATTAGCATGCCGAATATTACTTGGAATGTGAATTGGAACGAAATCGCCAATAGATAAGACCATTTTACAATTTGGGCCCAAGTTAGAAGCAGAGCCTAAGGTGTAAATTATCGATAGTCCATATCTCGGAAACTATAAGAGATAATGCAATTTGGCAACCGGCAATGTAATTAGCATGCCGAATATTACTTGGAATGTGAATTGGAACGAAATCGCCAATAGATAAGACCATTTTACAATTTGGGCCCAAGTTAGAAGCAGAGCCTAAGGTGTAAATTATCGATAGTCCATATCTCGGAAACTATAAGAGATAATGCAATTTGGCAACCGGCAATGTAATTAGCATGCCGAATATTACTTGGAATGTGAATTGGAACGAAATCGCCAATAGATAAGACCATTTTACAATTTGGGCCCAAGTTAGAAGCAGAGCCTAAGGTGTAAATTATTGATAGTCCATATCTCGGAAACTATAAGAGATAATGCAATTTCGCAACATGCAATGTAATTAGCATGCCGAATATTACTTGGAATGTGAATTGGAACGAAATCGCCAATAGGTAAGACCATTTTACAATTTGGGCCCAAGTTAGAAGCAGAGCCTAAGGTGTAAATTATCGATAGTCCATATCTCGGAAACTATAAGAGATAATGCAATTTGGCAACCGGCAATGTAATTAGCATGCCGAATATTACTTAGAATGTGAATTGGAACGAAATCGCCAATAGATAAGACGATTTTACAATTTGGGCCCAAGTTAGAAGCAGAGCCTAAGATGTAAATTATAGATAGTCCATATCTCGGAAACTATAAGAGATAATGCAATTTGGCAACCGGCAATGTAATTAGCATGCCGAATTTTACTTGGAATGTGAATTGGAACGAAATCGCCAATAGATAAGACCATTTTACAATTTGGGCCCAAGTTAGAATCAGAGCCTAAGGTGTATATTATCGATAGTCCATATCTCGGAAACTATAAGAGATAATGCAATTTGGCAACCGGCAATGTAATTAGCATGCCGAATATTACTTGGAATGTGAATTGGAACGAAATCGCCAATAGGTAAGACCATTTTACAATTTGGGCCCAAGTTAGAAGCAGAGCCTAAGGTGTAAATTATCGATAGTCCATATCTCGGAAACTATAAGAGATAATTCAATTTGGCAACCGGCAATGTAATTAGCATGCCGGATATTACTTGGAATGTGAATTGGAACGACATCGCCAATAGATAAGACCATTTTACAATTTGGGCCCAAGTTAGAAGCAGAGCCTAAGGTGTAAATTACCGATAGTCCATATCTCGGAAACTATAAGAGATAATGCAATTTGGCAACCGCCAATGTAATTAGCATGCCGAATATTACTTGGAATGTGAATTGGAACGAAATCGCCAATAGATAAGACGATTTTACAATTTGGGCCCAAGTTAGAAGCAGAGCCTAAGGTGTAAATTATCGATAGTCCATATCTCGGAAACTATAAGAGATAATTCAATTTGGCAACCGGCAATGTAATTAGCATGCCGGATATTACTTGGAATGTGAATTGGAACGACATCGCCAATAGATAAGACCATTTTACAATTTGGGCCCAAGTTAGAAGCAGAGCCTAAGGTGTAAATTACCGATAGTCCATATCTCGGAAACTATAAGAGATAATTCAATTTGGCAACCGGCAATGTAATTAGCATGCCGAATATTACTTGGAATGTGAATTGGAACGAAATCGCCAATAGATAAGACCATTTTACAATCTGGGCCCAAGTTAGAAGCAGAGCCTAAGGTGTAAATTATCGATAGTCCATATCTCGGAAACTATAAGAGATAATTCAATTTGGCAACCGGCAATGTAATTAGCATGCCGGATATTACTTGGAATGTGAATTGGAACGACATCGCCAATAGATAAGACCATTTTACAATTTGGGCCCAAGTTAGAAGCAGAGCCTAAGGTGTAAATTACCGATAGTCCATATCTCGGAAACTATAAGAGATAATGCAATTTGGCAACCGGCAATGTAATTAGCATGCCGAATATTACTTGGAATGTGAATTGGAACGAAATCGCCAATAGAGAAGACCATTTTACAATTTGGGCCCAAGTTAGAAGCAGAGCCTAAGGTGTAAATTATCGATAGTCCATATCTCGGAAACTATAAGAGATAATGCAATTTGGCAACCGGCAATGTAATTAGCATGCCGAATATTACTTGGAATGTGAATTGGAACGAAATCGCCAATAGAGAAGACCATTTTACACTTTGGGCCCAAGTTAGAAGCAGAGCCTAAGGTGTAAATTATCGATAGTCCATATCTCGGAAACTATAAGAGATAATGCAATTTGGCAACCGGCAATGTAATTAGCATGCCGAATATTACTTGGAATGTGAATTGGAACGAAATCGCCAATAGATAAGACCATTTTACAATTTGGGCCCAAGTTAGAAGCAGAGCCTAAGGTGTAAATTATCGATAGTCCATATCTCGGAAACTATAAGAGATAATGCAATTTGGCAACCGGCAATGTAATTAGCATGCCGAATATTACTTGGAACGTGAATTGGAACGAAATCGCCAATAGATAAGACCATTTTACAATTTGGGCCCAAGTTAGAAGCAGAGCCTAAGGTGTAAATTATTGATAGTCCATATCTCGGAAACTATAAGAGATAATGCAATTTCGCAACCGGCAATGTAATTAGCATGCCGAATATTACTTGGAGTGTGAATTGGAACGAAATCGCCAATAGATAAGACCATTTTACAATTTGGGCCCAAGTTAGAAGCAGAGCCTAAGGTGTAAATTATCGATAGTCCATATCTCGGAAACTATAAGAGATAATGCAATTTGGCAACCGGCAATGTAATTAGCATGCCGAATATTACTTGGAATGTGAATTGGAACGAAATCGCCAATAGATAAGACCATTTTACAATTTGGGCCCAAGTTAGAAGCAGAGCCTAAGGTGTAAATTATCGATAGTCCATATCTCGGAAACTATAAGAGATAATGCAATTTGGCAACCGGCAATGTAATTAGCATGCCGAATATTACTTGGAATGTGAATTGGAACGAAATCGCCAATAGATAAGACCATTTTACAATTTGGGCCCAAGTTAGAAGCAGAGCCTAAGGTGTAAATTATCGATAGTCCATATCTCGGAAACTATAAGAGATAATGCAATTTGGCAACCGGCAATGTAATTAGCATGCCGAATATTACTTGGAATGTGAATTGGAACGAAATCGCCAATAGATAAGGCCATTTTACAGTTTGGGCCCAAGTTAGAAGCAGAGCCTAAGGTGTAAATTATTGATAGTCCATATCTCGGAAACTATAAGAGATAATGCAATTTCGCAACCGGCAATGTAATTAGCATGCCGAATATCACTTGGAATGTGAATTGGGACGAAATCGCCAATAGATAAGACCATTTTACAATTTGGGCCCAAGTTAGAAGCAGAGCCTAAGGTGTAAATTATCGATAGTCCATATCTCGGAAACTATAAGAGATAATGCAATTTGGCAACCGGCAATGTAATTAGCATGCCGAATATTACTTGGAATGTGAATTGGAACGAAATCGCCAATAGATAAGACCATATTACAATTTGGGCCCAAGTTAGAAGCAGAGCCTAAGATGTAAATTATCGATAGTCCATATCTCGGAAACTATAAGAGATAATGCAATTTGGCAACCGGCAATGTAATTTGCATGCCGAATATTACTTGGAATGTGAATTGGAACGAAATCGCCAATAGATAAGACCATTTTACAATTTGGGCCCAAGTTAGAAGCAGAGCCTAAGGTGTAAATTATCGATAGTCCATATCTCGGAAACTATAAGAGATAATTCAATTTGGCAACCGGCAATGTAATTAGCATGCCGGATATTACTTGGAATGTGAATTGGAACGAAATCGCCAATAGATAAGACCATTTTACAATTTGGGCCCAAGTTAGAAGCAGAGCCTAAGGTGTAAATTATCGATAGTCCATATCTCGGAAACTATAAGAGATAATGCAATTTGGCAACCGGCAATGTAATTAGCATGCCGAATATTACTTGGAATGTGAATTGGAACGAAATCGCCAATAGATAAGACGATTTTACAATTTGGGCCCAAGTTAGAAGCAGAGCCTAAGATGTAAATTATCGATAGTCCATATCTCGGAAACTATAAGAGATAATGCAATTTGGCAACCGGCAATGTAATTAGCATGCCGAATATTACTTGGAATGTGAATTGGAACGAAATCGCCAATAGATAAGACCATTTTACAATTTGGGCCCAAGTTAGAAGCAGAGCCTAAGGTGTAAATTATCGATAGTCCATATCTCGGAAACTATAAGAGATAATGCAATTTGGCAACCGGCAATGTAATTAGCATGCCGAATATTACTTGGAATGTGAATTGGAACGAAATCGCCAATAGATAAGACCATTTTACAATTTGGGCCCAAGTTAGAAGCAGAGCCTAAGGTGTAAATTATCGATAGTCCATATCTCGGAAACTATAAGAGATAATGCAATTTGGCAACCGGCAATGTAATTAGCATGCCGAATATTACTTGGAATGTGAATTGGAACGAAATCGCCAATAGATAAGACCATTTTACAATTTGGGCCCAAGTTAGAAGCAGAGCCTAAGGTGTAAATTATCGATAGTCCATATCTCGGAAACTATAAGAGATAATGCAATTTGGCAACCGGCAATGTAATTAGCATGCCGAATATTACTTGGAATGTGAATTGGAACGAAATCGCCAATAGATAAGACCATTTTACAATTTGGGCCCAAGTTAGAAGCAGAGCCTAAGGTGTAAATTATCGATAGTCCATATCTCGGAAACTATAAGAGATAATGCAATTTGGCAACCGGCAATGTAATTAGCATGCCGAATATTACTTGGAATGTGAATTGGAACGAAATCGCCAATAGATAAGACCATTTTACAATTTGGGCCCAAGTTAGAAGCAGAGCCTAAGGTGTAAATTATTGATAGTCCATATCTCGGAAACTATAAGAGATAATGCAATTTCGCAACATGCAATGTAATTAGCATGCCGAATATTACTTGGAATGTGAATTGGAACGAAATCGCCAATAGGTAAGACCATTTTACAATTTGGGCCCAAGTTAGAAGCAGAGCCTAAGGTGTAAATTATCGATAGTCCATATCTCGGAAACTATAAGAGATAATGCAATTTGGCAACCGGCAATGTAATTAGCATGCCGAATATTACTTAGAATGTGAATTGGAACGAAATCGCCAATAGATAAGACGATTTTACAATTTGGGCCCAAGTTAGAAGCAGAGCCTAAGATGTAAATTATAGATAGTCCATATCTCGGAAACTATAAGAGATAATGCAATTTGGCAACCGGCAATGTAATTAGCATGCCGAATTTTACTTGGAATGTGAATTGGAACGAAATCGCCAATAGATAAGACCATTTTACAATTTGGGCCCAAGTTAGAATCAGAGCCTAAGGTGTATATTATCGATAGTCCATATCTCGGAAACTATAAGAGATAATGCAATTTGGCAACCGGCAATGTAATTAGCATGCCGAATATTACTTGGAATGTGAATTGGAACGAAATCGCCAATAGGTAAGACCATTTTACAATTTGGGCCCAAGTTAGAAGCAGAGCCTAAGGTGTAAATTATCGATAGTCCATATCTCGGAAACTATAAGAGATAATTCAATTTGGCAACCGGCAATGTAATTAGCATGCCGGATATTACTTGGAATGTGAATTGGAACGACATCGCCAATAGATAAGACCATTTTACAATTTGGGCCCAAGTTAGAAGCAGAGCCTAAGGTGTAAATTACCGATAGTCCATATCTCGGAAACTATAAGAGATAATGCAATTTGGCAACCGCCAATGTAATTAGCATGCCGAATATTACTTGGAATGTGAATTGGAACGAAATCGCCAATAGATAAGACGATTTTACAATTTGGGCCCAAGTTAGAAGCAGAGCCTAAGGTGTAAATTATCGATAGTCCATATCTCGGAAACTATAAGAGATAATTCAATTTGGCAACCGGCAATGTAATTAGCATGCCGGATATTACTTGGAATGTGAATTGGAACGACATCGCCAATAGATAAGACCATTTTACAATTTGGGCCCAAGTTAGAAGCAGAGCCTAAGGTGTAAATTACCGATAGTCCATATCTCGGAAACTATAAGAGATAATTCAATTTGGCAACCGGCAATGTAATTAGCATGCCGAATATTACTTGGAATGTGAATTGGAACGAAATCGCCAATAGATAAGACCATTTTACAATTTGGGCCCAAGTTAGAAGCAGAGCCTAAGGTGTAAATTATCGATAGTCCATATCTCGGAAACTATAAGAGATAATTCAATTTGGCAACCGGCAATGTAATTAGCATGCCGGATATTACTTGGAATGTGAATTGGAACGACATCGCCAATAGATAAGACCATTTTACAATTTGGGCCCAAGTTAGAAGCAGAGCCTAAGGTGTAAATTACCGATAGTCCATATCTCGGAAACTATAAGAGATAATGCAATTTGGCAACCGGCAATGTAATTAGCATGCCGAATATTACTTGGAATGTGAATTGGAACGAAATCGCCAATAGAGAAGACCATTTTACAATTTGGGCCCAAGTTAGAAGCAGAGCCTAAGGTGTAAATTATCGATAGTCCATATCTCGGAAACTATAAGAGATAATGCAATTTGGCAACCGGCAATGTAATTAGCATGCCGAATATTACTTGGAATGTGAATTGGAACGAAATCGCCAATAGAGAAGACCATTTTACACTTTGGGCCCAAGTTAGAAGCAGAGCCTAAGGTGTAAATTATCGATAGTCCATATCTCGGAAACTATAAGAGATAATGCAATTTGGCAACCGGCAATGTAATTAGCATGCCGAATATTACTTGGAATGTGAATTGCAACGAAATCGCCAATAGAGAAGACCATTTTACAATTTGGGCCCAAGTTAGAAGCAGAGCCTAAGGTGTAAATTATCGATAGTCCATATCTCGGAAACTATAAGAGATAATGCAATTTGGCAACCGGCAATGTAATTAGCATGCCGAATATTACTTGGAATGTGAATTGGAACGAAATCGCCAATAGAGAAGACCATTTTACAATTTGGGCCCAAGTTAGAAGCAGAGCCTAAGGTGTAAATTATCGATAGTCCATATCTCGGAAACTATAAGAGATAATGCAATTTGGCAACCGGCAATGTAATTAGCATGCCGAATATTGCTTGGAATGTGAATTGGAACGAAATCGCCAATAGATAAGACCATTTTACAATTTGGGCCCAAGTTAGAAGCAGAGCCTAAGGTGTAAATTATCGATAGTCCATATCTCGGAAACTATAAGAGATAATGCAATTTGGCAACCGGCAATGTAATTAGCATGCCGAATATTACTTGGAATGTGAATTGGAACGAAATCGCCAATAGAGAAGACCATTTTACAATTTGGGCCCAAGTTAGAAGCAGAGCCTAAGGTGTAAATTATCGATAGTCCATATCTCGGAAACTATAAGAGATAATGCAATTTGGCAACCGGCAATGTAATTAGCATGCCGAATATTACTTGGAATGTGAATTGGAACGAAAACGCCAATAGATAAGACCATTTTACAATTTGGGCCCAAGTTAGAAGAAGAGGCTAAGGTGTAAATTATCGATAGTCCATATCTCGGAAACTATAAGAGATAATGCAATTTGGCAACCGGCAATGTAATTAGCATGCCGAATATTACTTGGAATGTGAATTGGAACGAAATCGCCAATAGATAAGACCATTTTACAATTTGGGCCCAAGTTAGAAGCAGAGCCTAAGATGTAAATTATCGATAGTCCATATCTCGGAAACTATAAGAGATAATTCAATTTGGCAACCGGCAATGTAATTAGCATGTCGGATATTACTTGGAGTGTGAATTGGAACGAAATCGCCAATAGATAAGACCATTTTACAATTTGGGCCCAAGTTAGAAGCAGAGCCTAAGGTGTAAATTATCGATAGTCCATATCTCGGAAACTATAAGAGATAATTCAATTTGGCAACCGGCAATGTAATTAGCATGCCGGATATTACTTGGAATGTGAATTGGAACGAAATCGCCAATAGATAAGACGATTTTACAATTTGGGCCCAAGTTAGAAGCAGAGCCTAAGGTGTAAATTATCGATAGTCCATATCTCGGAAACTATAAGAGATAATTCAATTTGGCAACCGGCAATGTAATTAGCATGCCGGATATTACTTGGAATGTGAATTGGAACGACATCGCCAATAGATAAGACCATTTTACAATTTGGGCCCAAGTTAGAAGCAGAGCCTAAGGTGTAAATTACCGATAGTCCATATCTCGGAAACTATAAGAGATAATTCAATTTGGCAACCGGCAATGTAATTAGCATGCCGAATATTACTTGGAATGTGAATTGGAACGAAATCGCCAATAGATAAGACCATTTTACAATTTGGGCCCAAGTTAGAAGCAGAGCCTAAGGTGTAAATTATCGATAGTCCATATCTCGGAAACTATAAGAGATAATTCAATTTGGCAACCGGCAATGTAATTAGCATGCCGGATATTACTTGGAATGTGAATTGGAACGACATCGCCAATAGATAAGACCATTTTACAATTTGGGCCCAAGTTAGAAGCAGAGCCTAAGGTGTAAATTACCGATAGTCCATATCTCGGAAACTATAAGAGATAATGCAATTTGGCAACCGGCAATGTAATTAGCATGCCGAATATTACTTGGAATGTGAATTGGAACGAAATCGCCAATAGAGAAGACCATTTTACAATTTGGGCCCAAGTTAGAAGCAGAGCCTAAGGTGTAAATTATCGATAGTCCATATCTCGGAAACTATAAGAGATAATGCAATTTGGCAACCGGCAATGTAATTAGCATGCCGAATATTACTTGGAATGTGAATTGGAACGAAATCGCCAATAGAGAAGACCATTTTACACTTTGGGCCCAAGTTAGAAGCAGAGCCTAAGGTGTAAATTATCGATAGTCCATATCTCGGAAACTATAAGAGATAATGCAATTTGGCAACCGGCAATGTAATTAGCATGCCGAATATTACTTGGAATGTGAATTGCAACGAAATCGCCAATAGAGAAGACCATTTTACAATTTGGGCCCAAGTTAGAAGCAGAGCCTAAGGTGTAAATTATCGATAGTCCATATCTCGGAAACTATAAGAGATAATGCAATTTGGCAACCGGCAATGTAATTAGCATGCCGAATATTACTTGGAATGTGAATTGGAACGAAATCGCCAATAGAGAAGACCATTTTACAATTTGGGCCCAAGTTAGAAGCAGAGCCTAAGGTGTAAATTATCGATAGTCCATATCTCGGAAACTATAAGAGATAATGCAATTTGGCAACCGGCAATGTAATTAGCATGCCGAATATTGCTTGGAATGTGAATTGGAACGAAATCGCCAATAGATAAGACCATTTTACAATTTGGGCCCAAGTTAGAAGCAGAGCCTAAGGTGTAAATTATCGATAGTCCATATCTCGGAAACTATAAGAGATAATGCAATTTGGCAACCGGCAATGTAATTAGCATGCCGAATATTACTTGGAATGTGAATTGGAACGAAATCGCCAATAGAGAAGACCATTTTACAATTTGGGCCCAAGTTAGAAGCAGAGCCTAAGGTGTAAATTATCGATAGTCCATATCTCGGAAACTATAAGAGATAATGCAATTTGGCAACCGGCAATGTAATTAGCATGCCGAATATTACTTGGAATGTGAATTGGAACGAAAACGCCAATAGATAAGACCATTTTACAATTTGGGCCCAAGTTAGAAGAAGAGGCTAAGGTGTAAATTATCGATAGTCCATATCTCGGAAACTATAAGAGATAATGCAATTTGGCAACCGGCAATGTAATTAGCATGCCGAATATTACTTGGAATGTGAATTGGAACGAAATCGCCAATAGATAAGACCATTTTACAATTTGGGCCCAAGTTAGAAGCAGAGCCTAAGATGTAAATTATCGATAGTCCATATCTCGGAAACTATAAGAGATAATTCAATTTGGCAACCGGCAATGTAATTAGCATGTCGGATATTACTTGGAGTGTGAATTGGAACGAAATCGCCAATGGATAAGACCATTTTACAATTTGGGCCCAAGTTAGAAGCAGAGCCTAAGGTGTAAATTATCGATAGTCCATATCTCGGAAACTATAAGAGATAATGCAATTTGGCAACCGGCAATGTAATTAGCATGCCGAATATTACTTGGAATGTGAATTGGAACGAAATCGCCAATAGATAAGACGATTTTACAATATGGGCCCAAGTTAGAAGCAGAGCCTAAGATGTAAATTATAGATAGTCCATATCTCGGAAACTATAAGAGATAATGCAATTTGGCAACCGGCAATGTAATTAGCATGCCGAATTTTACTTGGAATGTGAATTGGAACGAAATCGCCAATAGATAAGACCATTTTACAATTTGGGCCCAAGTTAGAAGCAGAGCCTAAGGTGTATATTATCGATAGTCCATATCTCGGAAACTATAAGAGATAATGCAATTTGGCAACCGGCAATGTAATTAGCATGCCGAATATTACTTGGAATGTGAATTGGAACGAAATCGCCAATAGGTAAGACCATTTTACAATTTGGGCCCAAGTTAGAAGCAGAGCCTAAGGTGTAAATTATCGATAGTCCATATCTCGGAAACTATAAGAGATAATTCAATTTGGCAACCGGCAATGTAATTAGCATGCCGGATATTACTTGGAATGTGAATTGGAACGACATCGCCAATAGATAAGACCATTTTACAATTTGGGCCCAAGTTAGAAGCAGAGCCTAAGGTGTAAATTACCGATAGTCCATATCTCGGAAACTATAAGAGATAATGCAATTTGGCAACCGGCAATGTAATTAGCATGCCGAATATTACTTGGAATGTGAATTGGAACGAAATCGCCAATAGATAAGACGATTTTACAATTTGGGCCCAAGTTAGAAGCAGAGCCTAAGGTGTAAATTATCGATAGTCCATATCTCGGAAACTATAAGAGATAATGCAATTTGGCAACCGGCAATGTAATTAGCATGCCGAATATTACTTGTAATGTGAATTGGAACGAAATCGCCAATAGAGAAGACCATTTTACAATTTGGGCCCAAGTTAGAAGCAGAGCCTAAGGTGTAAATTATCGATAGTCCATATCTCGGAAACTATAAGAGATAATGCAATTTGGCAACCGGCAATGTAATTAGCATGCCTAATATTACTTGGAATGTGAATTGGAACGAAATCGCCAATAGATAAGACCATTTTACAATTTGGGCCCAAGTTAGAAGCAGAGCCTAAGGTGTAAATTATCGAGAGTCCATATCTCGGAAACTATAAGAGATAATGCAATTTGGCAACCGGCAATGTAATTAGCATGCCGAATATTACTTGGAATGTGAATTGGAACGAAATCGCCAATAGATAAGACCATTTTACAATTTGGGCCCAAGTTAGAAGCAGAGCCTAAGGTGTAAATTATTGATAGTCCATATCTCGGAAACTATAAGAGATAATGCAATTTCGCAACCGGCAATGTAATTAGCATGCCGAATATTACTTGGAGTGTGAATTGGAACGAAATCGCCAATAGGTAAGACCATTTTACAATTTGGGCCCAAGTTAGAAGCAGAGCCTAAGGTGTAAATTATCGATAGTCCATATCTCGGAAACTATAAGAGATAATGCAATTTGGCAACCGGCAATGTAATTAGCATGCCGAATATTACTTGGAATGTGAATTGGAACGAAATCGCCAATAGATAAGGCCATTTTACAATTTGGGCCCTAGTTAGAAGCAGAGCCTAAGGTGTAAATTATCGATAGTCCATATCTCGGAAACTATAAGAGATAATGCAATTTGGCAACCGGCAATGTAATTAGCATGCCGAATATTACTTGGAATGTGAATTGGAACGAAATCGCCAATAGATAAGTCCATTTTACAATTTGGGCCCAAGTTAGAAGCAGAGCCTAAGGTGTAAATTATTGATAGTCCATATCTCGGAAACTATAAGAGATAATGCAATTTGGCAACCGGCAATGTAATTAGCATGCCGAATATTACTTGGAATGTGAATTGGAACGAAATCGCCAATAGATAAGACCATTTTACAATTTGGGCCCAAGTTAGAAGCAGAGCCTAAGGTGTATATTATCGATAGTCCATATCTCGGAAACTATAAGAGATAATGCAATTTGGCAACCGGCAATGTAATTAGCATGCCGAATATTACTTGGAATGTGAATTGGAACGAAATCGCCAATAGGTAAGACCATTTTACAATTTGGGCCCAAGTTAGAAGCAGAGCCTAAGGTGTAAATTATCGATAGTCCATATCTCGGAAACTATAAGAGATAATTCAATTTGGCAACCGGCAATGTAATTAGCATGCCGGATATTACTTGGAATGTGAATTGGAACGAAATCGCCAATAGATAAGACGATTTTACAATTTGGGCCCAAGTTAGAAGCAGAGCCTAAGGTGTAAATTACCGATAGTCCATATCTCGGAAACTATAAGAGATAATGCAATTTGGCAACCGGCAATGTAATTAGCATGCCGAATATTACTTGGAATGTGAATTGGAACGAAATCGCCAATAGATAAGACGATTTTACAATTTGGGCCCAAGTTAGAAGCAGAGCCTAAGGTGTAAATTATCGATAGTCCATATCTCGGAAACTATAAGAGATAATGCAATTTGGCAAACGGCAATGTAATTAGCATGCCGAATATTACTTGGAATGTGAATTGGAACGAAATCGCCAATAGAGAAGACCATTTTACAATTTGGGCCCAAGTTAGAAGGAGAGCCTAAGGTGTAAATTATCGATAGTCCATATCTCGGAAACTATAAGAGATAATGCAATTTGGCAACCGGCAATGTAATTAGCATGCCGAATATTACTTGGAATGTGAATTGGAACGAAATCGCCAATAGATAAGACGATTTTACAATATGGGCCCAAGTTAGAAGCAGAGCCTAAGATGTAAATTATAGATAGTCCATATCTCGGAAACTATAAGAGATAATGCAATTTGGCAACCGGCAATGTAATTAGCATGCCGAATTTTACTTGGAATGTGAATTGGAACGAAATCGCCTATAGATAAGACCATTTTACAATTTGGGCCCAAGTTAGAAGCAGAGCCTAAGGTGTATATTATCGATAGTCCATATCTCGGAAACTATAAGAGATAATGCAATTTGGCAACCGGCAATGTAATTAGCATGCCGAATATTACTTGGAATGTGAATTGGAACGAAATCGCCAATAGGTAAGACCATTTTACAATTTGGGCCCAAGTTAGAAGCAGAGCCTAAGGTGTAAATTATCGATAGTCCATATCTCGGAAACTATAAGAGATAATTCAATTTGGCAACCGGCAATGTAATTAGCATGCCGGATATTACTTGGAATGTGAATTGGAACGACATCGCCAATAGATAAGACCATTTTACAATTTGGGCCCAAGTTAGAAGCAGAGCCTAAGGTGTAAATTACCGATAGTCCATATCTCGGAAACTATAAGAGATAATGCAATTTGGCAACCGGCAATGTAATTAGCATGCCGAATATTACTTGGAATGTGAATTGGAACGAAATCGCCAATAGATAAGACGATTTTACAATTTGGGCCCAAGTTAGAAGCAGAGCCTAAGGTGTAAATTATCGATAGTCCATATCTCGGAAACTATAAGAGATAATGCAATTTGGCAACCGGCAATGTAATTAGCATGCCGAATATTACTTGGAATGTGAATTGGAACGAAATCGCCAATAGAGAAGACCATTTTGCAATTTGGGCCCAAGTTAGAAGCAGAGCCTAAGGTGTAAATTATCGATAGTCCATATCTCGGAAACTATAAGAGATAATGCAATTTGGCAACCGGCAATGTAATTAGCATGCCTAATATTACTTGGAATGTGAATTGGAACGAAATCGCCAATAGATAAGACCATTTTACAATTTGGG
The DNA here is from genome assembly GCF_030347505.1 of Rhynchophorus ferrugineus. Classification (NCBI taxonomy): domain Eukaryota; kingdom Metazoa; phylum Arthropoda; class Insecta; order Coleoptera; family Curculionidae; genus Rhynchophorus; species Rhynchophorus ferrugineus. The sequence goes on along the minus strand of NW_027472767.1, from coordinate 191,301 downwards.
CCCAAGTTAGAAGCAGAGCCTAAGGTGTAAATTATCGAGAGTCCATATCTCGGAAACTATAAGAGATAATGCAATTTGGCAACCGGCAATGTAATTAGCATGCCGAATATTACTTGGAATGTGAATTGGAACGAAATCGCCAATAGATAAGACCATTTTACAATTTGGGCCCAAGTTAGAAGCAGAGCCTAAGGTGTAAATTATTGATAGTCCATATCTCGGAAACTATAAGAGATAATGCAATTTGGCAACCGGCAATGTAATTAGCATGCCGAATATTACTTGGAATGTGAATTGGAACGAAATCGCCAATAGATAAGACCATTTTACAATTTGGGCCCAAGTTAGAAGCAGAGCCTAAGGTGTATATTATCGATAGTCCATATCTCGGAAACTATAAGAGATAATGCAATTTGGCAACCGGCAATGTAATTAGCATGCCGAATATTACTTGGAATGTGAATTGGAACGAAATCGCCAATAGGTAAGACCATTTTACAATTTGGGCCCAAGTTAGAAGCAGAGCCTAAGGTGTAAATTATCGATAGTCCATATCTCGGAAACTATAAGAGATAATTCAATTTGGCAACCGGCAATGTAATTAGCATGCCGGATATTACTTGGAATGTGAATTGGAACGAAATCGCCAATAGATAAGACGATTTTACAATTTGGGCCCAAGTTAGAAGCAGAGCCTAAGGTGTAAATTACCGATAGTCCATATCTCGGAAACTATAAGAGATAATGCAATTTGGCAACCGGCAATGTAATTAGCATGCCGAATATTACTTGGAATGTGAATTGGAACGAAATCGCCAATAGATAAGACGATTTTACAATTTGGGCCCAAGTTAGAAGCAGAGCCTAAGGTGTAAATTATCGATAGTCCATATCTCGGAAACTATAAGAGATAATGCAATTTGGCAAACGGCAATGTAATTAGCATGCCGAATATTACTTGGAATGTGAATTGGAACGAAATCGCCAATAGAGAAGACCATTTTACAATTTGGGCCCAAGTTAGAAGGAGAGCCTAAGGTGTAAATTATCGATAGTCCATATCTCGGAAACTATAAGAGATAATGCAATTTGGCAACCGGCAATGTAATTAGCATGCCGAATATTACTTGGAATGTGAATTGGAACGAAATCGCCAATAGATAAGACGATTTTACAATATGGGCCCAAGTTAGAAGCAGAGCCTAAGATGTAAATTATAGATAGTCCATATCTCGGAAACTATAAGAGATAATGCAATTTGGCAACCGGCAATGTAATTAGCATGCCGAATTTTACTTGGAATGTGAATTGGAACGAAATCGCCTATAGATAAGACCATTTTACAATTTGGGCCCAAGTTAGAAGCAGAGCCTAAGGTGTATATTATCGATAGTCCATATCTCGGAAACTATAAGAGATAATGCAATTTGGCAACCGGCAATGTAATTAGCATGCCGAATATTACTTGGAATGTGAATTGGAACGAAATCGCCAATAGGTAAGACCATTTTACAATTTGGGCCCAAGTTAGAAGCAGAGCCTAAGGTGTAAATTATCGATAGTCCATATCTCGGAAACTATAAGAGATAATTCAATTTGGCAACCGGCAATGTAATTAGCATGCCGGATATTACTTGGAATGTGAATTGGAACGACATCGCCAATAGATAAGACCATTTTACAATTTGGGCCCAAGTTAGAAGCAGAGCCTAAGGTGTAAATTACCGATAGTCCATATCTCGGAAACTATAAGAGATAATGCAATTTGGCAACCGGCAATGTAATTAGCATGCCGAATATTACTTGGAATGTGAATTGGAACGAAATCGCCAATAGATAAGACGATTTTACAATTTGGGCCCAAGTTAGAAGCAGAGCCTAAGGTGTAAATTATCGATAGTCCATATCTCGGAAACTATAAGAGATAATGCAATTTGGCAACCGGCAATGTAATTAGCATGCCGAATATTACTTGGAATGTGAATTGGAACGAAATCGCCAATAGAGAAGACCATTTTGCAATTTGGGCCCAAGTTAGAAGCAGAGCCTAAGGTGTAAATTATCGATAGTCCATATCTCGGAAACTATAAGAGATAATGCAATTTGGCAACCGGCAATGTAATTAGCATGCCTAATATTACTTGGAATGTGAATTGGAACGAAATCGCCAATAGATAAGACCATTTTACAATTTGGGCCCAAGTTAGAAGCAGAGCCTAAGGTGTAAATTATCGAGAGTCCATATCTCGGAAACTATAAGAGATAATGCAATTTGGCAACCGGCAATGTAATTAGCATGCCGAATATTACTTGGAATGTGAATTGGAACGAAATCGCCAATAGATAAGACCATTTTACAATTTGGGCCCAAGTTAGAAGCAGAGCCTAAGGTGTAAATTATTGATAGTCCATATCTCGGAAACTATAAGAGATAATGCAATTTCGCAACCGGCAATGTAATTAGCATGCCGAATATTACTTGGAGTGTGAATTGGAACGAAATCGCCAATAGGTAAGACCATTTTACAATTTGGGCCCAAGTTAGAAGCAGAGCCTAAGGTGTAAATTATCGATAGTCCATATCTCGGAAACTATAAGAGATAATGCAATTTGGCAACCGGCAATGTAATTAGCATGCCGAATATTACTTGGAATGTGAATTGGAACGAAATCGCCAATAGATAAGGCCATTTTACAATTTGGGCCCTAGTTAGAAGCAGAGCCTAAGGTGTAAATTATCGATAGTCCATATCTCGGAAACTATAAGAGATAATGCAATTTGGCAACCGGCAATGTAATTAGCATGCCGAATATTACTTGGAATGTGAATTGGAACGAAATCGCCAATAGATAAGTCCATTTTACAATTTGGGCCCAAGTTAGAAGCAGAGCCTAAGGTGTAAATTATTGATAGTCCATATCTCGGAAACTATAAGAGATAATGCAATTTGGCAACCGGCAATGTAATTAGCATGCCGAATATTACTTGGAATGTGAATTGGAACGAAATCGCCAATAGATAAGACCATTTTACAATTTGGGCCCAAGTTAGAAGCAGAGCCTAAGGTGTATATTATCGATAGTCCATATCTCGGAAACTATAAGAGATAATGCAATTTGGCAACCGGCAATGTAATTAGCATGCCGAATATTACTTGGAATGTGAATTGGAACGAAATCGCCAATAGGTAAGACCATTTTACAATTTGGGCCCAAGTTAGAAGCAGAGCCTAAGGTGTAAATTATCGATAGTCCATATCTCGGAAACTATAAGAGATAATTCAATTTGGCAACCGGCAATGTAATTAGCATGCCGAATATTACTTGGAATGTGAATTGGAACGAAATCGCCAATAGGTAAGACCATTTTACAATTTGGGCCCAAGTTAGAAGCAGAGCCTAAGGTGTAAATTATCGATAGTCCATATCTCGGAAACTATAAGAGATAATTCAATTTGGCAACCGGCAATGTAATTAGCATGCCGGATATTACTTGGAATGTGAATTGGAACGAAATCGCCAATAGATAAGACGATTTTACAATTTGGGCCCAAGTTAGAAGCAGAGCCTAAGGTGTAAATTACCGATAGTCCATATCTCGGAAACTATAAGAGATAATGCAATTTGGCAACCGGCAATGTAATTAGCATGCCGAATATTACTTGGAATGTGAATTGGAACGAAATCGCCAATAGATAAGACGATTTTACAATTTGGGCCCAAGTTAGAAGCAGAGCCTAAGGTGTAAATTATCGATAGTCCATATCTCGGAAACTATAAGAAATAATGCAATTTGGCAACTGGCAATGTAATTAGCATGCCGAATATTACTTGGAATGTGAATTGGAACGAAATCGCCAATAGAGAAGACCATTTTACAATTTGGGCCCAAGTTAGAAGCAGAGCCTAAGGTGTAAATTATCGATAGTCCATATCTCGGAAACTATAAGAGATAATGCAATTTGGCAACCGGCAATGTAATTAGCATGCCGAATATTACTTGGAATGTGAATTGGAACGAAATCGCCAATAGAGAAGACCATTTTACAATTTGGGCCCAAGTTAGAAGCAGAGCCTAAGGTGTAAATTATCGATAGTCCATATCTCGGAAACTATAAGAGATAATGCAATTTGGCAACCGGCAATGTAATTAGCATGCCGAATATTACTTGGAATGTGAATTGGAACGAAATCGCCAATAGAGAAGACCATTTTACAATTTGGGCCCAAGTTAGAAGCAGAGCCTAAGGTGTAAATTATCGATAGTCCATATCTCGGAAACTATAAGAGATAATGCAATTTGGCAACCGGCAATGTAATTAGCATGCCGAATATTACTTGGAATGTGAATTGGAACGAAATCGCCAATAGATAAGACCATTTTACAATTTGGGCCCAAGTTAGAAGCAGAGCCTAAGGTGTAAATTATCGATAGTCCATATCTCGGAAACTATAAGAGATAATGCAATTTGGCAACCGGCAATGTAATTAGCATGCCGAATATTACTTGGAATGTGAATTGGAACGAAATCGCCAATAGAGAAGACCATTTTACAATTTGGGCCCAAGTTAGAAGCAGAGCCTAAGGTGTAAATTATCGAGAGTCCACATCTCGGAAACTATAAGAGATAATGCAATTTGGCAACCGGCAATGTAATTAGCATGCCGAATATTACTTGGAATGTGAATTGGAACGAAATCGCCAATAGATAAGACCATTTTACAATTTGGGCCCAAGTTAGAAGCAGATCCTAAGGTGTAAATTATTGATAGTCCATATCTCGGAAACTATAAGAGATAATGCAATTTCGCAACCGGCAATGTAATTAGCATGCCGAATATTACTTGGAGTGTGAATTGGAACGAAATCGCCAATAGGTAAGACCATTTTACAATTTGGGCCCAAGTTAGAAGCAGAGCCTAAGGTGTAAATTATCGATAGTCCATATCTCGGAAACTATAAGAGATAATGCAATTTGGCAACCGGCAATGTAATTAGCATGCCGAATATTACTTGGAATGTGAATTGGAACGAAATCGCCAATAGATAAGGCCATTTTACAATTTGGGCCCTAGTTAGAAGCAGAGCCTAAGGTGTAAATTATCGATAGTCCATATCTCGGAAACTATAAGAGATAATGCAATTTGGCAACCGGCAATGTAATTAGCATGCCGAATATTACTTGGAATGTGAATTGGAACGAAATCGCCAATAGATAAGTCCATTTTACAATTTGGGCCCAAGTTAGAAGCAGAGCCTAAGGTGTAAATTATTGATAGTCCATATCTCGGAAACTATAAGAGATAATGCAATTTGGCAACCGGCAATGTAATTAGCATGCCGAATATTACTTGGAATGTGAATTGGAACGAAATCGCCAATAGATAAGACCATTTTACAATTTGGGCCCAAGTTAGAAGCAGAGCCTAAGGTGTATATTATCGATAGTCCATATCTCGGAAACTATAAGAGATAATGCAATTTGGCAACCGGCAATGTAATTAGCATGCCGAATATTACTTGGAATGTGAATTGGAACGAAATCGCCAATAGGTAAGACCATTTTACAATTTGGGCCCAAGTTAGAAGCAGAGCCTAAGGTGTAAATTATCGATAGTCCATATCTCGGAAACTATAAGAGATAATTCAATTTGGCAACCGGCAATGTAATTAGCATGCCGGATATTACTTGGAATGTGAATTGGAACGAAATCGCCAATAGATAAGACGATTTTACAATTTGGGCCCAAGTTAGAAGCAGAGCCTAAGGTGTAAATTACCGATAGTCCATATCTCGGAAACTATAAGAGATAATGCAATTTGGCAACCGGCAATGTAATTAGCATGCCGAATATTACTTGGAATGTGAATTGGAACGAAATCGCCAATAGATAAGACGATTTTACAATTTGGGCCCAAGTTAGAAGCAGAGCCTAAGGTGTAAATTATCGATAGTCCATATCTCGGAAACTATAAGAGATAATGCAATTTGGCAACCGGCAATGTAATTAGCATGCCGAATATTACTTGGAATGTGAATTGGAACGAAATCGCCAATAGAGAAGACCATTTTACAATTTGGGCCCAAGTTAGAAGCAGAGCCTAAGGTGTAAATTATCGATAGTCCATATCTCGGAAACTATAAGAGATAATGCAATTTGGCAACCGGCAATGTAATTAGCATGCCGAATATTACTTGGAATGTGAATTGGAACGAAATCGCCAATAGATAAGTCCATTTTACAATTTGGGCCCAAGTTAGAAGCAGAGCCTAAGGTGTAAATTATTGATAGTCCATATCTCGGAAACTATAAGAGATAATGCAATTTGGCAACCGGCAATGTAATTAGCATGCCGAATATTACTTGGAATGTGAATTGGAACGAAATCGCCAATAGATAAGTCCATTTTACAATTTGGGCCCAAGTTAGAAGCAGAGCCTAAGGTGTAAATTATTGATAGTCCATATCTCGGAAACTATAAGAGATAATGCAATTTGGCAACCGGCAATGTAATTAGCATGCCGAATATTACTTGGAATGTGAATTGGAACGAAATCGCCAATAGATAAGACCATTTTACAATTTGGGCCCAAGTTAGAAGCAGAGCCTAAGGTGTATATTATCGATAGTCCATATCTCGGAAACTATAAGAGATAATGCAATTTGGCAACCGGCAATGTAATTAGCATGCCGAATATTACTTGGAATGTGAATTGGAACGAAATCGCCAATAGGTAAGACCATTTTACAATTTGGGCCCAAGTTAGAAGCAGAGCCTAAGGTGTAAATTATCGATAGTCCATATCTCGGAAACTATAAGAGATAATTCAATTTGGCAACCGGCAATGTAATTAGCATGCCGGATATTACTTGGAATGTGAATTGGAACGAAATCGCCAATAGATAAGACGATTTTACAATTTGGGCCCAAGTTAGAAGCAGAGCCTAAGGTGTAAATTACCGATAGTCCATATCTCGGAAACTATAAGAGATAATGCAATTTGGCAACCGGCAATGTAATTAGCATGCCGAATATTACTTGGAATGTGAATTGGAACGAAATCGCCAATAGATAAGACGATTTTACAATTTGGGCCCAAGTTAGAAGCAGAGCCTAAGGTGTAAATTATCGATAGTCCATATCTCGGAAACTATAAGAGATAATGCAATTTGGCAACCGGCAATGTAATTAGCATGCCGAATATTACTTGGAATGTGAATTGGAACGAAATCGCCAATAGAGAAGACCATTTTACAATTTGGGCCCAAGTTAGAAGCAGAGCCTAAGTGTAAATTATCGATAGTCCATATCTCGGAAACTATAAGAGATAATGCAATTTGGCAACCGGCAATGTAATTAGCATGCCGAATATTACTTGGAATGTGAATTGGAACGAAATCGCCAATAGAGAAGACCATTTTACAATTTGGGCCCAAGTTAGAAGCAGAGCCTAAGGTGTAAATTATCGATAGTCCATATCTCGGGAAACTATAAGAGATAATGTAATTTGGCAACCGGCAATGTAATTAGCATGCCGAATATTACTTGGAATGTGAATTGGAACGAAATCGCCAATAGAGAAGACCATTTTACAATTTGGGCCCAAGTTAGAAGCAGAGCCTAAGGTGTAAATTATCGATAGTCCATATCTCGGAAACTATAAGAGATAATGCAATTTGGCAACCGGCAATGTAATTAGCATGCCGAATATTACTTGGAATGTGAATTGGAACGAAATCGCCAATAGATAAGACCATTTTACAATTTGGGCCCAAGTTAGAAGCAGAGCCTAAGGTGTAAATTATCGATAGTCCATATCTCGGAAACTATAAGAGATAATGCAATTTGGCAACCGGCAATGTAATTAGCATGCCGAATATTACTTGGAATGTGAATTGGAACGAAATCGCCAATAGAGAAGACCATTTTACAATTTGGGCCCAAGTTAGAAGCAGAGCCTAAAGTGTAAATTATCGATAGTCCATATCTCGGAAACTATAAGAGATAATGCAATTTGGCAACCGGCAATGTAATTAGCATGCCGAATATTACTTGGAATGTGAATTGGAACGAAAACGCCAATAGATAAGACCATTTTACAATTTGGGCCCAAGTTAGAAGCAGAGGCTAAGGTGTAAATTATCGATAGTCCATATCTCGGAAACTATAAGAGATAATGCAATTTGGCAACCGGCAATGTAATTAGCATGCCGAATATTACTTGGAATGTGAATTGGAACGAAATCGCCAATAGATAAGACCATTTTACAATTTGGGCCCAAGTTAGAAGCAGAGCCTAAGGTGTAAATTATTGATAGTCCATATCTCGGAAACTATAAGAGATAATGCAATTTCGCAACCGGCAATGTAATTAGCATGCCGAATATTACTTGGAGTGTGAATTGGAACGAAATCGCCAATAGATAAGACCATTTTACAATTTGTGCCCAAGTTAGAAGCAGAGCCTAAGGTGTAAATTATCGATAGTCCATATCTCGGAAACTATAAGAGATAATGCAATTTGGCAACCGGCAATGTAATTAGCATGCCGAATATTACTTGGAATGTGAATTGGAACGAAATCGCCAATAGATAAGACCATTTTACAATTTGGGCCCAAGTTAGAAGCAGAGCCTAAGGTGTAAATTATCGATAGTCCATATCTCGGAAACTATAAGAGATAATGCAATTTGGAAACCGGCAATGTAATTAGCATGCCGAGTATTACTTGGAATGTGAATTGGAACGAAATCGCCAATAGATAAGACCATTTTACAATTTGGGCCCAAGTTAGAAGCAGAGCCTAAGGTGTAAATTATCGATAGTCCATATCTCGGAAACTATAAGAGATAATGCAATTTGGCAACCGGCAATGTAATTAGCATGCCGAATATTACTTGGAATGTGTATTGGAACGAAATCGCCAATAGATAAGACCATTTTACAATTTGGGCCCAAGTTAGAAGCAGAGCCTAAGGTGTAAATTATTGATAGTCCATATCTCGGAAACTATAAGAGATAATGCAATTTGGCAACCGGCAATGTAATTAGCATGCCGAATATCACTTGGAATGTGAATTGGGACGAAATCGCCAATAGATAAGACCATTTTACAATTTGGGCCCAAGTTAGAAGCAGAGCCTAAGGTGTAAATTATCGAGAGTCCATATCTCGGAAACTATAAGAGATAATGCAATTTGGCAACCGGCAATGTAATTAGTATGCCGAATATTACTTGGAATGTGAATTGGAACGAAATCGCCAATAGATAAGACCATTTTACAATTTGGGCCCAAGTTAGAAGCAGAGCCTAAGGTGTAAATTATCGAGAGTCCATATCTCGGAAACTATAAGAGATAATGCAATTTGGCAACCGGCAATGTAATTAGCATGCCGAATATTACTTGGAATGTGAATTGGAACGAAATCGCCAATAGATAAGACCATTTTACAATTTGGGCCCAAGTTAGAAGCAGAGCCTAAGGTGTAAATTATGGATAGTCCATATCTCGGAAACTATAAGAGATAATGCAATTTCGCAACCGGCAATGTAATTAGCATGCCGAATATTACTTGGAGTGTGAATTGGAACGAAATCGCCAATAGGTAAGACCATTTTACAATTTGGGCCCAAGTTAGAAGCAGAGCCTAAGGTGTAAATTATCGATAGTCCATATCTCGGAAACTATAAGAGATAATGCAATTTGGCAACCGGCAATGTAATTAGCATGCCGAATATTACTTGGAATGTGAATTGGAACGAAATCGCCAATAGATAAGGCCATTTTACAATTTGGGCCCAAGTTAGAAGCAGAGCCTAAGGTGTAAATTATCGATAGTCCATATCTCGGAAACTATAAGAGATAATGCAATTTGGCAACCGGCAATGTAATTAGCATGCCGAATATTACTTGGAATGTGAATTGGAACGAAATCGCCAATAGATAAGACCATTTTACAATTTGGGCCCAAGTTAGAAGCAGAGCCTAAGGTGTAAATTATGGATAGTCCATATCTCGGAAACTATAAGAGATAATGCAATTTGGCAACCGGCAATGTAATTAGCATGCCGAATATTACTTGGAATGTGAATTGGAACGAAATCGCCAATAGATAAGACCATTTTACAATTTGGGCCCAAGTTAGAAGCAGAGCCTAAGGTGTAAATTATCGATAGTCCATATCTCGGAAACTATAAGAGATAATGCAATTTGGCAATCGGCAATGTAATTAGCATGCCGAATATTACTTGGAATGTGAATTGGAACGAAATCGTCAATAGGTAAGACCATTTTACAATTTGGGCCCAAGTTAGAAGCATAGCCTAAGGTGTAAATTATCGATAGTCCTTATCTCGGAAACTATAAGAGATAATGCAATTTGGCAACCGGCAATGTAATTAGCATGCCGAATATTACTTGGAATGTGAATTGGAACGAAATCGCCAATAGATAAGACCATTTTACAATTTGGGCCCAAGTTAGAAGCAGAGCCTAAGGTGTAAATTATTGATAGTCCATATCTCGGAAACTATAAGAGATAATGCAATTTCGCAACCGGCAATGTAATTAGCATGCCGAATATCACTTGGAATGTGAATTGGGACGAAATCGCCAATAGATAAGACCATTTTACAATTTGGGCCCAAGTTAGAAGCAGAGCCTAAGGTGTAAATTATCGATAGTCCATATCTCGGAAACTATAAGAGATAATGCAATTTGGCAACCGGCAATGTAATTAGCATGCCGAATTTTACTTGGAATGTGAATTGGAACGAAATCGCCAATAGATAAGACCATTTTACAATTTGGGCCCAAGTTAGAAGCAGAGCCTAAGGTGTAAATTATCGATAGTCCATATCTCGGAAACTATAAGAGATAATGCAATTAGGCAACCGGCAATGTAATTAGCATGCCGAATATTACTTGGAATGTGAATTGGAACGAAATCGCCAATAGATAAGACCATTTTACAATTTGGGCCCAAGTTAGAAGCAGAGCCTAAGGTGTAAATTATCGATAGTCCATATCTCGGAAACTATAAGAGATAATGCAATTTGGCAACCGGCAATGTAATTAGCATGACGAATATTACTTGGAATGTGAATTGGAACGAAATCGCCAATAGTTAAGACCATTTTACAATTTGGGCCCAAGTTATAAGCAGAGCCTATGGTGTAAATTATCGATAGTCCATATCTCGGAAACTATAAGAGATAATGCAATTTGGCAACCGGCAATGTAATTAGCATGCCGAATGTTACTTGGAATATGAATTGGAACGAAATCGCCAATAGATAAGACCATTTTACAATTTGGGCCCAAGTTAGAAGCAGAGCCTAAGGTGTAAATTATCGATAGTCCATATCTCGGAAACTATAAGAGTTAATGCAATTTGGCAACCGGCAATGTAATTAGCATGCCGAATATTACTTGGAATGTGAATTGGAACGAAATCGCCAATAGATAAGACCATTTTACAATTTGGGCCCAAGTTAGAAGCAGAGCCTAAGGTGTAAATTATCGATAGTCCATATCTCGGAAACTATAAGAGATAATGCAATTTGGCAACCGGCAATGTAATTAGCATGCCGAATATTACTTGGAATGTGAATTGGAACGAAATCGCCAATAGATAAGACCATTTTACAATTTGGGCCCAAGTTAGAAGCAGAGCCTAAGGTGTAAATTATCGATAGTCCATATCTCGGAAACTATAAGAGATAATGCAATTTGGCAACCGGCAATGTAATTAGCATGCCGAATATTACTTGGAATGTGAATTGGAACGAAAACGCCAATAGATAAGACCATTTTACAATTTGGGCCCAAGTTAGAAGCAGAGGCTAAGGTGTAAATTATCGATAGTCCATATCTCGGAAACTATAAGAGATAATGCAATTTGGCAACCGGCAATGTAATTAGCATGCCGAATATTACTTGGAATGTGAATTGGAACGAAATCGCCAATAGATAACACCATTTTACAATTTGGGCCCAAGTTAGAAGCAGAGCCTAAGGTGTAAATTATTGATAGTCCATATCTCGGAAACTATAAGAGATAATGCAATTTCGCAACCGGCAATGTAATTAGCATGCCGAATATTACTTGGAGTGTGAATTGGAACGAAATCGCCAATAGATAAGACTATTTTACAATTAGGGCCCAAGTTAGAAGCAGAGCCTAAGGTGTAAATTATCGATAGTCCATATCTCGGAAACTATAAGAGATAATGCAATTTGGCAACCGGCAATGTAATTAGCATGCCGAATATTACTTGGAATGTGAATTGGAACGAAATCGCCAATAGATAACACCATTTTACAATTTGGGCCCAAGTTAGAAGCAGAGCCTAAGGTGTAAATTATTGATAGTCCATATCTCGGAAACTATAAGAGATAATGCAATTTCGCAACCGGCAATGTAATTAGCATGCCGAATATTACTTGGAGTGTGAATTGGAACGAAATCGCCAATAGATAAGACTATTTTACAATTAGGGCCCAAGTTAGAAGCAGAGCCTAAGGTGTAAATTATCGATAGTCCATATCTGGGAAACTATAAGAGATAATGCAATTTGGCAACCGGCAATGTAATTAGCATGCCGAGTATTACTTGGAATGTGAATTGGAACGAAATCGCCAATAGATAAGACCATTTTACAATTTATGCCCAAGTTAGAAGCAGAGCCTAAGGTGTAAATTATCGATAGTCCATATCTCGGAAACTATAAGAGATAATGCAATTTGGCAACCGGCAATGTAATTAGCATGCCGAATATTACTTGGAATGTGAATTGGAACGAAATCGCCAATAGAGAAGACCATTTTACAATTTGGGCCCAAGTTAGAAGCAGAGCCTAAGGTGTAAATAATCGATAGTCCATATCTCGGAAACTATAAGAGATAATGCAATTTGGCAACCGGCAATGTAATTAGCATGCCGAATATTACTTGGAATGTGAATTGGAACGAAAACGCCAATAGATAAGACCATTTTACAATTTGGGCCCAAGTTAGAAGCAGAGGCTAAGGTGTAAATTATCGATAGTCCATATCTCGGAAACTATAAGAGATAATGCAATTTGGCAACCGGCAATGTAATTAGCATGCCGAATATTACTTGGAATGTGAATTGGAACGAAATCGCCAATAGATAAGACCATTTTACAATTTGGGCCCAAGTTAGAAGCAGAGCCTAAGGTGTAAATTATTGATAGTCCATATCTCGGAAACTATAAGAGATAATGCAATTTCGCAACCGGCAATGTAATTAGCATGCCGAATATTACTTGGAGTGTGAATTGGAACGAAATCGCCAATAGATAAGACCATTTTACAATTTGGGCCCAAGTTAGAAGCAGAGCCTAAGGTGTAAATTATCGATAGTCCATAACTCGGAAACTATAAGAGATAATGCAATTTGGCAACCGGCAATGTAATTAGCATGCCGAATATTACTTGGAATGTGAATTGGAACGAAATCGCCAATAGATAAGACCATTTTACAGTTTGGGCCCAAGTTAGAAGCAGAGCCTAAGGTGTAAATTATCGATAGTCCATATCTCGGAAACTATAAGAGATAATGCAATTTGGCAACCGGCAATGTAATTAGCATGCCGAATATTACTTGGAATGTGAATTGGAACGAAATCGCCAATAGATAAGACCATTTTACAATTTGGGCCCAAGTTAGAAGCAGAGCCTAAGGTGTAAATTATCGAGAGTCCATATCTCGGAAACTATAAGAGATAATGCAATTTGGCAACCGGCAATGTAATTAGCATGCCGAATATTACTTGGAATGTGAATTGGAACGAAATCGCCAATAGATAAGACCATTTTACAATTTGGGCCCAAGTTAGAAGCAGAGCCTAAGGTGTATATTATGGATAGTCCATATCTCGGAAACTATAAGAGATAATGCAATTTCGCAACCGGCAATGTAATTAGCATGCCGAATATTACTTGGAGTGTGAATTGGAACGAAATCGCCAATAGGTAAGACCATTTTACAATTTGGGCCCAAGTTAGAAGCAGAGCCTAAGGTGTAAATTATCGATAGTCCATATCTCGGAAACTATAAGAGATAATGCAATTTGGCAACCGGCAATGTAATTAGCATGCCGAATATTACTTGGAATGTGAATTGGAACGAAATCGCCAATAGATAAGGCCATTTTACAATTTGGGCCCAAGTTAGAAGCAGAGCCTAAGGTGTAAATTATCGATAGTCCATATCTCGGAAACTATAAGAGATAATGCAATTTGGCAACCGGCAATGTAATTAGCATGCCGAATATTACTTGGAATGTGAATTGGAACGAAATCGCCAATAGATAAGACCATTTTACAATTTGGGCCCAAGTTAGAAGCAGAGCCTAAGGTGTAAATTATGGATAGTCCATATCTCGGAAACTATAAGAGATAATGCAATTTGGCAACCGGCAATGTAATTAGCATGCCGAATATTACTTGGAATGTGAATTGGAACGAAATCGCCAATAGATAAGACCATTTTACAATTTGGGCCCAAGTTAGAAGCAGAGCCTAAGGTGTAAATTATCGATAGTCCATATCTCGGAAACTATAAGAGATAATGCAATTTGGCAATCGGCAATGTAATTAGCATGCCGAATATTACTTGGAATGTGAATTGGAACGAAATCGTCAATAGGTAAGACCATTTTACAATTTGGGCCCAAGTTAGAAGCATAGCCTAAGGTGTAAATTATCGATAGTCCATATCTCGGAAACTATAAGAGATAATGCAATTTGGCAACCGGCAATGTAATTAGCATGCCGAATATTACTTGGAATGTGAATTGGAACGAAATCGCCAATAGATAAGACCATTTTACAATTTGGGCCCAAGTTAGAAGCAGAGCCTAAGGTGTAAATTATTGATAGTCCATATCTCGGAAACTATAAGAGATAATGCAATTTCGCAACCGGCAATGTAATTAGCATGCCGAATATCACTTGGAATGTGAATTGGGACGAAATCGCCAATAGATAAGACCATTTTACAATTTGGGCCCAAGTTAGAAGCAGAGCCTAAGGTGTAAATTATCGATAGTCCATATCTCGGAAACTATAAGAGATAATGCAATTTGGCAACCGGCAATGTAATTAGCATGCCGAATTTTACTTGGAATGTGAATTGGAACGAAATCGCCAATAGATAAGACCATTTTACAATTTGGGCCCAAGTTAGAAGCAGAGCCTAAGGTGTAAATTATCGATAGTCCATATCTCGGAAACTATAAGAGATAATGCAATTTGTCAACCGGCAATGTAATTAGCATGACGAATATTACTTGGAATGTGAATTGGAACGAAATCGCCAATAGATAAGACCATTTTACAATTTGGGCCCAAGTTAGAAGCAGAGCCTAAGGTGTAAATTATCGATAGTCCATATCTCGGAAACTATAAGAGATAATGCAATTTGGCAACCGGCAATGTAATTAGCATGACGAATATTACTTGGAATGTGAATTGGAACGAAATCGCCAATAGTTAAGACCATTTTACAATTTGGGCCCAAGTTATAAGCAGAGCCTATGGTGTAAATTATCGATAGTCCATATCTCGGAAACTATAAGAGATAATGCAATTTGGCAACCGGCAATGTAATTAGCATGCCGAATGTTACTTGGAATGTGAATTGGAACGAAATCGCCAATAGATAAGACCATTTTACAATTTGGGCCCAAGTTAGAAGCAGAGCCTAAGGTGTAAATTATCGATAGTCCATATCTCGGAAACTATAAGAGTTAATGCAATTTGGCAACCGGCAATGTAATTAGCATGCCGAATATTACTTGGAATGTGAATTGGAACGAAATCGCCAATAGATAAGACCATTTTACAATTTGGGCCCAAGTTAGAAGCAGAGCCTAAGGTGTAAATTATCGATAGTCCATATCTCGGAAACTATAAGAGATAATGCAATTTGGCAACCGGCAATGTAATTAGCATGACGAATATTACTTGGAATGTGAATTGGAACGAAATCGCCAATAGTTAAGACCATTTTACAATTTGGGCCCAAGTTATAAGCAGAGCCTATGGTGTAAATTATCGATAGTCCATATCTCGGAAACTATAAGAGATAATGCAATTTGGCAACCGGCAATGTAATTAGCATGCCGAATGTTACTTGGAATGTGAATTGGAACGAAATCGCCAATAGATAAGACCATTTTACAATTTGGGCCCAAGTTAGAAGCAGAGCCTAAGGTGTAAATTATCGATAGTCCATATCTCGGAAACTATAAGAGTTAATGCAATTTGGCAACCGGCAATGTAATTAGCATGCCGAATATTACTTGGAATGTGAATTGGAACGAAATCGCCAATAGATAAGACCATTTTACAATTTGGGCCCAAGTTAGAAGCAGAGCCTAAGGTGTAAATTATCGATAGTCCATATCTCGGAAACTATAAGAGATAATGCAATTTGGCAACCGGCAATGTAATTAGCATGCCGAATTTTACTTGGAATGTGAATTGGAACGAAATCGCCAATAGATAAGACCATTTTACAATTTGGGCCCAAGTTAGAAGCAGAGCCTAAGGTGTAAATTATCGATAGTCCATATCTCGGAAACTATAAGAGATAATGCAATTTGGCAACCGGCAATGTAATTAGCATGACGAATATTACTTGGAATGTGAATTGGAACGAAATCGCCAATAGTTAAGACCATTTTACAATTTGGGCCCAAGTTATAAGCAGAGCCTATGGTGTAAATTATCGATAGTCCATATCTCGGAAACTATAAGAGATAATGCAATTTGGCAACCGGCAATGTAATTAGCATGCCGAATGTTACTTGGAATGTGAATTGGAACGAAATCGCCAATAGATAAGACCATTTTACAATTTGGGCCCAAGTTAGAAGCAGAGCCTAAGGTGTAAATTATCGATAGTCCATATCTCGGAAACTATAAGAGTTAATGCAATTTGGCAACCGGCAATGTAATTAGCATGCCGAATATTACTTGGAATGTGAATTGGAACGAAATCGCCAATAGATAAGACCATTTTACAATTTGGGCCCAAGTTAGAAGCAGAGCCTAAGGTGTAAATTATCGATAGTCCATATCTCGGAAACTATAAGAGATAATGCAATTTGGCAACCGGCAATGTAATTAGCATGCCGAATATTACTTGGAATGTGAATTGGAACGAAATCGCCAATAGATAAGACCATTTTACAATTTGGGCCCAAGTTAGAAGCAGAGCCTAAGGTGTAAATTATCGATAGTCCATATCTCGGAAACTATAAGAGATAATGCAATTTGGCAACCGGCAATGTAATTAGCATGCCGAATATTACTTGGAATGTGAATTGGAACGAAAACGCCAATAGATAAGACCATTTTACAATTTGGGCCCAAGTTAGAAGCAGAGGCTAAGGTGTAAATTATCGATAGTCCATATCTCGGAAACTATAAGAGATAATGCAATTTGGCAACCGGCAATGTAATTAGCATGCCGAATATTACTTGGAATGTGAATTGGAACGAAATCGCCAATAGATAACACCATTTTACAATTTGGGCCCAAGTTAGAAGCAGAGCCTAAGGTGTAAATTATTGATAGTCCATATCTCGGAAACTATAAGAGATAATGCAATTTCGCAACCGGCAATGTAATTAGCATGCCGAATATTACTTGGAGTGTGAATTGGAACGAAATCGCCAATAGATAAGACTATTTTACAATTAGGGCCCAAGTTAGAAGCAGAGCCTAAGGTGTAAATTATCGATAGTCCATATCTCGGAAACTATAAGAGGTAATGCAATTTGGCAACCGGCAATGTAATTAGCATGCCGAATATTACTTGGAATGTGAATTGGAACGAAATCGCCAATAGATAAGGCCATTTTACAATTTGGGCCCAAGTTAGAAGCAGAGCCTAAGGTGTAAATTATCGATAGTCCATATCTGGGAAACTATAAGAGATAATGCAATTTGGCAACCGGCAATGTAATTAGCATGCCGAGTATTACTTGGAATGTGAATTGGAACGAAATCGCCAATAGATAAGACCATTTTACAATTTATGCCCAAGTTAGAAGCAGAGCCTAAGGTGTAAATTATCGATAGTCCATATCTCGGAAACTATAAGAGATAATGCAATTTGGCAACCGGCAATGTAATTAGCATGCCGAATATTACTTGGAATGTGAATTGGAACGAAATCGCCAATAGAGAAGACCATTTTACAATTTGGGCCCAAGTTAGAAGCAGAGCCTAAGGTGTAAATAATCGATAGTCCATATCTCGGAAACTATAAGAGATAATGCAATTTGGCAACCGGCAATGTAATTAGCATGCCGAATATTACTTGGAATGTGAATTGGAACGAAAACGCCAATAGATAAGACCATTTTACAATTTGGGCCCAAGTTAGAAGCAGAGGCTAAGGTGTAAATTATCGATAGTCCATATCTCGGAAACTATAAGAGATAATGCAATTTGGCAACCGGCAATGTAATTAGCATGCCGAATATTACTTGGAATGTGAATTGGAACGAAATCGCCAATAGATAAGACCATTTTACAATTTGGGCCCAAGTTAGAAGCAGAGCCTAAGGTGTAAATTATTGATAGTCCATATCTCGGAAACTATAAGAGATAATGCAATTTCGCAACCGGCAATGTAATTAGCATGCCGAATATTACTTGGAGTGTGAATTGGAACGAAATCGCCAATAGATAAGACCATTTTACAATTTGGGCCCAAGTTAGAAGCAGAGCCTAAGGTGTAAATTATCGATAGTCCATATCTCGGAAACTATAAGAGATAATGCAATTTGGCAACCGGCAATGTAATTAGCATGCCGAATATTACTTGGAATGTGAATTGGAACGAAATCGCCAATAGATAAGACCATTTTACAGTTTGGGCCCAAGTTAGAAGCAGAGCCTAAGGTGTAAATTATCGATAGTCCATATCTCGGAAACTATAAGAGATAATGCAATTTGGCAACCGGCAATGTAATTAGCATGCCGAATATTACTTGGAATGTGAATTGGAACGAAATCGCCAATAGATAAGACCATTTTACAATTTGGGCCCAAGTTAGAAGCAGAGCCTAAGGTGTAAATTATTGATAGTCCATATCTCGGAAACTATAAGAGATAATGCAATTTCGCAATCGACAATGTAATTAGCATGCCGAATATCACTTGGAATGTGAATTGGGACGAAATCGCCAATAGATAAGACCATTTTACAATTTGGGCCCAAGTTAGAAGCAGAGCCTAAGGTGTAAATTATCGATAGTCCATATCTCGGAAACTATAAGAGATAATGCAATTTGGCAACCGGCAATGTAATTAGCATGCCGAATATTACTTGGAATGTGAATTGGAACGAAATCGCCAATAGATAAGACCATTTTACAATTTGGGCCCAAGTTAGAAGCAGAGCCTAAGGTGTAAATTATCGAGAGTCCATATCTCGTAAACTATAAGAGATAATGCAATTTGGCAACAGGCAATGTAATTAGCATGCCGAATATTACTTGGAATGTGAATTGGAACGAAATCGCCAATAGATAAGACCATTTTACAATTTGGGCCCAAGTTAGAAGCAGAGCCTAAGGTGTAAATTATTGATAGTCCATATCTCGGAAACTATAAGAGATAATGCAATTTCGCAACCGGCAATGTAATTAGCATGCCGAATATTACTTGGAGTGTGAATTGGAACGAAATCGCCAATAGGTAAGACCATTTTACAATTTGGGCCCAAGTTAGAAGCAGAGCCTAAGGTGTAAATTATCGATAGTCCATATCTCGGAAACTATAAGAGATAATGCAATTTGGCAACCGGCAATGTAATTAGCATGCCGAATATTACTTGGAATGTGAATTGGAACGAAATCGCCAATAGATAAGGCCATTTTACAATTTGGGCCCAAGTTAGAAGCAGAGCCTAAGGTGTAAATTATCGATAGTCCATATCTCGGAAACTATAAGAGATAATGCAATTTGGCAACCGGCAATGTAATTAGCATGCCGAATATTACTTGGAATGTGAATTGGAACGAAATCGCCAATAGATAAGACCATTTTACAATTTGGGCCCAAGTTAGAAGCAGAGCCTAAGGTGTAAATTATTGATAGTCAATATCTCGGAAACTATAAGAGATAATGCAATTTGGCAACCGGCAATGTAATTAGCATGCCGAATATTACTTGGAATGTGAATTGGAACAAAATCGCCAATAGATAAGACCATTTTACAATTTGGGCCCAAGTTAGAAGCAGAGCCTAAGGTGTAAATTATCGAGAGTCCAGATCTCGGAAACTATAAGAGATAATGCAATTTGGCAACCGGCAATGTAATTAGCATGCCGAATATTACTTGGAATGTGAATTGGAACGAAATCGCCAATAGATAAGACCATTTTACAATTTGGGCCCAAGTTAGAAGCAGAGCCTATGGTGTAAATTATTGATAGTCCATATCTCGGAAACTATAAGAGATAATGCAATTTCGCAACCGGCAATGTAATTAGCATGCCGAATATTACTTGGAGTGTGAATTGGAACGAAATCGCCAATAGGTAAGACCATTTTACAATTTGGGCCCAAGTTAGAAGCAGAGCCTAAGGTGTAAATTATCGATAGTCCATATCTCGGAAACTATAAGAGATAATGCAATTTGGCAACCGGCAATGTAAGTAGCATGCCGAATATTACTTGGAATGTGAATTGGAAAGAAATCGCCAATAGATAAGGCCATTTTACAATTTGGGCCCAAGTTAGAAGCAGAGCCTAAGGTGTAAATTATCGATAGTCCATATCTCGGAAACTATAAGAGATAATGCAATTTGGCAACCGGCAATGTAATTAGCATGCCGAATATTACTTGGAATGTGAATTGGAACGAAATCGCCAATAGATAAGACCATTTTACAATTTGGGCCCAAGTTAGACGCAGAGCCTAAGGTGTAAATTATTGATAGTCCATATCTCGGAAACTATAAGAGATAATGCAATTTGGCAACCGGCAATGTAATTAGCATGCCGAATATTACTTGGAATGTGAATTGGAACGAAATCGCCAATAGATAAGACCATTTTACAATTTGGGCCCAAGTTAGAAGCAGAGCCTAAGGTGTAAATTATCGATAGTCCATATCTCGGAAACTATAAGAGATAATGCAATTTGGCAACCGGCAATGTAATTAGCATGCCGAATATTACTTGGAATGTGGATTGGAACGAAATCGCCAATAGATAAGACCATTTTACAATTTGGGCCCAAGTTAGAAGCAGAGCCTAAGGTGTAAATTATCGATAGTCCATATCTCGGAAACTATAAGAGATAATGCAATTTGGCAACCGGCAATGTAATTAGCATGCCGAATATTACTTGGAATGTGAATTGGAACGAAATCGCCAATAGATAAGACCATTTTACAATTTGGGCCCAAGTTAGAAGCAGAGCCTAAGGTGTAAATTATTGATAGTCCATATCTCGGAAACTATAAGAGATAATGCAATTTCGCAACCGGCAATGTAATTAGCATGCCGAATATCACTTGGAATGTGAATTGGGACGAAATCGCCAATAGATAAGACCATTTTACAATTTGGGCCCAAGTTAGAAGCAGAGCCTAAGGTGTAAATTATCGATAGTCCATATCTCGGAAACTATAAGAGATAATGCAATTTGGCAACCGGCAATGTAATTAGCATGCCGAATATTACTTGGAATGTGAATTGGAACGAAATCGCCAATAGATAAGACCATTTTACAATTTGGGCCCAAGTTAGAAGCAGAGCCTAAGGTGTAAATTATCGATAGTCCATATCTCGGAAACTATAAGAGATAATGCAATTTGGCAACCGGCAATGTAATTAGCATGCCGAATATTACTTGGAATGTGAATTGGAACGAAATCGCCAATAGATAAGACCATTTTACAATTTGGGCCCAAGTTATAAGCAGAGCCTATGGTGTAAATTATCGATAGTCCATATCTCGGAAACTATAAGAGATAATGCAATCTGGCAACCGGCAATGTAATTAGCATGCCGAATATTACTTGGAATGTGAATTGGAACGAAATCGCCAATAGATAAGACCATTTTACAATTTGGGCCCAAGTTAGAAGCAGAGCCTAAGGTGTAAATTATCGATAGTCCATATCTCGGAAACTATAAGCGTTAATGCAATTTGGCAACCGGCAATGTAATTAGCATGCCGAATATTACTTGGAATGTGAATTGGAACGAAATCGCCAATAGATAAGACCATTTTACAATTTGGGCCCAAGTTAGAAGCAGAGCCTAAGGTGTAAATTATCGATAGTCCATATCTCGGAAACTATAAGAGATAATGCAATTTGGCAACCGGCAATGTAATTAGCATGCCGAATATTACTTGGAATGTGAATTGGAACGAAATCGCCAATAGATAAGACCATTTTACGGTTTGGGCCCAAGTTAGAAGCATAGCCTAAGGTGTAAATAATCGATAGTCCATATCTCGGAAACTATAAGAGATAATGCAATTTGGCAACCGGCAATGTAATTAGCATGCCGAATATTACTTGGAATGTGAATTGGAACGAAATCGCCAATAGATAAGACCATTTTACAATTTGGGCCCAAGTTAGAAGCAGAGCCTAAGGTGTAAATTATTGATAGTCCATATCTCGGAAACTATAAGAGATAATGCAATTTCGCAATCGGCAATGTAATTAGCATGCCGAATATCACTTGGAATGTGAATTGGGACGAAATCGCCAATAGATAAGACCATTTTACAATTTGGGCCAAGTTAGAAGCAGAGCCTAAGGTGTAAATTATCGAGAGTCCATATCTCGGAAACTATAAGAGATAATGCAATTTGGCAACCGGCAATGTAATTAGCATGCCGAATATTACTTGGAATGTGAATTGGAACGAAATCCCCAATAGATAAGACCATTTTACAATTTGGGCCCAAGTTAGAAGCAGAGCCATAATGCAATTTCGCAACCGGCAATGTAATTAGCATGCCGAATATTACTTGGAGTGTGAATTGGAACGAAATCGCCAATAGGTAAGACCATTTTACAATTTGGGCCCAAGTTAGAAGCAGAGCCTAAGGTGTAAATTATCGATAGTCCATATCTCGGAAACTATAAGAGATAATGCAATTTGGCAACCGGCAATGTAATTAGCATGCCGAATATTACTTGGAATGTGAATTGGAACGAAATCGCCAATAGATAAGGCCATTTTACAATTTGGGCCCAAGTTAGAAGCAGAGCCTAAGGTGTAAATTATCGATAGTCCATATCTCGGAAACTATAAGAGATAATGCAATTTGGCAACCGGCAATGTAATTAGCATGCCGAATATTACTTGGAATGTGAATTGGAACGAAATCGCCAATAGATAAGACCATTTTACAATTTGGGCCCAAGTTAGAAGCAGAGCCTAAGGTGTAAATTATTGATAGTCCATATCTTGGAAACTATAAGAGATAATGCAATTTGGCAACCGGCAATGTAATTAGCATGCCGAATATTACTTGGAATGTGAATTGGAACGAAATCGCCAATAGATAAGACCATTTTACAATTTGGGCCCAAGTTAGAAGCAGAGCCTAAGGTGTAAATTATCGATAGTCCATATCTCGGAAACTATAAGAGATAATGCAATTTGGCAACCGGCAATGTAATTAGCATGCCGAATATTACTTGGATTGTGAATTGGAACGAAATCGTCAATAGGTAAGACCATTTTACAATTTGGGCCCAAGTTAGAAGCATAGCCTAAGGTGTAAATTATCGATAGTCCATATCTCGGAAACTATAAGAGATAATGCAATTTGGCAACCGGCAATGTAATTAGCATGCCGAATATTACTTGGAATGTGAATTGGAACGAAATCGCCAATAGATAAGACCATTTTACAATTTGGGCCCAAGTTAGAAGCAGAGCCTAAGTTGTAAATTATTGATAGTCCATATCTCGGAAACTATAAGAGATAATGCAATTTCGCAACCGGCAATGTAATTAGCATGCCGAATATCACTTGGAATGTGAATTGGGACGAAATCGCCAATAGATAAGACCATTTTATAATTTGGGCCCAAGTTAGAAGCAGAGCCTAAGGTGTAAATTATCGATAGTCCATATCTCGGAAACTATAAGAGATAATGCAATTTGGCAACCGGCAATGTAATTAGCATGCCGAATATTACTTGGAATGTGAATTGGAACGAAATCGCCAATAGATAAGACCATTTTACAATTTGGGCCGAAGTTAGAAGCAGAGCCTAAGGTGTAAATTATAGATAGTCCATATCTCGGAAACTATAAGAGATAATGCAATTTGGCAACCGACAATATAATTAGCATGCCGAATATTACTTGGAATGTGAATTGGAACGAAATCGCCAATAGATAAGACCATTTTACAATTTGGGCCCAAGTTAGAAGCAGAGCCTAAGGTGTAAATTATCGATAGTCCATATCTCGGAAACTATAAGAGATAATGCAATTTGGCAACCGGCAATGTAATTAGCATGCCGAATATTACTTGGAATGTGAATTGGAACGAAATCGCCAATAGATAAGACCATTTTACAATTTGGGCCCAAGTTATAAGCAGAGCCTATGGTGTAAATTATCGATAGTCCATATCTCGGAAACTATAAGAGATAACGCAATTTGGCAACTGGCAATGTAATTAGCATGCCGAATATTACTTGGAATGTGAATTGGAACGAAATCGCCAATAGATAAGACCATTTTACAATTTGGGCCCAAGTTAGAAGCAGAGCCTAAGGTGTAAATTATCGATAGTCCATATCTCGGAAACTATAAGAGTTAATGCAATTTGGCAACCGGCAATGTAATTAGCATGCCGAATATTACTTGGAATGTGAATTGGAACGAAATCGCCAATAGATAAGACCATTTTACGATTTGGGCCCAAGTTAGAAGCAGAGCCTAAGGTGTAAATTATCGATAGTCCATATCTCGGAAACTATAAGAGATAATGCAATTTGGCAACCGGCAATGTAATTAGCATGCCGAATATTACTTGGAATGTGAATTGGAACGAAATCGCCAATAGATAAGACCATTTTACAATTTGGGCCCAAGTTAGAAGCAGAGCCTAAGGTGTAAATTATCGATAGTCCATATCTCGGAAACTATAAGAGATAATGCAATTTGGCAACCGGCAATGTAATTAGCATGCCGAATATTACTTGGAATGTGAATTGGAACGAAATCGCCAATAGATAAGACCATTTTACAATTTGGGCCCAAGTTAGAAGCAGAGCCTAAGGTGTAAATTATCGATAGTCCATATCTCGGAAACTATAAGAGATAATGCAATTTGGCAACCGGCAATGTAATTAGCATGCCGAATATTACTTGGAATGTGAATTGGAACGAAAACGCCAATAGATAAGACCATTTTACAATTTGGGCCCAAGTTAGAAGCAGAGGCTAAGGTGTAAATTGTCGATAGTCCATATCTCGGAAACTATAAGAGATAATGCAATTTGGCAACCGGCAATGTAATTAGCATGCCGAATATTACTTGGAATGTGAATTGGATCGAAATCGCCAATAGATAAGACCATTTTACAATTTGGGCCCAAGTTAGAAGCAGAGCCTAAGGTGTAAATTATTGATAGTCCATATCTCGGAAACTATAAGAGATAATGCAATTTCGCAACCGGCAATGTAATTAGCATGCCGAATATTACTTGGAGTGTGAATTGGAACGAAATCGCCAATAGATAAGACTATTTTACAATTAGGGCCCAAGTTAGAAGCAGAGCCTAAGGTGTAAATTATTGATAGTCCATATCTCGGAAACTATAAGAGATAATGCAATTTGGCAACCGGCAATGTAATTAGCATGCCGAATATTACTTGGAATGTGAATTGGAACGAAATCGCCAATAGATAAGACCATTTTACAATTTGGGCCCAAGTTAGAAGCAGAGCCTAAGGTGTAAATTATTGATAGTCCATATCTCGGAAACTATAAGAGATAATGCAATTTCGCAACCGGCAATGTAATTAGCATGCCGAATATTACTTGGAATGTGAATTGGAACGAAATCGCCAATAGATAAGGCCATTTTACAATTTGGGCCCAAGTTAGAAGCAGAGCCTAAGGTGTAAATTATCGATAGTCCATATCTCGGAAACTATAAGAGATAATGCAATTTGGCAACCGGCAATGTAATTAGCATGCCGAATATTACTTGGAATGTGAATTGGAACGAAATCGCCAATAGATAAGGCCATTTTACAATTTGGGCCCAAGTTAGAAGCAGAGCCTAAGGTGTAAATTATCGATAGTCTATATCTCGGAAACTATAAGAGATAATGCAATTTGGCAACCGGCAATGTAATTAGCA
The DNA here is from genome assembly GCF_030347505.1 of Rhynchophorus ferrugineus. NCBI lineage: Eukaryota > Metazoa > Arthropoda > Insecta > Coleoptera > Curculionidae > Rhynchophorus > Rhynchophorus ferrugineus. The sequence continues at coordinate 164,883 of NW_027472767.1, read as the reverse complement.
TGCCGAATATTACTTGGAATGTGAATTGGAACGAAATCGCCAATAGATAAGGCCATTTTACAATTTGGGCCCAAGTTAGAAGCAGAGCCTAAGGTGTAAATTATCGATAGTCCATATCTCGGAAACTATAAGAGATAATGCAATTTGGCAACCGGCAATGTAATTAGCATGCCGAATATTACTTGGAATGTGAATTGGAACGAAATCGCCAATAGATAAGACCATTTTACAATTTGGGCCCAAGTTAGAAGCAGAGCCTAAGGTGTAAATTATTGATAGTCAATATCTCGGAAACTATAAGAGATAATGCAATTTCGCAACCGGCAATGTAATTAGCATGCCGAATATTACTTGGAATGTGAATTGGAACGAAATCGCCAATAGATAAGACCATTTTACAATTTGGGCCCAAGTTAGAAGCAGAGCCTAAGGTGTAAATTATCGATAGTCCATATCTCGGAAACTATAAGAGATAATGCAATTTGGCAACCGGCAATGTAATTAGCATGCCGAATATTACTTGGAATGTGAATTGGAACGAAATCGTAAATAGATAAGACCATTTTACAATTTGGGCCCAAGTTAGAAGCAGAGCCTAAGGTGTAAATTATCGATAGTCCATATCTCGGAAACTATAAGAGATAATGCAATTTGGCAACCGGCAATGTAATTAGCATGCCGAATATTACTTGGAATGTGAATTGGAATGAAATCGCCAATAGATAAGACCATTTTACAATTTGGGCCCAAGTTATAAGCAGAGCCTATGGTGTAAATTATCGATAGTCCATATCTCGGAAACTATAAGAGATAATGCAATTTGGCAACCGGCAATGTAATTAGCATGCCGAATATTACTTGGAATGTGAATTGGAACGAAATCGCCAATAGATAAGACCATTTTACAATTTGGGCCCAAGTTAGAAGCAGAGCCTAAGGTGTAAATTATCGATAGTCCATATCTCGGAAACTATAAGAGTTAATGCAATTTGGCAACCGGCAATGTAATTAGCATGCCGAATATTACTTCGAATGTGAATTGGAACGAAATCGCCAATAGATAAGACCATTTTACAATTTGGGCCCAAGTTAGAAGCAGAGCCTAAGGTGTAAATTATCGATAGTCCATATCTCGGAAACTATAAGAGATAATGCAATTTGGCAACCGGCAATGTAATTAGCATGCCGATTATTACTTGGAATGTGAATTGGAACGAAATCGCCAATAGATAAGACCATTTTACGGTTTGGGCCCAAGTTAGAAGCAGAGCCTAAGGTGTAAATTATTGATAGTCCATATCTCGGAAACTATAAGAGATAATGCAATTTGGCAACCGGCAATGTAATTAGCATGCCGAATATTACTTGGAATGTGAATTGGAACGAAATCGCCAATAGATAAGACCATTTTACAATTTGGGCCCAAGTTAGAAGCAGAGCCTAAGGTGTAAATTATTGATAGTCCATATCTCGGAAACTATAAGAGATAATGCAATTTCGCAATCGGCAATGTAATTAGCATGCCGAATATCACTTGGAATGTGAATTGGGAGGAAATCGCCAATAGATAAGACCATTTTACAATTTGGGCCCAAGTTAGAAGCAGAGCCTAAGGTGTAAATTATCGATAGTCCATATCTCGGAAACTATAAGAGATAATGCAATTTGGCAACCGGCAATGTAATTAGCATGCCGAATATTACTTGGAATGTGAATTGGAACGAAATCGCCAATAGATAAGACCATTTTACAATTTGGGCCCAAGTTAGAAGCAGAGCCTAAGGTGTAAATTATCGAGAGTCCATATCTCGGAAACTATAAGAGATAATGCAATTTGGCAACCGGCAATGTAATTAGCATGCCGAATATTACTTGGAATGTGAATTGGAACGAAATCGCCAATAGATAAGACCATTTTACAATTTGGGCCCAAGTTAGAAGCAGAACCTAAGGTGTAAATTATCGATAGTCCATATCTCGGAAACTATAAGAGATAATGCAATTTGGCAACCGGCAATGTAATTAGCATGCCGAATATTACTTGGAATGTGAATTGGAACGAAATCGCCAATAGATAAGACCATTTTACAATTTGGGCCCAAGTTAGAAGCAGAGCCTAAGGTGTAAATTATTGATAGTCCATATCTCGGAAACTATAAGAGATAATGCAATTTCGCAATTGGCAATGTAATTAGCATGCCGAATATCACTTGGAATGTGAATTGGGAGGAAATCGCCAATAGATAAGACCATTTTACAATTTGGGCCCAAGTTAGAAGCAGAGCCTAAGGTGTAAATTATCGATAGTCCATATCTCGGAAACTATAAGAGATAATGCAATTTGGCAACCGGCAATGTAATTAGCATGCCGAATATTACTTGGAATGTGAATTGGAACGAAATCGCCAATAGATAAGACCATTTTACAATTTGGGCCCAAGTTAGAAGCAGAGCCTAAGGTGTAAATTATCGAGAGTCCATATCTCGGAAACTATAAGAGATAATGCAATTTGGCAACCGGCAATGTAATTAGCATGCCGAATATTACTTGGAATGTGAATTGGAACGAAATCCCCAATAGATAAGACCATTTTACAATTTGGGCCCAAGTTAGAAGCAGAGCCTAAGGTGTAAATTATCGATAGTCCATATCTCGGAAACTATAAGAGATAATGCAATTTGGCAACCGGCAATGTAATTAGCATGCCGAATATTACTTGGAATGTGAATTGGAACGAAATCGCCAATAGATAAGACCATTTTACAATTTGGGCCCAAATTAGAAGCAGAGCCTAAGGTGTAAATTATAGATAGTCCATATCTCGGAAACTATAAGAGATAATGCAATTTGGCAACTGACAATATAATTAGCATGCCGAATATTACTTGGAATGTGAATTGGAACGAAATCGCCAATAGATAAGACCATTTTACAATTTGGGCCCAAGTTAGAAGCAGAGCCTAAGGTGTAAATTATCGATAGTCCATATCTCGGAAACTATAAGAGATAATGCAATTTGGCAACCGGCAATGTAATTAGCATGCCGAATATTACTTGGAATGTGAATTGGAACGAAATCGCCAATAGATAAGACCATTTTACAATTTGGGCCCAAGTTATAAGCAGAGCCTATGGTGTAAATTATCGATAGTCCATATCTCGGAAACTATAAGAGATAATGCAATTTGGCAACTGGCAATGTAATTAGCATGCCGAATATTACTTGGAATGTGAATTGGAACGAAATCGCCAATAGATAAGACCATTTTACAATTTGGGCCCAAGTTAGAAGCAGAGCTTAAGGTGTAAATTATCGATAGTCCATATCTCGGAAACTATAAGAGTTAATGCAATTTGGCAACCGGCAATGTAATTAGCATGCCGAATATTACTTGGAATGTGAATTGGAACGAAATCGCCAATAGATAAGACCATTTTACAATTTGGGCCCAAGTTAGAAGCAGAGCCTAAGGTGTAAATTATCGATAGTCCATATCTTGGAAACTATAAGAGATAATGCAATTTGGCAACCGGCAATGTAATTAGCATGCCGAATATTACTTGGAATGTGAATTGGAACGAAATCGCCTATAGATAAGACCATTTTACGATTTGGGCCCAAGTTAGAAGCAGAGCCTAAGGTGTAAATTATCGATAGTCCATATCTCGGAAACTATAAGAGATAATGCAATTTGGCAACCGGCAATGTAATTAGCATGCCGAATATTACTTGGAATGTGAATTGGAACGAAATCGCCAATAGATAAGACCATTTTACAATTTGGGCCCAAGTTAGAAGCAGAGGCTAAGGTGTAAATTGTCGATAGTCCATATCTCGGAAACTATAAGAGATAATGCAATTTGGCAACCGGCAATGTAATTAGCATGCCGAATATTACTTGGAATGTGAATTGGAACGAAATCGCCAATAGATAAGACCATTTTACAATTTGGGCCCAAGTTAGAAGCAGAGCCTAAGGTGTAAATTATTGATAGTCCATATCTCGGAAACTATAAGAGATAATGCAATTTCGCAACCGGCAATGTAATTAGCATGCCGAATATTACTTGGAGTGTGAATTGGAACGAAATCGCCAATAGATAAGACTATTTTACAATTAGGGCCCAAGTTAGAAGCAGAGCCTAAGGTGTAAATTATCGATAGTCCATATCTCGGAAACTATAAGAGATAATGCAATTTGGCAACCGGCAATGTAATTAGCATGCCGAATATTACTTGGAATGTGAATTGGAACGAAATCGCCAATAGATAAGGCCATTTTACAATTTGGGCCCAAGTTAGAAGCAGAGCCTAAGGTGTAAATTATCGATAGTCCATATCTCGGAAACTATAAGAGATAATGCAATTTGGCAACCGGCAATGTAATTAGCATGCCGAGTATTACTTGGAATGTGAATTGGAACGAAATCGCCAATAGATAAGACCATTTTACAATTTGGGCCCAAGTTAGAAGCAGAGCCTAAGGTGTAAATTATCGATAGTCCATATCTCGGAAACTATAAGAGATAATGCAATTTGGCAACCGGCATTGTAATTAGCATGCCGAATATTACTTGGAATGTGAATTGGAACGAAATCGCCAATAGATAAGACCATTTTACAATTTGGGCCCCAGTTAGAAGCAGAGCCTAAGGTGTAAATTATTGATAGTCCATATCTCGGAAACTATAAGAGATAATGCAATTTCGCAATCGGCAATGTAATTAGCATGCCGAATATCACTTGGAATGTGAATTGGGACGAAATCGCCAATAGATAAGACCATTTTACAATTTGGGCCCAAGTTAGAAGCAGAGCCTAAGGTGTAAATTATCGATAGTCCATATCTCGGAAACTATAAGAGATAATGCAATTTGGCAACCGGCAATGTAATTAGCATGCCGAATATTACTTGGAATGTGAATTGGAACGAAATCGCCAATAGATAAGACCATTTTACAATTTGGGCAAAAGTTAGAAGCAGAGCCTAAGGTGTAAATTATCGAGAGTCCAGATCTCGGAAACTATAAGAGATAATGCAATTTGGCAACCGGCAATGTAATTAGCATGCCGAATATTACTTGGAATGTGAATTGGAACGAAATCGCCAATAGATAAGGCCATTTTACAATTTGGGCCCAAGTTAGAAGCAGAGCCTAAGGTGTAAATTATCGATAGTCCATATCTCGGAAACTATAAGAGATAATGCAATTTGGCAACCGGCAATGTAATTAGCATGCCGAATATTACTTGGAATGTGAATTGGAACGAAATCGCCAATAGATAAGACCATTTTACAATTTGGGCCCAAGTTAGACTCAGAGCCTAAGGTGTAAATTATTGATAGTCCATATCTCGGAAACTATAAGAGATAATGCAATTTGGCAACCGGCAATATAATTAGCATGCCGAATATAACTTGGAATGTGAATTGGAACGAAATCGCCAATAGATAAGACCATTTTACAATTTGGGCCCAAGTTAGAAGCAGAGCCTAAGGTGTAAATTATCGATAGTCCATATCTCGGAAACTATAAGAGATAATGCAATTTGGCAACCGGCAATGTAATTAGCATGCCGAATATTACTTGGAATGTGGATTGGAACGAAATCGCCAATAGATAAGACCATTTTACAATTTGGGCCCAAGTTAGAAGCAGAGCCTAAGGTGTAAATTATCGATAGTCCATATCTCGGAAACTATAAGAGATAATGCAATTTGGCAACCGGCAATGTAATTAGCATGCCGAATATTACTTGGAATGTGAATTGGAACGAAATCGCCAATAGATAAGACCATTTTGCAATTTGGGCCCAAGTTAGAAGCAGAGCCTAAGGTGTAAATTATTGATAGTCCATATCTCGGAAACTATAAGAGATAATGCAATTTCGCAACCGGCAATGTAATTAGCATGCCGAATATCACTTGGAATGTGAATTGGGACGAAATCGCCAATAGATAAGACCATTTTACAATTTGGGCCCAAGTTAGAAGCAGAGCCTAAGGTGTAAATTATCGATAGTCCATATCTCGGAAACTATAAGAGATAATGCAATTTGGCAACCGGCAATGTAATTAGCATGCCGAATATTACTTGGAATGTGAATTGGAACGAAATCGCCAATAGATAAGACCATTTTACAATTTGGGCCCAAGTTATAAGCAGAGCCTATGGTGTAAATTATCGATAGTCCATATCTCGGAAACTATAAGAGATAATGCAATTTGGCAACCGGCAATGTAATTAGCATGCCGAATATTACTTGGAATGTGAATTGGAACGAAATCGCCAATAGATAAGACCATTTTACAATTTGGGCCCAAGTTAGAAGCAGAGCCTAAGGTGTAAATTATCGATAGTCCATATCTCGGAAACTATAAGAGTTAATGCCATTTGGCAACCGGCAATGTAATTAGCATGCCGAATATTACTTGGAATGTGAATTGGAACGAAATCGCCAATAGATAAGACCATTTTACAATTTGGGCCCAAGTTAGAAGCAGAGCCTAAGGTGTAAATTATCGATAGTCCATATCTCGGAAACTATAAGAGATAATGCAATTTGGCAACCGGCAATGTAATTAGCATGCCGAATATTACTTGGAATGTGAAATGGAACGAAATCGCCAATAGATAAGACCATTTTACGGTTTGGGCCCAAGTTAGAAGCAGAGCCTAAGGTGTAAATTATCGATAGTCCATATCTCGGAAACTATAAGAGATAATGCAATTTGGCAACCGTCAATGTAATTAGCATGCCGAATATTACTTGGAATGTGAATTGGAACGAAATCGCCAATAGATAAGACCATTTTACAATTTGGGCCCAAGTTAGAAGCAGAGCCTAAGGTGTAAATTATTGATAGTCCATATCTCGGAAACTATAAGAGATAATGCAATTTCGCAATCGGCAATGTAATTAGCATGCCGAATATCACTTGGAATGTGAATTGGGAGGAAATCGCCAATAGATAAGACCATTTTACAATTTGGGCCCAAGTTAGAAGCAGAGCCTAAGGTGTAAATTATCGATAGTCCATATCTCGGAAACTATAAGAGATAATGCAATTTGGCAACCGGCAATGTAATTAGCATGCCGAATATTACTTGGAATGTGAATTGGAACGAAATCGCCAATAGATAAGACCATTTTACAATTTGGGCCCAAGTTAGAAGCAGAGCCTAAGGTGTAAATTATCGAGAGTCCATATCTCGGAAACTATAAGAGATAATGCAATTTCGCAACCGGCAATGTAATTAGCATGCCGAATATTACTTGGAGTGTGAATTGGAACGAAATCGCCAATAGGTAAGACCATTTTACAATTTGGGCCCAAGTTAGAAGCAGAGCCTAAGGTGTAAATTATCGATAGTCCATATCTCGGAAACTATAAGAGATAATGCAATTTGGCAACCGGCAATGTAATTAGCATGCCGAATATTACTTGGAATGTGAATTGGAACGAAATCGCCAATAGATAAGGCCATTTTACAATTTGGGCCCAAGTTAGAAGCAGAGCCTAAGGTGTAAATTATCGATAGTCCATATCTCGGAAACTATAAGAGATAATGCAATTTGGCAACCGGCAATGTAATTAGCATGCCGAATATTACTTGGAATGTGAATTGGAACGAAATCGCCAATAGATAAGACCATTTTACAATTTGGGCCCAAGTTAGACTCAGAGCCTAAGGTGTAAATTATTGATAGTCCATATCTCGGAAACTATAAGAGATAATGCAATTTGGCAACCGGCAATGTAATTAGCATGCCGAATATAACTTGGAATGTGAATTGGAACGAAATCGCCAATAGATAAGACCATTTTACAATTTGGGCCCAAGTTAGAAGCAGAGCCTAAGGTGTAAATTATCGATAGTCCATATCTCGGAAACTATAAGAGATAATGCAATTTGGCAACCGGCAATGTAATTAGCATGCCGAATATTACTTGGAATGTGGATTGGAACGAAATCGCCAATAGATAAGACCATTTTACAATTTGGGCCCAAGTTAGAAGCAGAGCCTAAGGTGTAAATTATCGATAGTCCATATCTCGGAAACTATAAGAGATAATGCAATTTGGCAACCGGCAATGTAATTAGCATGCCGAATATTACTTGGAATGTGAATTGGAACGAAATCGCCAATAGATAAGACCATTTTGCAATTTGGGCCCAAGTTAGAAGCAGAGCCTAAGGTGTAAATTATTGATAGTCCATATCTCGGAAACCATAAGAGATAATGCAATTTCGCAACCGGCAATGTAATTAGCATGCCGAATATCACTTGGAATGTGAATTGGGACGAAATCGCCAATAGATAAGACCATTTTACAATTTGGGCCCAAGTTAGAAGCAGAGCCTAAGGTGTAAATTATCGATAGTCCATATCTCGGAAACTATAAGAGATAATGCAATTTGGCAACCGGCAATGTAATTAGCATGCCGAATATTACTTGGAATGTGAATTGGAACGAAATCGCCAATAGATAAGACCATTTTACAATTTGGGCCCAAGTTATAAGCAGAGCCTATGGTGTAAATTATCGATAGTCCATATCTCGGAAACTATAAGAGATAATGCAATTTCGCAACCGGCAATGTAATTAGCATGCCGAATATTACTTGGAATGTGAATTGGAACGAAATCGCCAATAGATAAGGCCATTTTACAATTTGGGCCCAAGTTAGAAGCAGAGCCTAAGGTGTAAATTATCGATAGTCCATATCTCGGAAACTATAAGAGATAATGCAATTTGGCAACCGGCAATGTAATTAGCATGCCGAATATTACTTGGAATGTGAATTGGAACGAAATCGCCAATAGATAAGGCCATTTTACAATTTGGGCCCAAGTTAGAAGCAGAGCCTAAGGTGTAAATTATCGATAGTCCATATCTCGGAAACTATAAGAGATAATGCAATTTGGCAACCGGCAATGTAATTAGCATGCCGAATATTACTTGGAATGTGAATTGGAACGAAATCGCCAATAGATAAGGCCATTTTACAATTTGGGCCCAAGTTAGAAGCAGAGCCTAAGGTGTAAATTATCGATAGTCCATATCTCGGAAACTATAAGAGATAATGCAATTTGGCAACCGGCAATGTAATTAGCATGCCGAATATTACTTGGAATGTGAATTGGAACGAAATCGCCAATAGATAAGACCATTTTACAATTTGGGCCCAAGTTAGAAGCAGAGCCTAAGGTGTAAATTATCGATAGTCCATATCTCGGAAACTATAAGAGATAATGCAATTTGGCAACCGGCAATGTAATTAGCATGCCGAATATTACTTGGAATGTGAATTGGAATGAAATCGCCAATAGATAAGACCATTTTACAATTTGGGCCCAAGTTATAAGCAGAGCCTATGGTGTAAATTATCGATAGTCCATATCTCGGAAACTATAAGAGATAATGCAATTTGGCAACCGGCAATGTAATTAGCATGCCGAATATTACTTGGAATGTGAATTGGAACGAAATCGCCAATAGATAAGACCATTTTACAATTTGGGCCCAAGTTAGAAGCAGAGCCTAAGGTGTAAATTATCGATAGTCCATATCTCGGAAACTATAAGAGTTAATGCAATTTGGCAACCGGCAATGTAATTAGCATGCCGAATATTACTTCGAATGTGAATTGGAACGAAATCGCCGATAGATAAGACCATTTTACAATTTGGGCCCAAGTTAGAAGCAGAGCCTAAGGTGTAAATTATCGATAGTCCATATCTCGGAAACTATAAGAGATAATGCAATTTGGCAACCGGCAATGTAATTAGCATGCCGATTATTACTTGGAATGTGAATTGGAACGAAATCGCCAATAGATAAGACCATTTTACGGTTTGGGCCCAAGTTAGAAGCAGAGCCTAAGGTGTAAATTATTGATAGTCCATATCTCGGAAACTATAAGAGATAATGCAATTTGGCAACCGGCAATGTAATTAGCATGCCGAATATTACTTGGAATGTGAATTGGAACGAAATCGCCAATAGATAAGACCATTTTACAATTTGGGCCCAAGTTAGAAGCAGAGCCTAAGGTGTAATTTATTGATAGTCCATATCTCGGAAACTATAAGAGATAATGCAATTTCGCAATCGGCAATGTAATTAGCATGCCGAATATCACTTGGAATGTGAATTGGGAGGAAATCGCCAATAGATAAGACCATTTTACAATTTGGGCCCAAGTTAGAAGCAGAGCCTAAGGTGTAAATTATCGATAGTCCATATCTCGGAAACTATAAGAGATAATGCAATTTGGCAACCGGCAATGTAATTAGCATGCCGAATATTACTTGGAATGTGAATTGGAACGAAATCGCCAATAGATAAGACCATTTTACAATTTGGGCCCAAGTTAGAAGCAGAGCCTAAGGTGTAAATTATCGAGAGTCCATATCTCGGAAACTATAAGAGATAATGCAATTTGGCAACCGGCAATGTAATTAGCATGCCGAATATTACTTGGAATGTGAATTGGAACGAAATCGCCAATAGATAAGACCATTTTACAATTTGGGCCCAAGTTAGAAGCAGAACCTAAGGTGTAAATTATCGATAGTCCATATCTCGGAAACTATAAGAGATAATGCAATTTGGCAACCGGCAATGTAATTAGCATGCCGAATATTACTTGGAATGTGAATTGGAACGAAATCGCCAATAGATAAGACCATTTTACAATTTGGGCCCAAGTTAGAAGCAGAGCCTAAGGTGTAAATTATTGATAGTCCATATCTCGGAAACTATAAGAGATAATGCAATTTCGCAATCGGCAATGTAATTAGCATGCCGAATATCACTTGGAATGTGAATTGGGAGGAAATCGCCAATAGATAAGACCATTTTACAATTTGGGCCCAAGTTAGAAGCAGAGCCTAAGGTGTAAATTATCGATAGTCCATATCTCGGAAACTATAAGAGATAACGCAATTTGGCAACCGGCAATGTAATTAGCATGCCGAATATTACTTGGAATGTGAATTGGAACGAAATCGCCAATAGATAAGACCATTTTACAATTTGGGCCCAAGTTAGAAGCAGAGCCTAAGGTGTAAATTATCGAGAGTCCATATCTCGGAAACTATAAGAGATAATGCAATTTGGCAACCGGCAATGTAATTAGCATGCCGAATATTACTTGGAATGTGAATTGGAACGAAATCCCCAATAGATAAGACCATTTTACAATTTGGGCCCAAGTTAGAAGCAGAGCCTAAGGTGTAAATTATCGATAGTCCATATCTCGGAAACTATAAGAGATAATGCAATTTGGCAACCGGCAATGTAATTAGCATGCCGAATATTACTTGGAATGTGAATTGGAACGAAATCGCCAATAGATAAGACCATTTTACAATTTGGGCCCAAGTTAGAAGCAGAGCCTAAGGTGTAAATTATAGATAGTCCATATCTCGGAAACTATAAGAGATAATGCAATTTGGCAACCGACAATATAATTAGCATGCCGAATATTACTTGGAATGTGAATTGGAACGAAATCGCCAATAGATAAGACCATTTTACAATTTGGGCCCAAGTTAGAAGCAGAGCCTAAGGTGTAAATTATCGATAGTCCATATCTCGGAAACTATAAGAGATAATGCAATTTGGCAACCGGCAATGTAATTAGCATGCCGAATATTACTTGGAATGTGAATTGGAACGAAATCGCCAATAGATAAGACCATTTTACAATTTGGGCCCAAGTTATAAGCAGAGCCTATGGTGTAAATTATCGATAGTCCATATCTCGGAAACTATAAGAGATAATGCAATTTGGCAACTGGCAATGTAATTAGCATGCCGAATATTACTTGGAATGTGAATTGGAACGAAATCGCCAATAGATAAGACCATTTTACAATTTGGGCCCAAGTTAGAAGCAGAGCCTAAGGTGTAAATTATCGATAGTCCATATCTCGGAAACTATAAGAGTTAATGCAATTTGTCAACCGGCAATGTAATTAGCATGCCGAATATTACTTGGAATGTGAATTGGAACGAAATCGCCAATAGATAAGACCATTTTACAATTTGGGCCCAAGTTAGAAGCAGAGCCTAAGGTGTAAATTATCGATAGTCCATATCTTGGAAACTATAAGAGATAATGCAATTTGGCAACCGGCAATGTAATTAGCATGCCGAATATTACTTGGAATGTGAATTGGAACGAAATCGCCTATAGATAAGACCATTTTACGATTTGGGCCCAAGTTAGAAGCAGAGCCTAAGGTGTAAATTATCGATAGTCCATATCTCGGAAACTATAAGAGATAATGCAATTTGGCAACCGGCAATGTAATTAGCATGCCGAATATTACTTGGAATGTGAATTGGAACGAAATCGCCAATAGATAAGACCATTTTACAATTTGGGCCCAAGTTAGAAGCAGAGCCTAAGGTGTAAATTATCGATAGTCCATATCTCGGAAACTATAAGAGATAATGCAATTTGGCAACCGGCAATGTAATTAGCATGCCGAATATTACTTGGAATGTGAATTGGAACGAAAACGCCAATAGATAAGACCATTTTACAATTTGGGCCCAAGTTAGAAGCAGAGGCTAAGGTGTAAATTGTCGATAGTCCATATCTCGGAAACTATAAGAGATAATGCAATTTGGCAACCGGCAATGTAATTAGCATGCCGAATATTACTTGGAATGTGAATTGGAACGAAATCGCCAATAGATAAGACCATTTTACAATTTGGGCCCAAGTTAGAAGCAGAGCCTAAGGTGTAAATTATTGATAGTCCATATCTCGGAAACTATAAGAGATAATGCAATTTCGCAACCGGCAATGTAATTAGCATGCCGAATATTACTTGGAGTGTGAATTGGAACGAAATCCCAATAGATAAGACTATTTTACAATTAGGGCCCAAGTTAGAAGCAGAGCCTAAGGTGTAAATTATCGATAGTCCATATCTCGGAAACTATAAGAGATAATGCAATTTGGCAACCGGCAATGTAATTAGCATGCCGAATATTACTTGGAATGTGAATTGGAACGAAATCGCCAATAGATAAGGCCATTTTACAATTTGGGCCCAAGTTAGAAGCAGAGCCTAAGGTGTAAATTATCGATAGTCCATATCTCGGAAACTATAAGAGATAATGCAATTTGGCAACCGGCAATGTAATTAGCATGCCGAGTATTACTTGGAATGTGAATTGGAACGAAATCGCCAATAGATAAGACCATTTTACAATTTGGGCCCAAGTTAGAAGCAGAGCCTAAGGTGTAAATTATCGATAGTCCATATCTCGGAAACTATAAGAGATAATGCAATTTGGCAACCGGCAATGTAATTAGCATGCCGAATATTACTTGGAATGTGAATTGGAACGAAATCGCCAATAGATAAGACCATTTTACAATTTGGGCCCCAGTTAGAAGCAGAGCCTAAGGTGTAAATTATTGATAGTCCATATCTCGGAAACTATAAGAGATAATGCAATTTCGCAATCGGCAATGTAATTAGCATGCCGAATATCACTTGGAATGTGAATTGGGACGAAATCGCCAATAGATAAGACCATTTTACAATTTGGGCCCAAGTTAGAAGCAGAGCCTAAGGTGTAAATTATCGATAGTCCATATCTCGGAAACTATAAGAGATAATGCAATTTGGCAACCGGCAATGTAATTAGCATGCCGAATATTACTTGGAATGTGAATTGGAACGAAATCGCCAATAGATAAGACCATTTTACAATTTGGGCAAAAGTTAGAAGCAGAGCCTAAGGTGTAAATTATCGAGAGTCCAGATCTCGGAAACTATAAGAGATAATGCAATTTGGCAACCGGCAATGTAATTAGCATGCCGAATATTACTTGGAATGTGAATTGGAACGAAATCGCCAATAGATAAGACCATTTTACAATTTGGGCCCAAGTTAGAAGCAGAGCCTAAGGTGTAAATTATTGATAGTCCATATCTCGGAAACAATAAGAGATAATGCAATTTCGCAACCGGCAATGTAATTAGCATGCCGAATATTACTAGGAGTGTGAATTGGAACGAAATCGCCAATAGGTAAGACCATTTTACAATTTGGGCCCAAGTTAGAAGCAGAGCCTAAGGTGTAAATTATCGATAGTCCATATCTCGGAAACTATAAGAGATAATGCAATTTGGCAACCGGCAATGTAATTAGCATGCCGAATATTACTTGGAATGTGAATTGGAACGAAATCGCCAATAGATAAGGCCATTTTACAATTTGGGCCCAAGTTAGAAGCAGAGCCTAAGGTGTAAATTATCGATAGTCCATATCTCGGAAACTATAAGAGATAATGCAATTTGGCAACCGGCAATGTAATTAGCATGCCGAATATTACTTGGAATGTGAATTGGAACGAAATCGCCAATAGATAAGACCATTTTACAATTTGGGCCCAAGTTAGACTCAGAGCCTAAGGTGTAAATTATTGATAGTCCATATCTCGGAAACTATAAGAGATAATGCAATTTGGCAACCGGCAATGTAATTAGCATGCCGAATATAACTTGGAATGTGAATTGGAACGAAATCGCCAATAGATAAGACCATTTTACAATTTGGGCCCAAGTTAGAAGCAGAGCCTAAGGTGTAAATTATCGATAGTCCATATCTCGGAAACTATAAGAGATAATGCAATTTGGCAACCGGCAATGTAATTAGCATGCCGAATATTACTTGGAATGTGGATTGGAACGAAATCGCCAATAGATAAGACCATTTTACAATTTGGGCCCAAGTTAGAAGCAGAGCCTAAGGTGTAAATTATCGATAGTCCATATCTCGGAAACTATAAGAGATAATGCAATTTGGCAACCGGCAATGTAATTAGCATGCCGAATATTACTTGGAATGTGAATTGGAACGAAATCGCCAATAGATAAGACCATTTTGCAATTTGGGCCCAAGTTAGAAGCAGAGCCTAAGGTGTAAATTATTGATAGTCCATATCTCGGAAACTATAAGAGATAATGCAATTTCGCAACCGGCAATGTAATTAGCATGCCGAATATCACTTGGAATGTGAATTGGGACGAAATCGCCAATAGATAAGACCATTTTACAATTTGGGCCCAAGTTAGAAGCAGAGCCTAAGGTGTAAATTATCGATAGTCCATATCTCGGAAACTATAAGAGATAATGCAATTTGGCAACCGGCAATGTAATTAGCATGCCGAATATTACTTGGAATGTGAATTGGAACGAAATCGCCAATAGATAAGACCATTTTACAATTTGGGCCCAAGTTATAAGCAGAGCCTATGGTGTAAATTATCGATAGTCCATATCTCGGAAACTATAAGAGATAATGCAATTTGGCAACCGGCAATGTAATTAGCATGCCGAATATTACTTGGAATGTGAATTGGAACGAAATCGCCAATAGATAAGACCATTTTACAATTTGGGCCCAAGTTAGAAGCAGAGCCTAAGGTGTAAATTATCGATAGTCCATATCTCGGAAACTATAAGAGTTAATGCCATTTGGCAACCGGCAATGTAATTAGCATGCCGAATATTACTTGGAATGTGAATTGGAACGAAATCGCCAATAGATAAGACCATTTTACAATTTGGGCCCAAGTTAGAAGCAGAGCCTAAGGTGTAAATTATCGATAGTCCATATCTCGGAAACTATAAGAGATAATGCAATTTGGCAACCGGCAATGTAATTAGCATGCCGAATATTACTTGGAATGTGAATTGGAACGAAATCGCCAATAGATAAGACCATTTTACGGTTTGGGCCCAAGTTAGAAGCAGAGCCTAAGGTGTAAATTATCGATAGTCCATATCTCGGAAACTATAAGAGATAATGCAATTTGGCAACCGGCAATGTAATTAGCATGCCGAATATTACTTGGAATGTGAATTGGAACGAAATCGCCAATAGATAAGACCATTTTACAATTTGGGCCCAAGTTAGAAGCAGAGCCTAAGGTGTAAATTATTGATAGTCCATATCTCGGAAACTATAAGAGATAATGCAATTTCGCAATCGGCAATGTAATTAGCATGCCGAATATCACTTGGAATGTGAATTGGGAGGAAATCGCCAATAGATAAGACCATTTTACAATTTGGGCCCAAGTTAGAAGCAGAGCCTAAGGTGTAAATTATCGATAGTCCATATCTCGGAAACTATAAGAGATAATGCAATTTGGCAACCGGCAATGTAATTAGCATGCCGAATATTACTTGGAATGTGAATTGGAACGAAATCGCCAATAGATAAGACCATTTTACAATTTGGGCCCAAGTTAGAAGCAGAGCCTAAGGTGTAAATTATCGAGAGTCCATATCTCGGAAACTATAAGAGATAATGCAATTTCGCAACCGGCAATGTAATTAGCATGCCGAATATTACTTGGAGTGTGAATTGGAACGAAATCGCCAATAGGTAAGACCATTTTACAATTTGGGCCCAAGTTAGAAGCAGAGCCTAAGGTGTAAATTATCGATAGTCCATATCTCGGAAACTATAAGAGATAATGCAATTTGGCAACCGGCAATGTAATTAGCATGCCGAATATTACTTGGAATGTGAATTGGAACGAAATCGCCAATAGATAAGGCCATTTTACAATTTGGGCCCAAGTTAGAAGCAGAGCCTAAGGTGTAAATTATCGATAGTCCATATCTCGGAAACTATAAGAGATAATGCAATTTGGCAACCGGCAATGTAATTAGCATGCCGAATATTACTTGGAATGTGAATTGGAACGAAATCGCCAATAGATAAGACCATTTTACAATTTGGGCCCAAGTTAGACTCAGAGCCTAAGGTGTAAATTATTGATAGTCCATATCTCGGAAACTATAAGAGATAATGCAATTTGGCAACCGGCAATGTAATTAGCATGCCGAATATAACTTGGAATGTGAATTGGAACGAAATCGCCAATAGATAAGACCATTTTACAATTTGGGCCCAAGTTAGAAGCAGAGCCTAAGGTGTAAATTATCGATAGTCCATATCTCGGAAACTATAAGAGATAATGCAATTTGGCAACCGGCAATGTAATTAGCATGCCGAATATTACTTGGAATGTGGATTGGAACGAAATCGCCAATAGATAAGACCATTTTACAATTTGGGCCCAAGTTAGAAGCAGAGCCTAAGGTGTAAATTATCGATAGTCCATATCTCGGAAACTATAAGAGATAATGCAATTTGGCAACCGGCAATGTAATTAGCATGCCGAATATTACTTGGAATGTGAATTGGAACGAAATCGCCAATAGATAAGACCATTTTGCAATTTGGGCCCAAGTTAGAAGCAGAGCCTAAGGTGTAAATTATTGATAGTCCATATCTCGGAAACTATAAGAGATAATGCAATTTCGCAACCGGCAATGTAATTAGCATGCCGAATATCACTTGGAATGTGAATTGGGACGAAATCGCCAATAGATAAGACCATTTTACAATTTGGGCCCAAGTTAGAAGCAGAGCCTAAGGTGTAAATTATCGATAGTCCATATCTCGGAAACTATAAGAGATAATGCAATTTGGCAACCGGCAATGTAATTAGCATGCCGAATATTACTTGGAATGTGAATTGGAACGAAATCGCCAATAGATAAGACCATTTTACAATTTGGGCCCAAGTTATAAGCAGAGCCTATGGTGTAAATTATCGATAGTCCATATCTCGGAAACTATAAGAGATAATGCCATTTGGCAACCGGCA
The DNA here is from genome assembly GCF_030347505.1 of Rhynchophorus ferrugineus. Lineage (NCBI taxonomy): Eukaryota > Metazoa > Arthropoda > Insecta > Coleoptera > Curculionidae > Rhynchophorus > Rhynchophorus ferrugineus. The sequence goes on along the minus strand of NW_027472767.1, from coordinate 147,151 downwards.
ATGTAATTAGCATGCCGAATATTACTTGGAATGTGAATTGGAACGAAATCGCCAATAGATAAGACCATTTTACAATTTGGGCCCAAGTTAGAAGCAGAGCCTAAGGTGTAAATTATCGATAGTCCATATCTCGGAAACTATAAGAGTTAATGCCATTTGGCAACCGGCAATGTAATTAGCATGCCGAATATTACTTGGAATGTGAATTGGAACGAAATCGCCAATAGATAAGATCATTTTACAATTTGGGCCCAAGTTAGAAGCAGAGCCTAAGGTGTAAATTATCGATAGTCCATATCTCGGAAACTATAAGAGATAATGCAATTTGGCAACCGGCAATGTAATTAGCATGCCGAATATTACTTGGAATGTGAATTGGAACGAAATCGCCAATAGATAAGACCATTTTACGGTTTGGGCCCAAGTTAGAAGCAGAGCCTAAGGTGTAAATTATCGATAGTCCATATCTCGGAAACTATAAGAGATAATGCAATTTGGCAACCGGCAATGTAATTAGCATGCCGAATATTACTTGGAATGTGAATTGGAACGAAATCGCCAATAGATAAGACCATTTTACAATTTGGGCCCAAGATAGAAGCAGAGCCTAAGGTGTAAATTATTGATAGTCCATATCTCGGAAACTATAAGAGATAATGCAATTTCGCAATCGGCAATGTAATTAGCATGCCGAATATCACTTGGAATGTGAATTGGGAGGAAATCGCCAATAGATAAGACCATTTTACAATTTGGGCCCAAGTTAGAAGCAGAGCCTAAGGTGTAAATTATCGATAGTCCATATCTCGGAAACTATAAGAGATAATGCAATTTGGCAACCGGCAATGTAATTAGCATGCCGAATATTACTTGGAATGTGAATTGGAACGAAATCGCCAATAGATAAGACCATTTTACAATTTGGGCCCAAGTTAGAAGCAGAGCCTAAGGTGTAAATTATCGAGAGTCCATATCTCGGAAACTATAAGAGATAATGCAATTTGGCAACCGGCAATGTAATTAGCATGCCGAATATTACTTGGAATGTGAATTGGAACGAAATCGCCAATAGATAAGACCATTTTACAATTTGGGCCCAAGTTAGAAGCAGAGCCTAAGGTGTAAATTATTGATAGTCCATATCTTGGAAACTATAAGAGATAATGCAATTTCGCAACCGGCAATGTAATTAGCATGCCGAATATTACTTGGAGTGTGAATTGGAACGAAATCGCCAATAGGTAAGACCATTTTACAATTTGGGAGCAAGTTAGAAGCAGAGCCTAAGGTGTAAATTATCGATAGTCCATATCTCGGAAACTATAAGAGATAATGCAATTTGGCAACCGGCAATGTAATTAGCATGCCGAATATAACTTGGAATGTGAATTGGAACGAAATCGCCAATAGATAAGGCCATTTTACAATTTGGGCCCAAGTTAGAAGCAGAGCCTAAGGTGTAAATTATCGATAGTCCATATCTCGGAAACTATAAGAGATAATGCAATTTGGCAACCGGCAATGTAATTAGCATGCCGAATATTACTTGGAATGTGAATTGGAACGAAATCGCCAATAGATAAGACCATTTTACAATTTGGGCCCAAGTTAGAAGCAGAGCCTAAGGTGTAAATTATTGATAGTCCATATCTCGGAAACTATAAGAGATAATGCAATTTGGCAACCGGCAATGTAATTAGCATGCCGAATATTACTTGGAATGTGAATTGGAACGAAATCGCCAATAGATAAGACCATTTTACAATTTGGGCCCAAGTTAGAAGCAGAGCCTAAGGTGTAAATTATCGATAGTCCATATCTCGGAAACTATAAGAGATAATGCAATTTGGCAACCGGCAATGTAATTAGCATGCCGAATATTACTTGGAATGTTAATTGGAACGAAATCGCCAATAGATAAGACCATTTTACAATTTGGGCCCAAGTTAGAAGCAGAGCCTAAGGTGTAAATTATCGATAGTCCATATCTCGGAAACTATAAGAGATAATGCAATTTGGCAACCGGCAATGTAATTAGCATGCCGAATATTACTTGGAATGTGAATTGGAACGAAATCGCCAATAGATAAGACCATTTTACAATTTGGGCCCAAGTTAGAAGCAGAGCCTAAGGTGTAAATTATCGATAGTCCATATCTCGGAAACTATAAGAGATAATGCAATTTGGCAACCGGCAATGTAATTAGCATGCCGAATATTACTTGGAATGTGAATTGGAACGAAATCGCCAATAGATAAGACCATTTTACAATTTGGACCCAAGTTAGAAGCAGAGCCTAAGGTGTAAATTATCGATAGTCCATATCTCGGAAACTATAAGAGATAATGCAATTTGGCAACCGGCAATGTAATTAGCATGCCGAATATTACTTGGAATGTGAATTGGAACGAAATCGCCAATAGTTAAGACCATTTTACAATTTGGGCCCAAGTTATAAGCAGAGCCTATGGTGTAAATTATCGATAGTCCATATCTCGGAAACTATAAGAGATAATGCAATTTGGCAACCGGCAATGTAATTAGCATGCCGAATATTACTTGGAATGTGAATTGGAACGAAATCGCCAATAGATAAGACCATTTTACAATTTGGGCCCAAGTTAGAAGCAGAGCCTAAGGTGTAAATTATCGATAGTCCATATCTCGGAAACTATAAGAGTTAATGCAATTTGGCAACCGGCAATGTAATTAGCATGCCGAATATTACTTGGAATGTGAATTGGAACGAAATCGCCAATAGATAAGACCATTTTACAATTTGGGCCCAAGTTAGAAGCAGAGCCTAAGGTGTAAATTATCGATAGTCCATATCTCGGAAACTATAAGAGATAATGCAATTTGGCAACCGGCAATGTAATTAGCATGCCGAATATTACTTGGAATGTGAATTGGAACGAAATCGCCAATAGATAAGACCATTTTACAATTTGGGCCCAAGTTAGAAGCAGAGCCTAAGGTGTAAATTATCGATAGTCCATATCTCGGAAACTATAAGAGATAATGCAATTTGGCAACCGGCAATGTAATTAGCATGCCGAATATTACTTGGAATGTGAATTGGAACGAAAACGCCAATAGATAAGACCATTTTACAATTTGGGCCCAAGTTAGAAGCAGAGGCTAAGGTGTAAATTATCGATAGTCCATATCTCGGAAACTATAAGAGATAATGCAATTTGGCAACCGGCAATGTAATTAGCATGCCGAATATTACTTGGAATGTGAATTGGAACGAAATCGCCAATAGATAAGACCATTTTACAATTTGGGCCCAAGTTAGAAGCAGAGCCTAAGGTGTAAATTATTGATAGTCCATATCTCGGAAACTATAAGAGATAATGCAATTTCGCAACCGGCAATGTAATTAGCATGCCGAATATTACTTGGAGTGTGAATTGGAACGAAATCGCCAATAGATAAGACTATTTTACAATTAGGGCCCAAGTTAGAAGCAGAGCCTAAGGTGTAAATTATCGATAGTCCATATCTCGGAAACTATAAGAGATAATGCAATTTGGCAACCGGCAATGTAATTAGCATTCCGAATATTACTTGGAATGTGAATTGGAACGAAATCGCCAATAGATAAGGCCATTTTACAATTTGGGCCCAAGTTAGAAGCAGAGCCTAAGGTGTAAATTATCGATAGTCCATATCTCGGAAACTATAAGAGATAATGCAATTTGGCAACCGGCAATGTAATTAGCATGCCGAGTATTACTTGGAATGTGAATTGGAACGAAATCGCCAATAGATAAGACCATTTTACAATTTGGGCCCAAGTTAGAAGCAGAGCCTAAGGTGTAAATTATCGATAGTCCATATCTCGGAAACTATAAGAGATAATGCAATTTGGCAACCGGCAATGTAATTAGCATGCCGAATATTACTTGGAATGTGAATTGGAACGAAATCGCCAATAGAGAAGACCATTTTACAATTTGGGCCCAAGTTAGAAGCAGAGCCTAAGGTGTAAATTATCGATAGTCCATATCTCGGAAACTATAAGAGATAATGCAATTTGGCAACCGGCAATGTAATTAGCATGCCGAATATTACTTGGAATGTGAATTGGAACGAAAACGCCAATAGATAAGACCATTTTACAATTTGGGCCCAAGTTAGAAGCAGAGGCTAAGGTGTAAATTATCGATAGTCCATATCTCGGAAACTATAAGAGATAATGCAATTTGGCAACCGGCAATGTAATTAGCATGCCGAATATTACTTGGAATGTGAATTGGAACGAAATCGCCAATAGATAAGACCATTTTACAATTTGGGCCCAAGTTAGAAGCAGAGCCTAAGGTGTAAATTATTGATAGTCCATATCTCGGAAACTATAAGAGATAATGCAATTTCGCAACCGGCAATGTAATTAGCATGCCGAATATTACTTGGAGTGTGAATTGGAACGAAATCGCCAATAGATAAGACCATTTTATAATTTGGGCCCAAGTTAGAAGCAGAGCCTAAGGTGTAAATTATCGATAGTCCATATCTCGGAAACTATAAGAGATAATGCAATTTGGCAACCGGCAATGTAATTAGCATGCCGAATATTACTTGGAATGTGAATTGGAACGAAATCGCCAATAGATAAGACCATTTTACAATTTGTGCCCAAGTTAGAAGCAGAGCCTAAGGTGTAAATTATCGATAGTCCATATCTTGGAAACTATAAGAGATAATGCAATTTGGCAACCGGCAATGTAATTAGCATGCCGAGTATTACTTGGAATGTGAATTGGAACGAAATCGCCAATAGATAAGACCATTTTACAATTTGGGCCCTAGTTAGAGGCAGAGCCTAAGGTGTAAATTATCGATAGTCCATATCTCGGAAACTATAAGAGATAATGCAATTTGGCAACCGGCAATGTAATTAGCATGCCGAATATTACTTGGAATGTGAATTGGAACGAAATCGCCAATAGATAAGACCATTTTACAATTTGGGCCCAAGTTAGAAGCAGAGCCTAAGGTGTAAATTATTGATAGTCCATATCTCGGAAACTATAAGAGATAATGCAATTTCGCAATCGGCAATGTAATTAGCATGCCGAATATCACTTGGAATGTGAATTGGGACGAAATCGCCAATAGATAAGACCATTTTACAATTTGGGCCCAAGTTAGAAGCAGAGCCTAAGGTGTAAATTATCGATAGTCCATATCTCGGAAACTATAAGAGATAATGCAATTTGGCAACCGGCAATGTAATTAGCATGCCGAATATTACTTGGAATGTGAATTGGAACGAAATCGCCAATAGATAAGACCATTTTACAATTTGGGCCCAAGTTAGAAGCAGAGCCTAAGGTGTAAATTATCGAGAGTCCATATCTCGGAAACTATAAGAGATAATGCAATTTGGCAACCGGCAATGTAATTAGCATGCCGAATATTACTTGGAATGTGAATTGGAACGAAATCGCCAATAGATAAGACCATTTTACAATTTGGGCCCAAGTTAGAAGCAGAGCCTAAGGTGTAAATTATTGATAGTCCATATCTCGGAAACTATAAGAGATAATGCAATTTCGCAACCGGCAATGTAATTAGCATGCCGAATATTACTTGGAGTGTGAATTGGAACGAAATCGCCAATAGGTAAGACCATTTTACAATTTGGGCCCAAGTTAGAAGCAGAGCCTAAGGTGTAAATTATCGATAGTCCATATCTCGGAAACTATAAGAGATAATGCAATTTGGCAGCCGGCAATGTAATTAGCATGCCGAATATTACTTGGAATGTGAATTGGAACGAAATCGCCAATAGATAAGGCCATTTTACAATTTGGGCCCAAGTTAGAAGCAGAGCCTAAGGTGTAAATTATCGATAGTCCATATCTCGGAAACTATAAGAGATAATGCAATTTGGCAACCGGCAATGTAATTAGCATGCCGAATATTACTTGGAATGTGAATTGGAACGAAATCGCCAATAGATAAGACCATTTTACAATTTGGGCCCAAGTTAGAAGCAGAGCCTAAGGTGTAAATTATTGATAGTCCATATCTCGGAAACTATAAGAGATAATGCAATTTGGCAACCGGCAATGTAATTAGCATGCGGAATATTACTTGGAATGTGAATTCGAACGAAATCGCCAATAGATAAGACCATTTTACAATTTGGGCCCAAGTTAGAAGCAGAGCCTAAGGTGTAAATTATCGATAGTCCATATCTCGGAAACTATAAGAGATAATGCAATTTGGCAACCGGCAATGTAATTAGCATGCCGAATATTACTTGGAATGTGAATTGGAACGAAATCGTCAATAGGTAAGACCATTTTACAATTTGGGCCCAAGTTAGAAGCATAGCCTAAGGTGTAAATTATCGATAGTCCATATCTCGGAAACTATAAGAGATAATGCAATTTGGCAACCGGCAATGTAATTTGCATGCCGAATATTACTTGGAATGTGAATTGGAACGAAATCGCCAATAGATAAGACCATTTTACAATTTGGGCCCAAGTTAGAAGCAGAGCCTAAGGTGTAAATTATGGATAGTCCATATCTCGGAAACTATAAGAGATAATGCAATTTCGCAACCGGCAATGTAATTAGCATGCCGAATATCACTTGGAATGTGAATTGGGACGAAATCGCCAATAGATAAGACCATTTTACAATTTGGGCCCAAGTTAGAAGCAGAGCCTAAGGTGTAAATTATCGATAGTCCATATCTCGGAAACTATAAGAGATAATGCAATTTGGCAACCGGCAATGTAATTAGCATGCCGAATATTACTTGGAATGTGAATTGGAACGAAATCGCCAATAGATAAGACCATTTTACAATTTGGGCCCAAGTTATAAGCAGAGCCTATGGTGTAAATTATCGATAGTCCATATCTCGGAAACTATAAGAGATAATGCAATTTGGCAACCGGCAATGTAATTAGCATGCCGAATATTACTTGGAATGTGAATTGGAACGAAATCGCCAATAGATAAGACCATTTTACAATTTGGGCCCAAGTTAGAAGCAGAGCCTAAGGTGTAAATTATCGATAGTCCATATCTCGGAAACTATAAGAGTTAATGCAATTTGGCAACCGGCAATGTAATTAGCATGCCGAATATTACTTGGAATGTGAATTGGAACGAAATCGCCAATAGATAAGACCATTTTACAATTTGGGCCCAAGTTAGAAGCAGAGCCTAAGGTGTAAATTATCGATAGTCCATATCTCGGAAACTATAAGAGATAATGCAATTTGGCAACCGGCAATGTAATTAGCATGCCGAATATTACTTGGAATGTGAATTGGAACGAAATCGCCTATAGATAAGACCATTTTACGATTTGGGCCCAAGTTAGAAGCAGAGCCTAAGGTGTAAATTATCGATAGTCCATATCTCGGAAACTATAAGAGATAATGCAATTTAGCAACCGGCAATGTAATTAGCATGCCGAATATTACTTGGAATGTGAATTGGAACGAAATCGCCAATAGATAAGACCATTTTACAATTTGGGCCCAAGTTAGAAGCAGAGCCTAAGGTGTAAATTATCGATAGTCCATATCTCGGAAACTATAAGAGATAATGCAATTTGGCAACCGGCAATGTAATTAGCATGCCGAATATTACTTGGAATGTGAATTGGAACGAAAACGCCAATAGATAAGACCATTTTACAATTTGGGCCCAAGTTAGAAGCAGAGGCTAAGGTGTAAAATATCGATAGTCCATATCTCGGAAACTATAAGAGATAATGCAATTTGGCAACCGGCAATGTAATTAGCATGCCGAATATTACTTGGAATGTGAATTGGAACGAAATCGCCAATAGATAAGACCATTTTACAATTTGGGCCCAAGTTAGAAGCAGAGCCTAAGGTGTAAATTATTGATAGTCCATATCTCGGAAACTATAAGAGATAATGCAATTTCGCAACCGGCAATGTAATTAGCATGCCGAATATTACTTGGAGTGTGAATTGGAACGAAATCGCCAATAGATAAGACTATTTTACAATTAGGGCCCAAGTTAGAAGCAGAGCCTAAGGTGTAAATTATCGATAGTCCATATCTCGGAAACTATAAGAGATAATGCAATTTGGCAACCGGCAATGTAATTAGCATGCCGAATATTACTTGGAATGTGAATTGGAACGAAATCGCCAATAGATAAGGCCATTTTACAATTTGGGCCCAAGTTAGAAGCAGAGCCTAAGGTGTAAATTATCGATAGTCCATATCTCGGAAACTATAAGAGATAATGCAATTTGGCAACCGGCAATGTAATTAGCATGCCGAGTATTACTTGGAATGTGAATTGGAACGAAATCGCCAATAAATAAGACCATTTTACAATTTTAGCCCAAGTTAGAAGCAGAGCCTAAGGTGTAAATTATCGATAGTCCATATCTCGGAAACTATAAGAGATAATGCAATTTGGCAACCGGCAATGTAATTAGCATGCCGAATATTACTTGGAATGTGAATTGGAACGAAATCGCCAATAGATAAAACCATTTTACAATTTGGGCCCCAGTTAGAAGCAGAGCCTAAGGTGTAAATTATTGATAGTCCATATCTCGGAAACTATAAGAGATAATGCAATTTCGCAATCGGCAATGTAATTAGCATGCCGAATATCACTTGGAATGTGAATTGGGACGAAATCGCCAATAGATAAGACCATTTTACAATATGGGCCCAAGTTAGAAGCAGAGCCTAAGGTGTAAATTATCGATATTCCATATCTCGGAAACTATAAGAGATAATGCAATTTGGCAACCGGCAATGTAATTAGCATGCCGAATATTACTTGGAATGTGAATTGGAACGAAATCGCCAATAGATAAGACCATTTTACAATTTGGGCCCAAGTTAGAAGCAGAGCCTAAGGTGTAAATTATCGAGAGTCCATATCTCGGAAACTATAAGAGATAATGCAATTTGGCAACCGGCAATGTAATTAGCATGCCGAATATTACTTGGAATGTGAATTGGAACGAAATCGCCAATAGATAAGACCATTTTACAATTTGGGCCCAAGTTAGAAGCAGAGCCTAAGGTGTAAATTATTGATAGTCCATATCTCGGAAACTATAAGAGATAATGCAATTTCGCAACCGGCAATGTAATTAGCATGCCGAATATTACTTGGAGTGTGAATTGGAACGAAATCGCCAATAGGTAAGACCATTTTACAATTTGGGCCCAAGTTAGAAGCAGAGCCTAAGGTGTAAATTATCGATAGTCCATATCTCGGAAACTATAAGAGATAATGCAATTTGGCAGCCGGCAATGTAATTAGCATGCCGAATATTACTTGGAATGTGAATTGGAACGAAATCGCCAATAGATAAGGCCATTTTACAATTTGGGCCCAAGTTAGAAGCAGAGCCTAAGGTGTAAATTATCGATAGTCCATATCTCGGAAACTATAAGAGATAATGCAATTTGGCAACCGGCAATGTAATTAGCATGCCGAATATTACTTGGAATGTGAATTGGAACGAAATCGCCAATAGATAAGACCATTTTACAATTTGGGCCCAAGTTAGAAGCAGAGCCTAAGGTGTAAATTATTGATAGTCCATATCTCGGAAACTATAAGAGATAATGCAATTTGGCAACCGGCAATGTAATTAGCATGCCGAATATTACTTGGAATGTGAATTCGAACGAAATCGCCAATAGATAAGACCATTTTACAATTTGGGCCCAAGTTAGAAGCAGAGCCTAAGGTGTAAATTATCGATAGTCCATATCTCGGAAACTATAAGAGATAATGCAATTTGGCAACCGGCAATGTAATTAGCATGCCGAATATTACTTGGAATGTGAATTGGAACGAAATCGCCTATAGATAAGACCATTTTACGATTTGGGCCCAAGTTAGAAGCAGAGCCTAAGGTGTAAATTATCGATAGTCCATATCTCGGAAACTATAAGAGATAATGCAATTTGGCAACCGGCAATGTAATTAGCATGCCGAATATTACTTGGAATGTGAATTGGAACGAAAACGCCAATAGATAAGACCATTTTACAATTTGGGCCCAAGTTAGAAGCAGAGGCTAAGGTGTAAATTATCGATAGTCCATATCTCGGAAACTATAAGAGATAATGCAATTTGGCAACCGGCAATGTAATTAGCATGCCGAATATTACTTGGAATGTGAATTGGAACGAAATCGCCAATAGATAAGACCATTTTACAATTTGGGCCCAAGTTAGAAGCAGAGCCTAAGGTGTAAATTATTGATAGTCCATATCTCGGAAACTATAAGAGATAATGCAATTTCGCAACCGGCAATGTAATTAGCATGCCGAATATTACTTGGAGTGTGAATTGGAACGAAATCGCCAATAGATAAGACCATTTTATAATTTGGGCCCAAGTTAGAAGCAGAGCCTAAGGTGTAAATTATCGATAGTCCATATCTCGGAAACTATAAGAGATAATGCAATTTGGCAACCGGCAATGTAATTAGCATGCCGAATATTACTTGGAATGTGAATTGGAACGAAATCGCCAATAGATAAGACCATTTTACAATTTGTGCCCAAGTTAGAAGCATAGCCTAAGGTGTAAATTATCGATAGTCCATATCTTGGAAACTATAAGAGATAATGCAATTTGGCAACCGGCAATGTAATTAGCATGCCGAGTATTACTTGGAATGTGAATTGGAACGAAATCGCCAATAGATAAGACCATTTTACAATTTGGGCCCAAGTTAGAGGCAGAGCCTAAGGTGTAAATTATCGATAGTCCATATCTCGGAAACTATAAGAGATAATGCAATTTGGCAACCGGCAATGTAATTAGCATGCCGAATATTACTTGGAATGTGAATTGGAACGAAATCGCCAATAGATAAGACCATTTTACAATTTGGGCCCAAGTTAGAAGCAGAGCCTAAGGTGTAAATTATTGATAGTCCATATCTCGGAAACTATAAGAGATAATGCAATTTCGCAATCGGCAATGTAATTAGCATGCCGAATATCACTTGGAATGTGAATTGGGACGAAATCGCCAATAGATAAGACCATTTTACAATTTGGGCCCAAGTTAGAAGCAGAGCCTAAGGTGTAAATTATCGATAGTCCATATCTCGGAAACTATAAGAGATAATGCAATTTGGCAACCGGCAATGTAATTAGCATGCCGAATATTACTTGGAATGTGAATTGGAACGAAATCGCCAATAGATAAGACCATTTTACAATTTGGGCCCAAGTTAGAAGCAGAGCCTAAGGTGTAAATTATCGAGAGTCCATATCTCGGAAACTATAAGAGATAATGCAATTTGGCAACCGGCAATGTAATTAGCATGCCGAATATTACTTGGAATGTGAATTGGAACGAAATCGCCAATAGATAAGACCATTTTACAATTTGGGCCCAAGTTAGAAGCAGAGCCTAAGGTGTAAATTATTGATAGTCCATATCTCGGAAACTATAAGAGATAATGCAATTTCGCAACCGGCAATGTAATTAGCATGCCGAATATTACTTGGAGTGTGAATTGGAACGAAATCGCCAATAGGTAAGACCATTTTACAATTTGGGCCCAAGTTAGAAGCAGAGCCTAAGGTGTAAATTATCGATAGTCCATATCTCGGAAACTATAAGAGATAATGCAATTTGGCAGCCGGCAATGTAATTAGCATGCCGAATATTACTTGGAATGTGAATTGGAACGAAATCGCCAATAGATAAGGCCATTTTACAATTTGGGCCCAAGTTAGAAGCAGAGCCTAAGGTGTAAATTATCGATAGTCCATATCTCGGAAACTATAAGAGATAATGCAATTTGGCAACCGGCAATGTAATTAGCATGCCGAATATTACTTGGAATGTGAATTGGAACGAAATCGCCAATAGATAAGACCATTTTACAATTTGGGCCCAAGTTAGAAGCAGAGCCTAAGGTGTAAATTATTGATAGTCCATATCTCGGAAACTATAAGAGATAATGCAATTTGGCAACCGGCAATGTAATTAGCATGCGGAATATTACTTGGAATGTGAATTCGAACGAAATCGCCAATAGATAAGACCATTTTACAATTTGGGCCCAAGTTAGAAGCAGAGCCTAAGGTGTAAATTATCGATAGTCCATATCTCGGAAACTATAAGAGATAATGCAATTTGGCAACCGGCAATGTAATTAGGATGCCGAATATTACTTGGAATGTGAATTGGAACGAAATCGTCAATAGGTAAGACCATTTTACAATTTGGGCCCAAGTTAGAAGCATAGCCTAAGGTGTAAATTATCGATAGTCCATATCTCGGAAACTATAAGAGATAATGCAATTTGGCAACCGGCAATGTAATTTGCATGCCGAATATTACTTGGAATGTGAATTGGAACGAAATCGCCAATAGATAAGACCATTTTACAATTTGGGCCCAAGTTAGAAGCAGAGCCTAAGGTGTAAATTATGGATAGTCCATATCTCGGAAACTATAAGAGATAATGCAATTTCGCAACCGGCAATGTAATTAGCATGCCGAATATCACTTGGAATGTGAATTGGGACGAAATCGCCAATAGATAAGACCATTTTACAATTTGGGCCCAAGTTAGAAGCAGAGCCTAAGGTGTAAATTATCGATAGTCCATATCTCGGAAACTATAAGAGATAATGCAATTTGGCAACCGGCAATGTAATTAGCATGCCGAATATTACTTGGAATGTGAATTGGAACGAAATCGCCAATAGATAAGACCATTTTACAATTTGGGCCCAAGTTATAAGCAGAGCCTATGGTGTAAATTATCGATAGTCCATATCTCGGAAACTATAAGAGATAATGCAATTTGGCAACCGGCAATGTAATTAGCATTCCGAATATTACTTGGAATGTGAATTGGAACGAAATCGCCAATAGATAAGACCATTTTACAATTTGGGCCCAAGTTAGAAGCAGAGCCTAAGGTGTAAATTATCGATAGTCCATATCTCGGAAACTATAAGAGTTAATGCAATTTGGCAACCGGCAATGTAATTAGCATGCCGAATATTACTTGGAATGTGAATTGGAACGAAATCGCCAATAGATAAGACCATTTTACAATTTGGGCCCAAGTTAGAAGCAGAGCCTAAGGTGTAAATTATCGATAGTCCATATCTCGGAAACTATAAGAGATAATGCAATTTGGCAACCGGCAATGTAATTAGCATGCCGAATATTACTTGGAATGTGAATTGGAACGAAATCGCCTATAGATAAGACCATTTTACGATTTGGGCCCAAGTTAGAAGCAGAGCCTAAGGTGTAAATTATCGATAGTCCATATCTCGGAAACTATAAGAGATAATGCAATTTAGCAACCGGCAATGTAATTAGCATGCCGAATATTACTTGGAATGTGAATTGGAACGAAATCGCCAATAGATAAGACCATTTTACAATTTGGGCCCAAGTTAGAAGCAGAGCCTAAGGTGTAAATTATCGATAGTCCATATCTCGGAAACTATAAGAGATAATGCAATTTGGCAACCGGCAATGTAATTAGCATGCCGAATATTACTTGGAATGTGAATTGGAACGAAAACGCCAATAGATAAGACCATTTTACAATTTGGGCCCAAGTTAGAAGCAGAGGCTAAGGTGTAAAATATCGATAGTCCATATCTCGGAAACTATAAGAGATAATGCAATTTGGCAACCGGCAATGTAATTAGCATGCCGAATATTACTTGGAATGTGAATTGGAACGAAATCGCCAATAGATAAGACCATTTTACAATTTGGGCCCAAGTTAGAAGCAGAGCCTAAGGTGTAAATTATTGATAGTCCATATCTCGGAAACTATAAGAGATAATGCAATTTCGCAACCGGCAATATAATTAGCATGCCGAATATTACTTGGAGTGTGAATTGGAACGAAATCGCCAATAGATAAGACTATTTTACAATTAGGGCCCAAGTTAGAAGCAGAGCCTAAGGTGTAAATTATCGATAGTCCATATCTCGGAAACTATAAGAGATAATGCAATTTGGCAACCGGCAATGTAATTAGCATGCCGAATATTACTTGGAATGTGAATTGGAACGAAATCGCCAATAGATAAGGCCATTTTACAATTTGGGCCCAAGTTAGAAGCAGAGCCTAAGGTGTAAATTATCGATAGTCCATATCTCGGAAACTATAAGAGATAATGCAATTTGGCAACCGGCAATGTAATTAGCATGCCGAGTATTACTTGGAATGTGAATTGGAACGAAATCGCCAATAAATAAGACCATTTTACAATTTTAGCCCAAGTTAGAAGCAGAGCCTAAGGTGTAAATTATCGATAGTCCATATCTCGGAAACTATAAGAGATAATGCAATTTGGCAACCGGCAATGTAATTAGCATGCCGAATATTACTTGGAATGTGAATTGGAACGAAATCGCCAATAGATAAAACCATTTTACAATTTGGGCCCCAGTTAGAAGCAGAGCCTAAGGTGTAAATTATTGATAGTCCATATCTCGGAAACTATAAGAGATAATGCAATTTCGCAATCGGCAATGTAATTAGCATGCCGAATATCACTTGGAATGTGAATTGGGACGAAATCGCCAATAGATAAGACCATTTTACAATATGGGCCCAAGTTAGAAGCAGAGCCTAAGGTGTAAATTATCGATATTCCATATCTCGGAAACTATAAGAGATAATGCAATTTGGCAACCGGCAATGTAATTAGCATGCCGAATATTACTTGGAATGTGAATTGGAACGAAATCGCCAATAGATAAGACCATTTTACAATTTGGGCCCAAGTTAGAAGCAGAGCCTAAGGTGTAAATTATCGAGAGTCCATATCTCGGAAACTATAAGAGATAATGCAATTTGGCAACCGGCAATGTAATTAGCATGCCGAATATTACTTGGAATGTGAATTGGAACGAAATCGCCAATAGATAAGACCATTTTACAATTTGGGCCCAAGTTAGAAGCAGAGCCTAAGGTGTAAATTATTGATAGTCCATATCTCGGAAACTATAAGAGATAATGCAATTTCGCAACCGGCAATGTAATTAGCATGCCGAATATTACTTGGAGTGTGAATTGGAACGAAATCGCCAATAGGTAAGACCATTTTACAATTTGGGCCCAAGTTAGAAGCAGAGCCTAAGGTGTAAATTATCGATAGTCCATATCTCGGAAACTATAAGAGATAATGCAATTTGGCAGCCGGCAATGTAATTAGCATGCCGAATATTACTTGGAATGTGAATTGGAACGAAATCGCCAATAGATAAGGCCATTTTACAATTTGGGCCCAAGTTAGAAGCAGAGCCTAAGGTGTAAATTATCGATAGTCCATATCTCGGAAACTATAAGAGATAATGCAATTTGGCAACCGGCAATGTAATTAGCATGCCGAATATTACTTGGAATGTGAATTGGAACGAAATCGCCAATAGATAAGACCATTTTACAATTTGGGCCCAAGTTAGAAGCAGAGCCTAAGGTGTAAATTATTGATAGTCCATATCTCGGAAACTATAAGAGATAATGCAATTTGGCAACCGGCAATGTAATTAGCATGCCGAATATTACTTGGAATGTGAATTCGAACGAAATCGCCAATAGATAAGACCATTTTACAATTTGGGCCCAAGTTAGAAGCAGAGCCTAAGGTGTAAATTATCGATAGTCCATATCTCGGAAACTATAAGAGATAATGCAATTTGGCAACCGGCAATGTAATTAGCATGCCGAATATTACTTGGAATGTGAATTGGAACGAAATCGTCAATAGGTAAGACCATTTTACAATTTGGGCCCAAGTTAGAAGCATAGCCTAAGGTGTAAATTATCGATAGTCCATATCTCGGAAACTATAAGAGATAATGCAATTTGGCACCCGGCAATGTAATTTGCATGCCGAATATTACTTGGAATGTGAATTGGAACGAAATCGCCAATAGATAAGACCATTTTACAATTTGGGCCCAAGTTAGAAGCAGAGCCTAAGGTGTAAATTATGGATAGTCCATATCTCGGAAACTATAAGAGATAATGCAATTTCGCAACCGGCAATGTAATTAGCATGCCGAATATCACTTGGAATGTGAATTGGGACGAAATCGCCAATAGATAAGACCATTTTACAATTTGGGCCCAAGTTAGAAGCAGAGCCTAAGGTGTAAATTATCGATAGTCCATATCTCGGAAACTATAAGAGATAATGCAATTTGGCAACCAGCAATGTAATTAGCATGCCGAATATTACTTGGAATGTGAATTGGAACGAAATCGCCAATAGATAAGACCATTTTACAATTTGGGCCCAAGTTAGAAGCAGAGCCTAAGGTGTAAATTATAGATAGTCCATATCTCGGAAACTATAAGAGATAATGCAATTTGGCAACCGACAATGTAATTAGCATGCCGAATATTACTTGGAATGTGAATTGGAACGAAATCGCCAATAGATAAGACCATTTTACAATTTGGGCCCAAGTTAGAAGCAGAGCCTAAGGTGTAAATTATCGATAGTCCATATCTCGGAAACTATAAGAGATAATGCAATTTGGCAACCGGCAATGTAATTAGCATGCCGAATATTACTTGGAATGTGAATTGGAACGAAATCGCCAATAGATAAGACCATTTTACAATTTGGGCCCAAGTTATAAGCAGAGCCTATGGTGTAAATTATCGATAGTCCATATCTCGGAAACTATAAGAGATAATGCAATTTGGCAACCGGCAATGTAATTAGCATGCCGAATATTACTTGGAATGTGAATTGGAACGAAATCGCCAATAGATAAGACCATTTTACAATTTGGGCCCAAGTTAGAAGCAGAGCCTAAGGTGTAAATTATCGATAGTCCATATCTCGGAAACTATAAGAGTTAATGCAATTTGGCAACCGGCAATGTAATTAGCATGCCGAATATTACTTGGAATGTGAATTGGAACGAAATCGCCAATAGATAAGACCATTTTACAATTTGGGCCCAAGTTAGAAGCAGAGCCTAAGGTGTAAATTATCGATAGTCCATATCTCGGAAACTATAAGAGATAATGCAATTTGGCAACCGGCAATGTAATTAGCATGCCGAATATTACTTGGAATGTGAATTGGAACGAAATCGCCTATAGATAAGACCATTTTACGATTTGGGCCCAAGTTAGAAGCAGAGCCTAAGGTGTAAATTATCGATAGTCCATATCTCGGAAACTATAAGAGATAATGCAATTTAGCAACCGGCAATGTAATTAGCATGCCGAATATTACTTGGAATGTGAATTGGAACGAAATCGCCAATAGATAAGACCATTTTACAATTTGGGCCCAAGTTAGAAGCAGAGCCTAAGGTGTAAATTATCGATAGTCCATATCTCGGAAACTATAAGAGATAATGCAATTTGGCAACCGGCAATGTAATTAGCATGCCGAATATTACTTGGAATGTGAATTGGAACGAAAACGCCAATAGATAAGACCATTTTACAATTTGGGCCCAAGTTAGAAGCAGAGGCTAAGGTGTAAAATATCGATAGTCCATATCTCGGAAACTATAAGAGATAATGCAATTTGGCAACCGGCAATGTAATTAGCATGCCGAATATTACTTGGAATGTGAATTGGAACGAAATCGCCAATAGATAAGACCATTTTACAATTTGGGCCCAAGTTAGAAGCAGAGCCTAAGGTGTAAATTATTGATAGTCCATATCTCGGAAACTATAAGAGATAATGCAATTTCGCAACCGGCAATGTAATTAGCATGCCGAATATTACTTGGAGTGTGAATTGGAACGAAATCGCCAATAGATAAGACTATTTTACAATTAGGGCCCAAGTTAGAAGCAGAGCCTAAGGTGTAAATTATCGATAGTCCATATCTCGGAAACTATAAGAGATAATGCAATTTGGCAACCGGCAATGTAATTAGCATGCCGAATATTACTTGGAATGTGAATTGGAACGAAATCGCCAATAGATAAGACCATTTTACAATTTGGGCCCAAGTTAGAAGCAGAGCCTAAGGTGTAAATTATTGATAGTCCATATCTCGGAAACTATAAGAGATAATGCAATTTCGCAACCGGCAATGTAATTAGCATGCCGAATATTACTTGGAGTGTGAATTGGAACGAAATCGCCAATAGATAAGACCATTTTATAATTTGGGCCCAAGTTAGAAGCAGAGCCTAAGGTGTAAATTATCGATAGTCCATATCTCGGAAACTATAAGAGATAATGCAATTTGGCAACCGGCAATGTAATTAGCATGCCGAATATTACTTGGAATGTGAATTGGAACGAAATCGCCAATAGATAAGACCATTTTACAATTTGTGCCCAAGTTAGAAGCAGAGCCTAAGGTGTAAATTATCGATAGTCCATATCTTGGCAACTATAAGAGATAATGCAATTTGGCAACCGGCAATGTAATTAGCATGCCGAGTATTACTTGGAATGTGAATTGGAACGAAATCGCCAATAGATAAGACCATTTTACAATTTGGGCCCTAGTTAGAGGCAGAGCCTAAGGTGTAAATTATCGATAGTCCATATCTCGGAAACTATAAGAGATAATGCAATTTGGCAACCGGCAATGTAATTAGCATGCCGAATATTACTTGGAATGTGAATTGGAACGAAATCGCCAATAGATAAGACCATTTTACAATTTGGGCCCAAGTTAGAAGCAGAGCCTAAGGTGTAAATTATTGATAGTCCATATCTCGGAAACTATAAGAGATAATGCAATTTCGCAATCGGCAATGTAATTAGCATGCCGAATATCACTTGGAATGTGAATTGGGACGAAATCGCCAATAGATAAGACCATTTTACAATTTGGGCCCAAGTTAGAAGCAGAGCCTAAGGTGTAAATTATCGATAGTCCATATCTCGGAAACTATAAGAGATAATGCAATTTGGCAACCGGCAATGTAATTAGCATGCCGAATATTACTTGGAATGTGAATTGGAACGAAATCGCCAATAGATAAGACCATTTTACAATTTGGGCCCAAGTTAGAAGCAGAGCCTAAGGTGTAAATTATCGAGAGTCCATATCTCGGAAACTATAAGAGATAATGCAATTTGGCAACCGGCAATGTAATTAGCATGCCGAATATTACTTGGAATGTGAATTGGAACGAAATCGCCAATAGATAAGACCATTTTACAATTTGGGCCCAAGTTAGAAGCAGAGCCTAAGGTGTAAATTATTGATAGTCCATATCTCGGAAACTATAAGAGATAATGCAATTTCGCAACCGGCAATGTAATTAGCATGCCGAATATTACTTGGAGTGTGAATTGGAACGAAATCGCCAATAGGTAAGACCATTTTACAATTTGGGCCCAAGTTAGAAGCAGAGCCTAAGGTGTAAATTATCGATAGTCCATATCTCGGAAACTATAAGAGATAATGCAATTTGGCAGCCGGCAATGTAATTAGCATGCCGAATATTACTTGGAATGTGAATTGGAACGAAATCGCCAATAGATAAGGCCATTTTACAATTTGGGCCCAAGTTAGAAGCA
Organism: Rhynchophorus ferrugineus; assembly: GCF_030347505.1. Classification (NCBI taxonomy): domain Eukaryota; kingdom Metazoa; phylum Arthropoda; class Insecta; order Coleoptera; family Curculionidae; genus Rhynchophorus; species Rhynchophorus ferrugineus. The sequence goes on along the minus strand of NW_027472767.1, from coordinate 127,620 downwards.
GAGCCTAAGGTGTAAATTATCGATAGTCCATATCTCGGAAACTATAAGAGATAATGCAATTTGGCAACCGGCAATGTAATTAGCATGCCGAATATTACTTGGAATGTGAATTGGAACGAAATCGCCAATAGATAAGACCATTTTACAATTTGGGCCCAAGTTAGAAGCAGAGCCTAAGGTGTAAATTATTGATAGTCCATATCTCGGAAACTATAAGAGATAATGCAATTTGGCAACCGGCAATGTAATTAGCATGCCGAATATTACTTGGAGTGTGAATTGGAACGAAATCGCCAATAGATAAGACCATTTTATAATTTGGGCCCAAGTTAGAAGCAGAGCCTAAGGTGTAAATTATCGATAGTCCATATCTCGGAAACTATAAGAGATAATGCAATTTGGCAACCGGCAATGTAATTAGCATGCCGAATATTACTTGGAATGTGAATTGGAACGAAATCGCCAATAGATAAGACCATTTTACAATTTGTGCCCAAGTTAGAAGCAGAGCCTAAGGTGTAAATTATCGATAGTCCATATCTTGGCAACTATAAGAGATAATGCAATTTGGCAACCGGCAATGTAATTAGCATGCCGAGTATTACTTGGAATGTGAATTGGAACGAAATCGCCAATAGATAAGACCATTTTACAATTTGGGCCCTAGTTAGAGGCAGAGCCTAAGGTGTAAATTATCGATAGTCCATATCTCGGAAACTATAAGAGATAATGCAATTTGGCAACCGGCAATGTAATTAGCATGCCGAATATTACTTGGAATGTGAATTGGAACGAAATCGCCAATAGATAAGACCATTTTACAATTTGGGCCCAAGTTAGAAGCAGAGCCTAAGGTGTAAATTATTGATAGTCCATATCTCGGAAACTATAAGAGATAATGCAATTTCGCAATCGGCAATGTAATTAGCATGCCGAATATCACTTGGAATGTGAATTGGGACGAAATCGCCAATAGATAAGACCATTTTACAATTTGGGCCCAAGTTAGAAGCAGAGCCTAAGGTGTAAATTATCGATAGTCCATATCTCGGAAACTATAAGAGATAATGCAATTTGGCAACCGGCAATGTAATTAGCATGCCGAATATTACTTGGAATGTGAATTGGAACGAAATCGCCAATAGATAAGACCATTTTACAATTTGGGCCCAAGTTAGAAGCAGAGCCTAAGGTGTAAATTATCGAGAGTCCATATCTCGGAAACTATAAGAGATAATGCAATTTGGCAACCGGCAATGTAATTAGCATGCCGAATATTACTTGGAATGTGAATTGGAACGAAATCGCCAATAGATAAGACCATTTTACAATTTGGGCCCAAGTTAGAAGCAGAGCCTAAGGTGTAAATTATTGATAGTCCATATCTCGGAAACTATAAGAGATAATGCAATTTCGCAACCGGCAATGTAATTAGCATGCCGAATATTACTTGGAGTGTGAATTGGAACGAAATCGCCAATAGGTAAGACCATTTTACAATTTGGGCCCAAGTTAGAAGCAGAGCCTAAGGTGTAAATTATCGATAGTCCATATCTCGGAAACTATAAGAGATAATGCAATTTGGCAGCCGGCAATGTAATTAGCATGCCGAATATTACTTGGAATGTGAATTGGAACGAAATCGCCAATAGATAAGGCCATTTTACAATTTGGGCCCAAGTTAGAAGCAGAGCCTAAGGTGTAAATTATCGATAGTCCATATCTCGGAAACTATAAGAGATAATGCAATTTGGCAACCGGCAATGTAATTAGCATGCCGAATATTACTTGGAATGTGAATTGGAACGAAATCGCCAATAGATAAGACCATTTTACAATTTGGGCCCAAGTTAGAAGCAGAGCCTAAGGTGTAAATTATTGATAGTCCATATCTCGGAAACTATAAGAGATAATGCAATTTGGCAACCGGCAATGTAATTAGCATGCGGAATATTACTTGGAATGTGAATTCGAACGAAATCGCCAATAGATAAGACCATTTTACAATTTGGGCCCAAGTTAGAAGCAGAGCCTAAGGTGTAAATTATCGATAGTCCATATCTCGGAAACTATAAGAGATAATGCAATTTGGCAACCGGCAATGTAATTAGCATGCCGAATATTACTTGGAATGTGAATTGGAACGAAATCGTCAATAGGTAAGACCATTTTACAATTTGGGCCCAAGTTAGAAGCATAGCCTAAGGTGTAAATTATCGATAGTCCATATCTCGGAAACTATAAGAGATAATGCAATTTGGCAACCGGCAATGTAATTTGCATGCCGAATATTACTTGGAATGTGAATTGGAACGAAATCGCCAATAGATAAGACCATTTTACAATTTGGGCCCAAGTTAGAAGCAGAGCCTAAGGTGTAAATTATGGATAGTCCATATCTCGGAAACTATAAGAGATAATGCAATTTCGCAACCGGCAATGTAATTAGCATGCCGAATATCACTTGGAATGTGAATTGGGACGAAATCGCCAATAGATAAGACCATTTTACAATTTGGGCCCAAGTTAGAAGCAGAGCCTAAGGTGTAAATTATCGATAGTCCATATCTCGGAAACTATAAGAGATAATGCAATTTGGCAACCGGCAATGTAATTAGCATGCCGAATATTACTTGGAATGTGAATTGGAACGAAATCGCCAATAGATAAGACCATTTTACAATTTGGGCCCAAGTTATAAGCAGAGCCTATGGTGTAAATTATCGATAGTCCATATCTCGGAAACTATAAGAGATAATGCAATTTGGCAACCGGCAATGTAATTAGCATGCCGAATATTACTTGGAATGTGAATTGGAACGAAATCGCCAATAGATAAGACCATTTTACAATTTGGGCCCAAGTTAGAAGCAGAGCCTAAGGTGTAAATTATCGATAGTCCATATCTCGGAAACTATAAGAGTTAATGCAATTTGGCAACCGGCAATGTAATTAGCATGCCGAATATTACTTGGAATGTGAATTGGAACGAAATCGCCAATAGATAAGACCATTTTACAATTTGGGCCCAAGTTAGAAGCAGAGCCTAAGGTGTAAATTATCGATAGTCCATATCTCGGAAACTATAAGAGATAATGCAATTTGGCAACCGGCAATGTAATTAGCATGCCGAATATTACTTGGAATGTGAATTGGAACGAAATCGCCTATAGATAAGACCATTTTACGATTTGGGCCCAAGTTAGAAGCAGAGCCTAAGGTGTAAATTATCGATAGTCCATATCTCGGAAACTATAAGAGATAATGCAATTTAGCAACCGGCAATGTAATTAGCATGCCGAATATTACTTGGAATGTGAATTGGAACGAAATCGCCAATAGATAAGACCATTTTACAATTTGGGCCCAAGTTAGAAGCAGAGCCTAAGGTGTAAATTATCGATAGTCCATATCTCGGAAACTATAAGAGATAATGCAATTTGGCAACCGGCAATGTAATTAGCATGCCGAATATTACTTGGAATGTGAATTGGAACGAAAACGCCAATAGATAAGACCATTTTACAATTTGGGCCCAAGTTAGAAGCAGAGGCTAAGGTGTAAAATATCGATAGTCCATATCTCGGAAACTATAAGAGATAATGCAATTTGGCAACCGGCAATGTAATTAGCATGCCGAATATTACTTGGAATGTGAATTGGAACGAAATCGCCAATAGATAAGACCATTTTACAATTTGGGCCCAAGTTAGAAGCAGAGCCTAAGGTGTAAATTATTGATAGTCCATATCTCGGAAACTATAAGAGATAATGCAATTTCGCAACCGGCAATGTAATTAGCATGCCGAATATTACTTGGAGTGTGAATTGGAACGAAATCGCCAATAGATAAGACTATTTTACAATTAGGGCCCAAGTTAGAAGCAGAGCCTAAGGTGTAAATTATCGATAGTCCATATCTCGGAAACTATAAGAGATAATGCAATTTGGCAACCGGCAATGTAATTAGCATGCCGAATATTACTTGGAATGTGAATTGGAACGAAATCGCCAATAGATAAGGCCATTTTACAATTTGGGCCCAAGTTAGAAGCAGAGCCTAAGGTGTAAATTATCGATAGTCCATATCTCGGAAACTATAAGAGATAATGCAATTTGGCAACCGGCAATGTAATTAGCATGCCGAGTATTACTTGGAATGTGAATTGGAACGAAATCGCCAATAAATAAGACCATTTTACAATTTTAGCCCAAGTTAGAAGCAGAGCCTAAGGTGTAAATTATCGATAGTCCATATCTCGGAAACTATAAGAGATAATGCAATTTGGCAACCGGCAATGTAATTAGCATGCCGAATATTACTTGGAATGTGAATTGGAACGAAATCGCCAATAGATAAAACCATTTTACAATTTGGGCCCCAGTTAGAAGCAGAGCCTAAGGTGTAAATTATTGATAGTCCATATCTCGGAAACTATAAGAGATAATGCAATTTCGCAATCGGCAATGTAATTAGCATGCCGAATATCACTTGGAATGTGAATTGGGACGAAATCGCCAATAGATAAGACCATTTTACAATATGGGCCCAAGTTAGAAGCAGAGCCTAAGGTGTAAATTATCGATATTCCATATCTCGGAAACTATAAGAGATAATGCAATTTGGCAACCGGCAATGTAATTAGCATGCCGAATATTACTTGGAATGTGAATTGGAACGAAATCGCCAATAGATAAGACCATTTTACAATTTGGGCCCAAGTTAGAAGCAGAGCCTAAGGTGTAAATTATCGAGAGTCCATATCTCGGAAACTATAAGAGATAATGCAATTTGGCAACCGGCAATGTAATTAGCATGCCGAATATTACTTGGAATGTGAATTGGAACGAAATCGCCAATAGATAAGACCATTTTACAATTTGGGCCCAAGTTAGAAGCAGAGCCTAAGGTGTAAATTATTGATAGTCCATATCTCGGAAACTATAAGAGATAATGCAATTTCGCAACCGGCAATGTAATTAGCATGCCGAATATTACTTGGAGTGTGAATTGGAACGAAATCGCCAATAGGTAAGACCATTTTACAATTTGGGCCCAAGTTAGAAGCAGAGCCTAAGGTGTAAATTATCGATAGTCCATATCTCGGAAACTATAAGAGATAATGCAATTTGGCAGCCGGCAATGTAATTAGCATGCCGAATATTACTTGGAATGTGAATTGGAACGAAATCGCCAATAGATAAGGCCATTTTACAATTTGGGCCCAAGTTAGAAGCAGAGCCTAAGGTGTAAATTATCGATAGTCCATATCTCGGAAACTATAAGAGATAATGCAATTTGGCAACCGGCAATGTAATTAGCATGCCGAATATTACTTGGAATGTGAATTGGAACGAAATCGCCAATAGATAAGACCATTTTACAATTTGGGCCCAAGTTAGAAGCAGAGCCTAAGGTGTAAATTATTGATAGTCCATATCTCGGAAACTATAAGAGATAATGCAATTTGGCAACCGGCAATGTAATTAGCATGCCGAATATTACTTGGAATGTGAATTCGAACGAAATCGCCAATAGATAAGACCATTTTACAATTTGGGCCCAAGTTAGAAGCAGAGCCTAAGGTGTAAATTATCGATAGTCCATATCTCGGAAACTATAAGAGATAATGCAATTTGGCAACCGGCAATGTAATTAGCATGCCGAATATTACTTGGAATGTGAATTGGAACGAAATCGTCAATAGGTAAGACCATTTTACAATTTGGGCCCAAGTTAGAAGCATAGCCTAAGGTGTAAATTATCGATAGTCCATATCTCGGAAACTATAAGAGATAATGCAATTTGGCACCCGGCAATGTAATTTGCATGCCGAATATTACTTGGAATGTGAATTGGAACGAAATCGCCAATAGATAAGACCATTTTACAATTTGGGCCCAAGTTAGAAGCAGAGCCTAAGGTGTAAATTATGGATAGTCCATATCTCGGAAACTATAAGAGATAATGCAATTTGGCAACCGGCAATGTAATTAGCATGCCGAATATTACTTGGAATGTGAATTCGAACGAAATCGCCAATAGATAAGACCATTTTACAATTTGGGCCCAAGTTAGAAGCAGAGCCTAAGGTGTAAATTATCGATAGTCCATATCTCGGAAACTATAAGAGATAATGCAATTTGGCAACCGGCAATGTAATTAGCATGCCGAATATTACTTGGAATGTGAATTGGAACGAAATCGTCAATAGGTAAGACCATTTTACAATTTGGGCCCAAGTTAGAAGCATAGCCTAAGGTGTAAATTATCGATAGTCCATATCTCGGAAACTATAAGAGATAATGCAATTTGGCACCCGGCAATGTAATTTGCATGCCGAATATTACTTGGAATGTGAATTGGAACGAAATCGCCAATAGATAAGACCATTTTACAATTTGGGCCCAAGTTAGAAGCAGAGCCTAAGGTGTAAATTATGGATAGTCCATATCTCGGAAACTATAAGAGATAATGCAATTTCGCAACCGGCAATGTAATTAGCATGCCGAATATCACTTGGAATGTGAATTGGGACGAAATCGCCAATAGATAAGACCATTTTACAATTTGGGCCCAAGTTAGAAGCAGAGCCTAAGGTGTAAATTATCGATAGTCCATATCTCGGAAACTATAAGAGATAATGCAATTTGGCAACCGGCAATGTAATTAGCATGCCGAATATTACTTGGAATGTGAATTGGAACGAAATCGCCAATAGATAAGACCATTTTACAATTTGGGCCCAAGTTAGAAGCAGAGCCTAAGGTGTAAATTATTGATAGTCCATATCTCGGAAACTATAAGAGATAATGCAATTTCGCAACCGGCAATGTAATTAGCATGCCGAATATTACTTGGAGTGTGAATTGGAACGAAATCGCCAATAGGTAAGACCATTTTACAATTTGGGCCCAAGTTAGAAGCAGAGCCTAAGGTGTAAATTATCGATAGTCCATATCTCGGAAACTATAAGAGATAATGCAATTTGGCAGCCGGCAATGTAATTAGCATGCCGAATATTACTTGGAATGTGAATTGGAACGAAATCGCCAATAGATAAGGCCATTTTACAATTTGGGCCCAAGTTAGAAGCAGAGCCTAAGGTGTAAATTATCGATAGTCCATATCTCGGAAACTATAAGAGATAATGCAATTTGGCAACCGGCAATGTAATTAGCATGCCGAATATTACTTGGAATGTGAATTGGAACGAAATCGCCAATAGATAAGACCATTTTACAATTTGGGCCCAAGTTAGAAGCAGAGCCTAAGGTGTAAATTATTGATAGTCCATATCTCGGAAACTATAAGAGATAATGCAATTTGGCAACCGGCAATGTAATTAGCATGCGGAATATTACTTGGAATGTGAATTCGAACGAAATCGCCAATAGATAAGACCATTTTACAATTTGGGCCCAAGTTAGAAGCAGAGCCTAAGGTGTAAATTATCGATAGTCCATATCTCGGAAACTATAAGAGATAATGCAATTTGGCAACCGGCAATGTAATTAGCATGCCGAATATTACTTGGAATGTGAATTGGAACGAAATCGTCAATAGGTAAGACCATTTTACAATTTGGGCCCAAGTTAGAAGCATAGCCTAAGGTGTAAATTATCGATAGTCCATATCTCGGAAACTATAAGAGATAATGCAATTTGGCAACCGGCAATGTAATTTGCATGCCGAATATTACTTGGAATGTGAATTGGAACGAAATCGCCAATAGATAAGACCATTTTACAATTTGGGCCCAAGTTAGAAGCAGAGCCTAAGGTGTAAATTATGGATAGTCCATATCTCGGAAACTATAAGAGATAATGCAATTTCGCAACCGGCAATGTAATTAGCATGCCGAATATCACTTGGAATGTGAATTGGGACGAAATCGCCAATAGATAAGACCATTTTACAATTTGGGCCCAAGTTAGAAGCAGAGCCTAAGGTGTAAATTATCGATAGTCCATATCTCGGAAACTATAAGAGATAATGCAATTTGGCAACCGGCAATGTAATTAGCATGCCGAATATTACTTGGAATGTGAATTGGAACGAAATCGCCAATAGATAAGACCATTTTACAATTTGGGCCCAAGTTATAAGCAGAGCCTATGGTGTAAATTATCGATAGTCCATATCTCGGAAACTATAAGAGATAATGCAATTTGGCAACCGGCAATGTAATTAGCATGCCGAATATTACTTGGAATGTGAATTGGAACGAAATCGCCAATAGATAAGACCATTTTACAATTTGGGCCCAAGTTAGAAGCAGAGCCTAAGGTGTAAATTATCGATAGTCCATATCTCGGAAACTATAAGAGTTAATGCAATTTGGCAACCGGCAATGTAATTAGCATGCCGAATATTACTTGGAATGTGAATTGGAACGAAATCGCCAATAGATAAGACCATTTTACAATTTGGGCCCAAGTTAGAAGCAGAGCCTAAGGTGTAAATTATCGATAGTCCATATCTCGGAAACTATAAGAGATAATGCAATTTGGCAACCGGCAATGTAATTAGCATGCCGAATATTACTTGGAATGTGAATTGGAACGAAATCGCCTATAGATAAGACCATTTTACGATTTGGGCCCAAGTTAGAAGCAGAGCCTAAGGTGTAAATTATCGATAGTCCATATCTCGGAAACTATAAGAGATAATGCAATTTAGCAACCGGCAATGTAATTAGCATGCCGAATATTACTTGGAATGTGAATTGGAACGAAATCGCCAATAGATAAGACCATTTTACAATTTGGGCCCAAGTTAGAAGCAGAGCCTAAGGTGTAAATTATCGATAGTCCATATCTCGGAAACTATAAGAGATAATGCAATTTGGCAACCGGCAATGTAATTAGCATGCCGAATATTACTTGGAATGTGAATTGGAACGAAAACGCCAATAGATAAGACCATTTTACAATTTGGGCCCAAGTTAGAAGCAGAGGCTAAGGTGTAAAATATCGATAGTCCATATCTCGGAAACTATAAGAGATAATGCAATTTGGCAACCGGCAATGTAATTAGCATGCCGAATATTACTTGGAATGTGAATTGGAACGAAATCGCCAATAGATAAGACCATTTTACAATTTGGGCCCAAGTTAGAAGCAGAGCCTAAGGTGTAAATTATTGATAGTCCATATCTCGGAAACTATAAGAGATAATGCAATTTCGCAACCGGCAATGTAATTAGCATGCCGAATATTACTTGGAGTGTGAATTGGAACGAAATCGCCAATAGATAAGACTATTTTACAATTAGGGCCCAAGTTAGAAGCAGAGCCTAAGGTGTAAATTATCGATAGTCCATATCTCGGAAACTATAAGAGATAATGCAATTTGGCAACCGGCAATGTAATTAGCATGCCGAATATTACTTGGAATGTGAATTGGAACGAAATCGCCAATAGATAAGGCCATTTTACAATTTGGGCCCAAGTTAGAAGCAGAGCCTAAGGTGTAAATTATCGATAGTCCATATCTCGGAAACTATAAGAGATAATGCAATTTGGCAACCGGCAATGTAATTAGCATGCCGAGTATTACTTGGAATGTGAATTGGAACGAAATCGCCAATAAATAAGACCATTTTACAATTTTAGCCCAAGTTAGAAGCAGAGCCTAAGGTGTAAATTATCGATAGTCCATATCTCGGAAACTATAAGAGATAATGCAATTTGGCAACCGGCAATGTAATTAGCATGCCGAATATTACTTGGAATGTGAATTGGAACGAAATCGCCAATAGATAAAACCATTTTACAATTTGGGCCCCAGTTAGAAGCAGAGCCTAAGGTGTAAATTATTGATAGTCCATATCTCGGAAACTATAAGAGATAATGCAATTTCGCAATCGGCAATGTAATTAGCATGCCGAATATCACTTGGAATGTGAATTGGGACGAAATCGCCAATAGATAAGACCATTTTACAATATGGGCCCAAGTTAGAAGCAGAGCCTAAGGTGTAAATTATCGATATTCCATATCTCGGAAACTATAAGAGATAATGCAATTTGGCAACCGGCAATGTAATTAGCATGCCGAATATTACTTGGAATGTGAATTGGAACGAAATCGCCAATAGATAAGACCATTTTACAATTTGGGCCCAAGTTAGAAGCAGAGCCTAAGGTGTAAATTATCGAGAGTCCATATCTCGGAAACTATAAGAGATAATGCAATTTGGCAACCGGCAATGTAATTAGCATGCCGAATATTACTTGGAATGTGAATTGGAACGAAATCGCCAATAGATAAGACCATTTTACAATTTGGGCCCAAGTTAGAAGCAGAGCCTAAGGTGTAAATTATTGATAGTCCATATCTCGGAAACTATAAGAGATAATGCAATTTCGCAACCGGCAATGTAATTAGCATGCCGAATATTACTTGGAGTGTGAATTGGAACGAAATCGCCAATAGGTAAGACCATTTTACAATTTGGGCCCAAGTTAGAAGCAGAGCCTAAGGTGTAAATTATCGATAGTCCATATCTCGGAAACTATAAGAGATAATGCAATTTGGCAGCCGGCAATGTAATTAGCATGCCGAATATTACTTGGAATGTGAATTGGAACGAAATCGCCAATAGATAAGGCCATTTTACAATTTGGGCCCAAGTTAGAAGCAGAGCCTAAGGTGTAAATTATCGATAGTCCATATCTCGGAAACTATAAGAGATAATGCAATTTGGCAACCGGCAATGTAATTAGCATGCCGAATATTACTTGGAATGTGAATTGGAACGAAATCGCCAATAGATAAGACCATTTTACAATTTGGGCCCAAGTTAGAAGCAGAGCCTAAGGTGTAAATTATTGATAGTCCATATCTCGGAAACTATAAGAGATAATGCAATTTGGCAACCGGCAATGTAATTAGCATGCCGAATATTACTTGGAATGTGAATTCGAACGAAATCGCCAATAGATAAGACCATTTTACAATTTGGGCCCAAGTTAGAAGCAGAGCCTAAGGTGTAAATTATCGATAGTCCATATCTCGGAAACTATAAGAGATAATGCAATTTGGCAACCGGCAATGTAATTAGCATGCCGAATATTACTTGGAATGTGAATTGGAACGAAATCGTCAATAGGTAAGACCATTTTACAATTTGGGCCCAAGTTAGAAGCATAGCCTAAGGTGTAAATTATCGATAGTCCATATCTCGGAAACTATAAGAGATAATGCAATTTGGCACCCGGCAATGTAATTTGCATGCCGAATATTACTTGGAATGTGAATTGGAACGAAATCGCCAATAGATAAGACCATTTTACAATTTGGGCCCAAGTTAGAAGCAGAGCCTAAGGTGTAAATTATGGATAGTCCATATCTCGGAAACTATAAGAGATAATGCAATTTCGCAACCGGCAATGTAATTAGCATGCCGAATATCACTTGGAATGTGAATTGGGACGAAATCGCCAATAGATAAGACCATTTTACAATTTGGGCCCAAGTTAGAAGCAGAGCCTAAGGTGTAAATTATCGATAGTCCATATCTCGGAAACTATAAGAGATAATGCAATTTGGCAACCAGCAATGTAATTAGCATGCCGAATATTACTTGGAATGTGAATTGGAACGAAATCGCCAATAGATAAGACCATTTTACAATTTGGGCCCAAGTTAGAAGCAGAGCCTAAGGTGTAAATTATAGATAGTCCATATTTCGGAAACTATAAGAGATAATGCAATTTGGCAACCGACAATGTAATTAGCATGCCGAATATTACTTGGAATGTGAATTGGAACGAAATCGCCAATAGATAAGACCATTTTACAATTTGGGCCCAAGTTAGAAGCAGAGCCTAAGGTGTAAATTATCGATAGTCCATATCTCGGAAACTATAAGAGATAATGCAATTTGGCAACCGGCAATGTAATTAGCATGCCGAATATTACTTGGAATGTGAATTGGAACGAAATCGCCAATAGATAAGACCATTTTACAATTTGGGCCCAAGTTATAAGCAGAGCCTATGGTGTAAATTATCGATAGTCCATATCTCGGAAACTATAAGAGATAATGCAATTTGGCAACCGGCAATGTAATTAGCATGCAGAATATTACTTGGAATGTGAATTGGAACGAAATCGCCAATAGATAAGACCATTTTACAATTTGGGCCCAAGTTAGAAGCAGATCCTAAGGTGTAAATTATCGATAGTCCATATCTCGGAAACTATAAGAGTTAATGCAATTTGGCAACCGGCAATGTAATTAGCATGCCGAATATTACTTGGAATGTGAATTGGAACGAAATCGCCAATAGATAAGACCATTTTACAATTTGGGCCCAAGTTAGAAGCAGAGCCTAAGGTGTAAATTATCGATAGTCCATATCTCGGAAACTATAAGAGATAATGCAATTTGGCAACCGGCAATGTAATTAGCATGCCGAATATTACTTGGAATGTGAATTGGAACGAAATCGCCTATAGATAAGACCATTTTACGATTTGGGCCCAAGTTAGAAGCAGAGCCTAAGGTGTAAATTATCGATAGTCCATATCTCGGAAACTATAAGAGATAATGCAATTTGGCAACCGGCAATGTAATTAGCATGCCGAATATTACTTGGAATGTGAATTGGAACGAAAACGCCAATAGATAAGACCATTTTACAATTTGGGCCCAAGTTAGAAGCAGAGGCTAAGGTGTAAATTATCGATAGTCCATATCTCGGAAACTATAAGAGATAATGCAATTTGGCAACCGGCAATGTAATTAGCATGCCGAATATTACTTGGAATGTGAATTGGAACGAAATCGCCAATAGATAAGACCATTTTACAATTTGGGCCCAAGTTAGAAGCAGAGCCTAAGGTGTAAATTATTGATAGTCCATATCTCGGAAACTATAAGAGATAATGCAATTTCGCAACCGGCAATGTAATTAGCATGCCGAATATTACTTGGAGTGTGAATTGGAACGAAATCGCCAATAGATAAGACCATTTTATAATTTGGGCCCAAGTTAGAAGCAGAGCCTAAGGTGTAAATTATCGATAGTCCATATCTCGGAAACTATAAGAGATAATGCAATTTGGCAACCGGCAATGTAATTAGCATGCCGAATATTACTTGGAATGTGAATTGGAACGAAATCGCCAATAGATAAGACCATTTTACAATTTGTGCCCAAGTTAGAAGCATAGCCTAAGGTGTAAATTATCGATAGTCCATATCTTGGAAACTATAAGAGATAATGCAATTTGGCAACCGGCAATGTAATTAGCATGCCGAGTATTACTTGGAATGTGAATTGGAACGAAATCGCCAATAGATAAGACCATTTTACAATTTGGGCCCAAGTTAGAGGCAGAGCCTAAGGTGTAAATTATCGATAGTCCATATCTCGGAAACTATAAGAGATAATGCAATTTGGCAACCGGCAATGTAATTAGCATGCCGAATATTACTTGGAATGTGAATTGGAACGAAATCGCCAATAGATAAGACCATTTTACAATTTGGGCCCAAGTTAGAAGCAGAGCCTAAGGTGTAAATTATTGATAGTCCATATCTCGGAAACTATAAGAGATAATGCAATTTCGCAATCGGCAATGTAATTAGCATGCCGAATATCACTTGGAATGTGAATTGGGACGAAATCGCCAATAGATAAGACCATTTTACAATTTGGGCCCAAGTTAGAAGCAGAGCCTAAGGTGTAAATTATCGATAGTCCATATCTCGGAAACTATAAGAGATAATGCAATTTGGCAACCGGCAATGTAATTAGCATGCCGAATATTACTTGGAATGTGAATTGGAACGAAATCGCCAATAGATAAGACCATTTTACAATTTGGGCCCAAGTTAGAAGCAGAGCCTAAGGTGTAAATTATCGAGAGTCCATATCTCGGAAACTATAAGAGATAATGCAATTTGGCAACCGGCAATGTAATTAGCATGCCGAATATTACTTGGAATGTGAATTGGAACGAAATCGCCAATAGATAAGACCATTTTACAATTTGGGCCCAAGTTAGAAGCAGAGCCTAAGGTGTAAATTATTGATAGTCCATATCTCGGAAACTATAAGAGATAATGCAATTTCGCAACCGGCAATGTAATTAGCATGCCGAATATTACTTGGAGTGTGAATTGGAACGAAATCGCCAATAGGTAAGACCATTTTACAATTTGGGCCCAAGTTAGAAGCAGAGCCTAAGGTGTAAATTATCGATAGTCCATATCTCGGAAACTATAAGAGATAATGCAATTTGGCAGCCGGCAATGTAATTAGCATGCCGAATATTACTTGGAATGTGAATTGGAACGAAATCGCCAATAGATAAGGCCATTTTACAATTTGGGCCCAAGTTAGAAGCAGAGCCTAAGGTGTAAATTATCGATAGTCCATATCTCGGAAACTATAAGAGATAATGCAATTTGGCAACCGGCAATGTAATTAGCATGCCGAATATTACTTGGAATGTGAATTGGAACGAAATCGCCAATAGATAAGACCATTTTACAATTTGGGCCCAAGTTAGAAGCAGAGCCTAAGGTGTAAATTATTGATAGTCCATATCTCGGAAACTATAAGAGATAATGCAATTTGGCAACCGGCAATGTAATTAGCATGCGGAATATTACTTGGAATGTGAATTCGAACGAAATCGCCAATAGATAAGACCATTTTACAATTTGGGCCCAAGTTAGAAGCAGAGCCTAAGGTGTAAATTATCGATAGTCCATATCTCGGAAACTATAAGAGATAATGCAATTTGGCAACCGGCAATGTAATTAGCATGCCGAATATTACTTGGAATGTGAATTGGAACGAAATCGTCAATAGGTAAGACCATTTTACAATTTGGGCCCAAGTTAGAAGCATAGCCTAAGGTGTAAATTATCGATAGTCCATATCTCGGAAACTATAAGAGATAATGCAATTTGGCAACCGGCAATGTAATTTGCATGCCGAATATTACTTGGAATGTGAATTGGAACGAAATCGCCAATAGATAAGACCATTTTACAATTTGGGCCCAAGTTAGAAGCAGAGCCTAAGGTGTAAATTATGGATAGTCCATATCTCGGAAACTATAAGAGATAATGCAATTTCGCAACCGGCAATGTAATTAGCATGCCGAATATCACTTGGAATGTGAATTGGGACGAAATCGCCAATAGATAAGACCATTTTACAATTTGGGCCCAAGTTAGAAGCAGAGCCTAAGGTGTAAATTATCGATAGTCCATATCTCGGAAACTATAAGAGATAATGCAATTTGGCAACCGGCAATGTAATTAGCATGCCGAATATTACTTGGAATGTGAATTGGAACGAAATCGCCAATAGATAAGACCATTTTACAATTTGGGCCCAAGTTATAAGCAGAGCCTATGGTGTAAATTATCGATAGTCCATATCTCGGAAACTATAAGAGATAATGCAATTTGGCAACCGGCAATGTAATTAGCATGCCGAATATTACTTGGAATGTGAATTGGAACGAAATCGCCAATAGATAAGACCATTTTACAATTTGGGCCCAAGTTAGAAGCAGAGCCTAAGGTGTAAATTATCGATAGTCCATATCTCGGAAACTATAAGAGTTAATGCAATTTGGCAACCGGCAATGTAATTAGCATGCCGAATATTACTTGGAATGTGAATTGGAACGAAATCGCCAATAGATAAGACCATTTTACAATTTGGGCCCAAGTTAGAAGCAGAGCCTAAGGTGTAAATTATCGATAGTCCATATCTCGGAAACTATAAGAGATAATGCAATTTGGCAACCGGCAATGTAATTAGCATGCCGAATATTACTTGGAATGTGAATTGGAACGAAATCGCCTATAGATAAGACCATTTTACGATTTGGGCCCAAGTTAGAAGCAGAGCCTAAGGTGTAAATTATCGATAGTCCATATCTCGGAAACTATAAGAGATAATGCAATTTAGCAACCGGCAATGTAATTAGCATGCCGAATATTACTTGGAATGTGAATTGGAACGAAATCGCCAATAGATAAGACCATTTTACAATTTGGGCCCAAGTTAGAAGCAGAGCCTAAGGTGTAAATTATCGATAGTCCATATCTCGGAAACTATAAGAGATAATGCAATTTGGCAACCGGCAATGTAATTAGCATGCCGAATATTACTTGGAATGTGAATTGGAACGAAAACGCCAATAGATAAGACCATTTTACAATTTGGGCCCAAGTTAGAAGCAGAGGCTAAGGTGTAAAATATCGATAGTCCATATCTCGGAAACTATAAGAGATAATGCAATTTGGCAACCGGCAATGTAATTAGCATGCCGAATATTACTTGGAATGTGAATTGGAACGAAATCGCCAATAGATAAGACCATTTTACAATTTGGGCCCAAGTTAGAAGCAGAGCCTAAGGTGTAAATTATTGATAGTCCATATCTCGGAAACTATAAGAGATAATGCAATTTCGCAACCGGCAATGTAATTAGCATGCCGAATATTACTTGGAGTGTGAATTGGAACGAAATCGCCAATAGATAAGACTATTTTACAATTAGGGCCCAAGTTAGAAGCAGAGCCTAAGGTGTAAATTATCGATAGTCCATATCTCGGAAACTATAAGAGATAATGCAATTTGGCAACCGGCAATGTAATTAGCATGCCGAATATTACTTGGAATGTGAATTGGAACGAAATCGCCAATAAATAAGGCCATTTTACAATTTGGGCCCAAGTTAGAAGCAGAGCCTAAGGTGTAAATTATCGATAGTCCATATCTCGGAAACTATAAGAGATAATGCAATTTGGCAACCGGCAATGTAATTAGCATGCCGAGTATTACTTGGAATGTGAATTGGAACGAAATCGCCAATAAATAAGACCATTTTACAATTTTAGCCCAAGTTAGAAGCAGAGCCTAAGGTGTAAATTATCGATAGTCCATATCTCGGAAACTATAAGAGATAATGCAATTTGGCAACCGGCAATGTAATTAGCATGCCGAATATTACTTGGAATGTGAATTGGAACGAAATCGCCAATAGATAAAACCATTTTACAATTTGGGCCCCAGTTAGAAGCAGAGCCTAAGGTGTAAATTATTGATAGTCCATATCTCGGAAACTATAAGAGATAATGCAATTTCGCAATCGGCAATGTAATTAGCATGCCGAATATCACTTGGAATGTGAATTGGGACGAAATCGCCAATAGATAAGACCATTTTACAATATGGGCCCAAGTTAGAAGCAGAGCCTAAGGTGTAAATTATCGATATTCCATATCTCGGAAACTATAAGAGATAATGCAATTTGGCAACCGGCAATGTAATTAGCATGCCGAATATTACTTGGAATGTGAATTGGAACGAAATCGCCAATAGATAAGACCATTTTACAATTTGGGCCCAAGTTAG
The DNA here is from genome assembly GCF_030347505.1 of Rhynchophorus ferrugineus. Classification (NCBI taxonomy): domain Eukaryota; kingdom Metazoa; phylum Arthropoda; class Insecta; order Coleoptera; family Curculionidae; genus Rhynchophorus; species Rhynchophorus ferrugineus. The sequence continues at coordinate 110,218 of NW_027472767.1, read as the reverse complement.
AAGCAGAGCCTAAGGTGTAAATTATCGAGAGTCCATATCTCGGAAACTATAAGAGATAATGCAATTTGGCAACCGGCAATGTAATTAGCATGCCGAATATTACTTGGAATGTGAATTGGAACGAAATCGCCAATAGATAAGACCATTTTACAATTTGGGCCCAAGTTAGAAGCAGAGCCTAAGGTGTAAATTATTGATAGTCCATATCTCGGAAACTATAAGAGATAATGCAATTTCGCAACCGGCAATGTAATTAGCATGCCGAATATTACTTGGAGTGTGAATTGGAACGAAATCGCCAATAGGTAAGACCATTTTACAATTTGGGCCCAAGTTAGAAGCAGAGCCTAAGGTGTAAATTATCGATAGTCCATATCTCGGAAACTATAAGAGATAATGCAATTTGGCAGCCGGCAATGTAATTAGCATGCCGAATATTACTTGGAATGTGAATTGGAACGAAATCGCCAATAGATAAGGCCATTTTACAATTTGGGCCCAAGTTAGAAGCAGAGCCTAAGGTGTAAATTATCGATAGTCCATATCTCGGAAACTATAAGAGATAATGCAATTTGGCAACCGGCAATGTAATTAGCATGCCGAATATTACTTGGAATGTGAATTGGAACGAAATCGCCAATAGATAAGACCATTTTACAATTTGGGCCCAAGTTAGAAGCAGAGCCTAAGGTGTAAATTATTGATAGTCCATATCTCGGAAACTATAAGAGATAATGCAATTTGGCAACCGGCAATGTAATTAGCATGCCGAATATTACTTGGAATGTGAATTCGAACGAAATCGCCAATAGATAAGACCATTTTACAATTTGGGCCCAAGTTAGAAGCAGAGCCTAAGGTGTAAATTATCGATAGTCCATATCTCGGAAACTATAAGAGATAATGCAATTTGGCAACCGGCAATGTAATTAGCATGCCGAATATTACTTGGAATGTGAATTGGAACGAAATCGTCAATAGGTAAGACCATTTTACAATTTGGGCCCAAGTTAGAAGCATAGCCTAAGGTGTAAATTATCGATAGTCCATATCTCGGAAACTATAAGAGATAATGCAATTTGGCACCCGGCAATGTAATTTGCATGCCGAATATTACTTGGAATGTGAATTGGAACGAAATCGCCAATAGATAAGACCATTTTACAATTTGGGCCCAAGTTAGAAGCAGAGCCTAAGGTGTAAATTATGGATAGTCCATATCTCGGAAACTATAAGAGATAATGCAATTTCGCAACCGGCAATGTAATTAGCATGCCGAATATCACTTGGAATGTGAATTGGGACGAAATCGCCAATAGATAAGACCATTTTACAATTTGGGCCCAAGTTAGAAGCAGAGCCTAAGGTGTAAATTATCGATAGTCCATATCTCGGAAACTATAAGAGATAATGCAATTTGGCAACCAGCAATGTAATTAGCATGCCGAATATTACTTGGAATGTGAATTGGAACGAAATCGCCAATAGATAAGACCATTTTACAATTTGGGCCCAAGTTAGAAGCAGAGCCTAAGGTGTAAATTATAGATAGTCCATATCTCGGAAACTATAAGAGATAATGCAATTTGGCAACCGATAATGTAATTAGCATGCCGAATATTACTTGGAATGTGAATTGGAACGAAATCGCCAATAGATAAGACCATTTTACAATTTGGGCCCAAGTTAGAAGCAGAGCCTAAGGTGTAAATTATCGATAGTCCATATCTCGGAAACTATAAGAGATAATGCAATTTGGCAACCGGCAATGTAATTAGCATGCCGAATATTACTTGGAATGTGAATTGGAACGAAATCGCCAATAGATAAGACCATTTTACAATTTGGGCCCAAGTTATAAGCAGAGCCTATGGTGTAAATTATCGATAGTCCATATCTCGGAAACTATAAGAGATAATGCAATTTGGCAACCGGCAATGTAATTAGCATGCCGAATATTACTTGGAATGTGAATTGGAACGAAATCGCCAATAGATAAGACCATTTTACAATTTGGGCCCAAGTTAGAAGCAGAGCCTAAGGTGTAAATTATCGATAGTCCATATCTCGGAAACTATAAGAGTTAATGCAATTTGGCAACCGGCAATGTAATTAGCATGCCGAATATTACTTGGAATGTGAATTGGAACGAAATCGCCAATAGATAAGACCATTTTACAATTTGGGCCCAAGTTAGAAGCAGAGCCTAAGGTGTAAATTATCGATAGTCCATATCTCGGAAACTATAAGAGATAATGCAATTTGGCAACCGGCAATGTAATTAGCATGCCGAATATTACTTGGAATGTGAATTGGAACGAAATCGCCTATAGATAAGACCATTTTACGATTTGGGCCCAAGTTAGAAGCAGAGCCTAAGGTGTAAATTATCGATAGTCCATATCTCGGAAACTATAAGAGATAATGCAATTTAGCAACCGGCAATGTAATTAGCATGCCGAATATTACTTGGAATGTGAATTGGAACGAAATCGCCAATAGATAAGACCATTTTACAATTTGGGCCCAAGTTAGAAGCAGAGCCTAAGGTGTAAATTATCGATAGTCCATATCTCGGAAACTATAAGAGATAATGCAATTTGGCAACCGGCAATGTAATTAGCATGCCGAATATTACTTGGAATGTGAATTGGAACGAAAACGCCAATAGATAAGACCATTTTACAATTTGGGCCCAAGTTAGAAGCAGAGGCTAAGGTGTAAAATATCGATAGTCCATATCTCGGAAACTATAAGAGATAATGCAATTTGGCAACCGGCAATGTAATTAGCATGCCGAATATTACTTGGAATGTGAATTGGAACGAAATCGCCAATAGATAAGACCATTTTACAATTTGGGCCCAAGTTAGAAGCAGAGCCTAAGGTGTAAATTATTGATAGTCCATATCTCGGAAACTATAAGAGATAATGCAATTTCGCAACCGGCAATGTAATTAGCATGCCGAATATTACTTGGAGTGTGAATTGGAACGAAATCGCCAATAGATAAGACTATTTTACAATTAGGGCCCAAGTTAGAAGCAGAGCCTAAGGTGTAAATTATCGATAGTCCATATCTCGGAAACTATAAGAGATAATGCAATTTGGCAACCGGCAATGTAATTAGCATGCCGAATATTACTTGGAATGTGAATTGGAACGAAATCGCCAATAGATAAGGCCATTTTACAATTTGGGCCCAAGTTAGAAGCAGAGCCTAAGGTGTAAATTATCGATAGTCCATATCTCGGAAACTATAAGAGATAATGCAATTTGGCAACCGGCAATGTAATTAGCATGCCGAGTATTACTTGGAATGTGAATTGGAACGAAATCGCCAATAGATAAGACCATTTTACAATTTTAGCCCAAGTTAGAAGCAGAGCCTAAGGTGTAAATTATCGATAGTCCATATCTCGGAAACTATAAGAGATAATGCAATTTGGCAACCGGCAATGTAATTAGCATGCCGAATATTACTTGGAATGTGAATTGGAACGAAATCGCCAATAGATAAAACCATTTTACAATTTGGGCCCCAGTTAGAAGCAGAGCCTAAGGTGTAAATTATTGATAGTCCATATCTCGGAAACTATAAGAGATAATGCAATTTCGCAATCGGCAATGTAATTAGCATGCCGAATATCACTTGGAATGTGAATTGGGACGAAATCGCCAATAGATAAGACCATTTTACAATATGGGCCCAAGTTAGAAGCAGAGCCTAAGGTGTAAATTATCGATATTCCATATCTCGGAAACTATAAGAGATAATGCAATTTGGCAACCGGCAATGTAATTAGCATGCCGAATATTACTTGGAATGTGAATTGGAACGAAATCGCCAATAGATAAGACCATTTTACAATTTGGGCCCAAGTTAGAAGCAGAGCCTAAGGTGTAAATTATCGAGAGTCCAGATCTCGGAAACTATAAGAGATAATGCAATTTGGCAACCGGCAATGTAATTAGCATGCCGAATATTACTTGGAATGTGAATTGGAACGAAATCGCCAATAGATAAGACCATTTTACAATTTGGGCCCAAGTTAGAAGCAGAGCCTAAGGTGTAAATTATTGATAGTCCATATCTCGGAAACTATAAGAGATAATGCAATTTCGCAACCTGCAATGTAATTAGCATGCCGAATATTACTTGGAGTGTGAATTGGAACGAAATCGCCAATAGGTAAGACCATTTTACAATTTGGGCCCAAGTTAGAAGCAGAGCCTAAGGTGTAAATTATCGATAGTCCATATCTCGGAAACTATAAGAGATAATGCAATTTGGCAACCGGCAATGTAATTAGCATGCCGAATATTACTTGGAATGTGAATTGGAACGAAATCGCCAATAGATAAGACCATTTTACAATTTGGGCCCAAGTTAGAAGCAGAGCCTAAGGTGTAAATTATCGATAGTCCATATCTCGGAAACTATAAGAGTTAATGCAATTTGGCAACCGGCAATGTAATTAGCATGCCGAATATTACTTGGAATGTGAATTGGAACGAAATCGCCAATAGATAAGACCATTTTACAATTTGGGCCCAAGTTAGAAGCAGAGCCTAAGGTGTAAATTATCGATAGTCCATATCTCGGAAACTATAAGAGTTAATGCAATTTGGCAACCGGCAATGTAATTAGCATGCCGAATATTACTTGGAATGTGAATTGGAACGAAATCGCCAATAGATAAGACCATTTTACAATTTGGGCCCAAGTTAGAAGCAGAGCCTAAGGTGTAAATTATCGATAGTCCATATCTCGGAAACTATAAGAGATAATGCAATTTGGCAACCGGCAATGTAATTAGCATGCCGAATATTACTTGGAATGTGAATTGGAACGAAATCGCCTATAGATAAGACCATTTTACGATTTGGGCCCAAGTTAGAAGCAGAGCCTAAGGTGTAAATTATCGATAGTCCATATCTCGGAAACTATAAGAGATAATGCAATTTGGCAACCGGCAATGTAATTAGCATGCCGAGTATTACTTGGAATGTGAATTGGAACGAAATCGCCAATAGATAAGACCATTTTACAATTTTAGCCCAAGTTAGAAGCAGAGCCTAAGGTGTAAATTATCGATAGTCCATATCTCGGAAACTATAAGAGATAATGCAATTTGGCAACCGGCAATGTAATTAGCATGCCGAATATTACTTGGAATGTGAATTGGAACGAAATCGCCAATAGATAAAACCATTTTACAATTTGGGCCCCAGTTAGAAGCAGAGCCTAAGGTGTAAATTATTGATAGTCCATATCTCGGAAACTATAAGAGATAATGCAATTTCGCAATCGGCAATGTAATTAGCATGCCGAATATCACTTGGAATGTGAATTGGGACGAAATCGCCAATAGATAAGACCATTTTACAATATGGGCCCAAGTTAGAAGCAGAGCCTAAGGTGTAAATTATCGATATTCCATATCTCGGAAACTATAAGAGATAATGCAATTTGGCAACCGGCAATGTAATTAGCATGCCGAATATTACTTGGAATGTGAATTGGAACGAAATCGCCAATAGATAAGACCATTTTACAATTTGGGCCCAAGTTAGAAGCAGAGCCTAAGGTGTAAATTATCGAGAGTCCAGATCTCGGAAACTATAAGAGATAATGCAATTTGGCAACCGGCAATGTAATTAGCATGCCGAATATTACTTGGAATGTGAATTGGAACGAAATCGCCAATAGATAAGACCATTTTACAATTTGGGCCCAAGTTAGAAGCAGAGCCTAAGGTGTAAATTATTGATAGTCCATATCTCGGAAACTATAAGAGATAATGCAATTTCGCAACCTGCAATGTAATTAGCATGCCGAATATTACTTGGAGTGTGAATTGGAACGAAATCGCCAATAGGTAAGACCATTTTACAATTTGGGCCCAAGTTAGAAGCAGAGCCTAAGGTGTAAATTATCGATAGTCCATATCTCGGAAACTATAAGAGATAATGCAATTTGGCAACCGGCAATGTAATTAGCATGCCGAATATTACTTGGAATGTGAATTGGAACGAAATCGCTAATAGATAAGGCCATTTTACAATTTGGGCCCAAGTTAGAAGCAGAGCCTAAGGTGTAAATTATCGATAGTCCATATCTCGGAAACTATAAGAGATAATGCAATTTGGCAACCGGCAATGTAATTAGCATGCCGAATATTACTTGGAATGTGAATTGGAACGAAATCGCCAATAGATAAGACCATTTTACAATTTGGGCCCAAGTTAGACGCAGAGCCTAAGGTGTAAATTATTGATAGTCCATATCTCGGAAACTATAAGAGATAATGCAATTTGGCAACCGGCAATGTAATTAGCATGCCGAATATTACTTGGAATGTGAATTGGAACGAAATCGCCAATAGATAAGACCATTTTACAATTTGGGCCCAAGTTAGAAGCAGAGCATAAGGTGTAAATTATCGATAGTCCATATCTCGGAAACTATAAGAGATAATGCAATTTGGCAACCGGCAATGTAATTAGCATGCCGAATATTACTTGGAATGTGGATTGGAACGAAATCGCCAATAGATAAGACCATTTTACAATTTGGGCCCAAGTTAGAAGCAGAGCCTAAGGTGTAAATTATCGATAGTCCATATCTCGGAAACTATAAGAGATAATGCAATTTGGCAACCGGCAATGTAATTAGCATGCCGAATATTACTTGGAAAGTGAATTGGAACGAAATCGCCAATAGATAAGACCATTTTACAATTTGGGCCCAAGTTAGAAGCAGAGCCTAAGGTGTAAATTATTGATAGTCCATATCTCGGAAACTATAAGAGATAATGCAATTTCGCAACCGGCAATGTAATTAGCATGCCGAATATCACTTGGAATGTGAATTGGGACGAAATCGCCAATAGATAAGACCATTTTACAATTTGGGCCCAAGTTAGAAGCAGAGCCTAAGGTGTAAATTATCGATAGTCCATATCTCGGAAACTATAAGAGATAATGCAATTTGGCAACCGGCAATGTAATTAGCATGCCGAATATTACTTGGAATGTGAATTGGAACGAAATCGCCAATAGATAAGACCATTTTACAATTTGGGCCCAAGTTAGAAGCAGAGCCTAAGGTGTAAATTATCGATAGTCCATATCTCGGAAACTATAAGAGATAATGCAATTTGGCAACCGGCAATGTAATTAGCATGCCGAATATTACTTGGAATGTGAATTGGAACGAAATCGCCAATAGATAAAACCATTTTACAATTTGGGCCCCAGTTAGAAGCAGAGCCTAAGGTGTAAATTATTGATAGTCCATATCTCGGAAACTATAAGAGATAATGCAATTTCGCAATCGGCAATGTAATTAGCATGCCGAATATCACTTGGAATGTGAATTGGGACGAAATCGCCAATAGATAAGACCATTTTACAATATGGGCCCAAGTTAGAAGCAGAGCCTAAGGTGTAAATTATCGATATTCCATATCTCGGAAACTATAAGAGATAATGCAATTTGGCAACCGGCAATGTAATTAGCATGCCGAATATTACTTGGAATGTGAATTGGAACGAAATCGCCAATAGATAAGACCATTTTACAATTTGGGCCCAAGTTAGAAGCAGAGCCTAAGGTGTAAATTATCGAGAGTCCAGATCTCGGAAACTATAAGAGATAATGCAATTTAGCAACCGGCAATGTAATTAGCATGCCGAATATTACTTGGAATGTGAATTGGAACGAAATCGCCAATAGATAAGACCATTTTACAATTTGGGCCCAAGTTAGAAGCAGAGCCTAAGGTGTAAATTATCGATAGTCCATATCTCGGAAACTATAAGAGATAATGCAATTTGGCAACCGGCAATGTAATTAGCATGCCGAATATTACTTGGAATGTGAATTGGAACGAGAACGCCAATAGATAAGACCATTTTACAATTTGGGCCCAAGTTAGAAGCAGAGCCTAAGGTGTAAATTATCGATAGTCCATATCTCGGAAACTATAAGAGATAATGCAATTTGGCAACCGGCAATGTAATTAGCATGCCGAATATTACTTGGAATGTGAATTGGAACGAAAACGCCAATAGATAAGACCATTTTACAATTTGGGCCCAAGTTAGAAGCAGAGGCTAAGGTGTAAAATATCGATAGTCCATATCTCGGAAACTAAAAGAGATAATGCAATTTGGCAACCGGCAATGTAATTAGCATGCCGAATATTACTTGGAATGTGAATTGGAACGAAATCGCCAATAGATAAGACCATTTTACAATTTGGGCCCAAGTTAGAAGCAGAGCCTAAGGTGTAAATTATTGATAGTCCATATCTCGGAAACTATAAGAGATAATGCAATTTCGCAACCGGCAATGTAATTAGCATGCCGAATATTACTTGGAGTGTGAATTGGAACGAAATCGCCAATAGATAAGACTATTTTACAATTAGGGCCCAAGTTAGAAGCAGAGCCTAAGGTGTAAATTATCGATAGTCCATATCTCGGAAACTATAAGAGATAATGCAATTTGGCAACCGGCAATGTAATTAGCATGCCGAATATTACTTGGAATGTGAATTGGAACGAAATCGCCAATAGATAAGGCCATTTTACAATTTGGGCCCAAGTTAGAAGCAGAGCCTAAGGTGTAAATTATCGATAGTCCATATCTCGGAAACTATAAGAGATAATGCAATTTGGCAACCGGCAATGTAATTAGCATGCCGAGTATTACTTGGAATGTGAATTGGAACGAAATCGCCAATAAATAAGACCATTTTACAATTTTAGCCCAAGTTAGAAGCAGAGCCTAAGGTGTAAATTATCGATAGTCCATATCTCGGAAACTATAAGAGATAATGCAATTTGGCAACCGGCAATGTAATTAGCATGCCGAATATTACTTGGAATGTGAATTGGAACGAAATCGCCAATAGATAAAACCATTTTACAATTTGGGCCCCAGTTAGAAGCAGAGCCTAAGGTGTAATTATTGATAGTCCATATCTCGGAAACTATAAGAGATAATGCAATTTCGCAATCGGCAATGTAATTAGCATGCCGAATATCACTTGGAATGTGAATTGGGACGAAATCGCCAATAGATAAGACCATTTTACAATATGGACCCAAGTTAGAAGCAGAGCCTAAGGTGTAAATTATCGATATTCCATATCTCGGAAACTATAAGAGATAATGCAATTTGGCAACCGGCAATGTAATTAGCATGCCGAATATTACTTGGAATGTGAATTGGAACGAAATCGCCAATAGATAAGACCATTTTACAATTTGGGCCCAAGTTAGAAGCAGAGCCTAAGGTGTAAATTATCGAGAGTCCATATCTCGGAAACTATAAGAGATAATGCAATTTGGCAACCGGCAATGTAATTAGCATGCCGAATATTACTTGGAATGTGAATTGGAACGAAATCGCCAATAGATAAGACCATTTTACAATTTGGGCCCAAGTTAGAAGCAGAGCCTAAGGTGTAAATTATTGATAGTCCATATCTCGGAAACTATAAGAGATAATGCAATTTGGCAGCCGGCAATGTAATTAGCATGCCGAATATTACTTGGAATGTGAATTGGAACGAAATCGCCAATAGATAAGGCCATTTTACAATTTGGGCCCAAGTTAGAAGCAGAGCCTAAGGTGTAAATTATCGATAGTCCATATCTCGGAAACTATAAGAGATAATGCAATTTGGCAACCAGCAATGTAATTAGCATGCCGAATATTACTTGGAATGTGAATTGGAACGAAATCGCCAATAGATAAGACCATTTTACAATTTGGGCCCAAGTTAGAAGCAGAGCCTAAGGTGTAAATTATTGATAGTCCATATCTCGGAAACTATAAGAGATAATGCAATTTGGCAACCGGCAATGTAATTAGCATGCCGAATATTACTTGGAATGTGAATTGGAACGAAATCGCCAATAGATAAGACCATTTTACAATTTGGGCCCAAGTTAGAAGCAGAGCCTAAGGTGTAAATTATCGATAGTCCATATCTCGGAAACTATAAGAGATAATGCAATTTGGCAACCGGCAATGTAATTAGCATGCCGAATATTACTTGGAATGTGAATTGGAACGAAAACGCCAATAGATAAGACCATTTTACAATTTGGGCCCAAGTTAGAAGCAGAGGCTAAGGTGTAAAATATCGATAGTCCATATCTCGGAAACTATAAGAGATAATGCAATTTGGCAACCGGCAATGTAATTAGCATGCCGAATATTACTTGGAATGTGAATTGGAACGAAATCGCCAATAGATAAGACCATTTTACAATTTGGGCCCAAGTTAGAAGCAGAGCCTAAGGTGTAAATTATTGATAGTCCATATCTCGGAAACTATAAGAGATAATGCAATTTGGCAACCGGCAATGTAATTAGCATGCCGAATATTACTTGGAATGTGAATTGGAACGAAATCGCCAATAGATAAGACCATTTTACAATTTGGGCCCAAGTTAGAAGCAGAGCCTAAGGTGTAAATTATTGATAGTCCATATCTCGGAAACTATAAGAGATAATGCAATTTGGCAACCGGCAATGTAATTAGCATGCCGAATATTACTTGGAATGTGAATTGGAACGAAATCGCCAATAGATAAGACCATTTTACAATTTGGGCCCAAGTTAGAAGCAGAGCCTAAGGTGTAAATTATCGATAGTCCATATCTCGGAAACTATAAGAGATAATGCAATTTGGCAACCGGCAATGTAATTAGCATGCCGAATATTACTTGGAATGTGAATTGGAACGAAAACGCCAATAGATAAGACCATTTTACAATTTGGGCCCAAGTTAGAAGCAGAGGCTAAGGTGTAAAATATCGATAGTCCATATCTCGGAAACTATAAGAGATAATGCAATTTGGCAACCGGCAATGTAATTAGCATGCCGAATATTACTTGGAATGTGAATTGGAACGAAATCGCCAATAGATAAGACCATTTTACAATTTGGGCCCAAGTTAGAAGCAGAGCCTAAGGTGTAAATTATTGATAGTCCATATCTCGGAAACTATAAGAGATAATGCAATTTCGCAACCGGCAATGTAATTAGCATGCCGAATATTACTTGGAGTGTGAATTGGAACGAAATCGCCAATAGATAAGACTATTTTACAATTAGGGCCCAAGTTAGAAGCAGAGCCTAAGGTGTAAATTATCGATAGTCCATATCTCGGAAACTATAAGAGATAATGCAATTTGGCAACCGGCAATGTAATTAGCATGCCGAATATTACTTGGAATGTGAATTGGAACGAAATCGCCAATAGATAAGGCCATTTTACAATTTGGGCCCAAGTTAGAAGCAGAGCCTAAGGTGTAAATTATCGATAGTCCATATCTCGGAAACTATAAGAGATAATGCAATTTGGCAACCGGCAATGTAATTAGCATGCCGAGTATTACTTGGAATGTGAATTGGAACGAAATCGCCAATAAATAAGACCATTTTACAATTTTAGCCCAAGTTAGAAGCAGAGCCTAAGGTGTAAATTATCGATAGTCCATATCTCGGAAACTATAAGAGATAATGCAATTTGGCAACCGGCAATGTAATTAGCATGCCGAATATTACTTGGAATGTGAATTGGAACGAAATCGCCAATAGATAAAACCATTTTACAATTTGGGCCCCAGTTAGAAGCAGAGCCTAAGGTGTAAATTATTGATAGTCCATATCTCGGAAACTATAAGAGATAATGCAATTTCGCAATCGGCAATGTAATTAGCATGCCGAATATCACTTGGAATGTGAATTGGGACGAAATCGCCAATAGATAAGACCATTTTACAATATGGGCCCAAGTTAGAAGCAGAGCCTAAGGTGTAAATTATCGATATTCCATATCTCGGAAACTATAAGAGATAATGCAATTTGGCAACCGGCAATGTAATTAGCATGCCGAATATTACTTGGAATGTGAATTGGAACGAAATCGCCAATAGATAAGACCATTTTACAATTTGGGCCCAAGTTAGAAGCAGAGCCTAAGGTGTAAATTATCGAGAGTCCATATCTCGGAAACTATAAGAGATAATGCAATTTGGCAACCGGCAATGTAATTAGCATGCCGAATATTACTTGGAATGTGAATTGGAACGAAATCGCCAATAGATAAGACCATTTTACAATTTGGGCCCAAGTTAGAAGCAGAGCCTAAGGTGTAAATTATTGATAGTCCATATCTCGGAAACTATAAGAGATAATGCAATTTCGCAACCGGCAATGTAATTAGCATGCCGAATATTACTTGGAGTGTGAATTGGAACGAAATCGCCAATAGGTAAGACCATTTTACAATTTGGGCCCAAGTTAGAAGCAGAGCCTAAGGTGTAAATTATCGATAGTCCATATCTCGGAAACTATAAGAGATAATGCAATTTGGCAGCCGGCAATGTAATTAGCATGCCGAATATTACTTGGAATGTGAATTGGAACGAAATCGCCAATAGATAAGGCCATTTTACAATTTGGGCCCAAGTTAGAAGCAGAGCCTAAGGTGTAAATTATCGATAGTCCATATCTCGGAAACTATAAGAGATAATGCAATTTGGCAACCGGCAATGTAATTAGCATGCCGAATATTACTTGGAATGTGAATTGGAACGAAATCGCCAATAGATAAGACCATTTTACAATTTGGGCCCAAGTTAGAAGCAGAGCCTAAGGTGTAAATTATTGATAGTCCATATCTCGGAAACTATAAGAGATAATGCAATTTGGCAACCGGCAATGTAATTAGCATGCCGAATATTACTTGGAATGTGAATTCGAACGAAATCGCCAATAGATAAGACCATTTTACAATTTGGGCCCAAGTTAGAAGCAGAGCCTAAGGTGTAAATTATCGATAGTCCATATCTCGGAAACTATAAGAGATAATGCAATTTGGCAACCGGCAATGTAATTAGCATGCCGAATATTACTTGGAATGTGAATTGGAACGAAATCGTCAATAGGTAAGACCATTTTACAATTTGGGCCCAAGTTAGAAGCATAGCCTAAGGTGTAAATTATCGATAGTCCATATCTCGGAAACTATAAGAGATAATGCAATTTGGCACCCGGCAATGTAATTTGCATGCCGAATATTACTTGGAATGTGAATTGGAACGAAATCGCCAATAGATAAGACCATTTTACAATTTGGGCCCAAGTTAGAAGCAGAGCCTAAGGTGTAAATTATGGATAGTCCATATCTCGGAAACTATAAGAGATAATGCAATTTCGCAACCGGCAATGTAATTAGCATGCCGAATATCACTTGGAATGTGAATTGGGACGAAATCGCCAATAGATAAGACCATTTTACAATTTGGGCCCAAGTTAGAAGCAGAGCCTAAGGTGTAAATTATCGATAGTCCATATCTCGGAAACTATAAGAGATAATGCAATTTGGCAACCGGCAATGTAATTAGCATGCCGAATATTACTTGGAATGTGAATTGGAACGAAATCGCCAATAGATAAGACCATTTTACAATTTGGGCCCAAGTTAGAAGCAGAGCCTAAGGTGTAAATTATAGATAGTCCATATCTCGGAAACTATAAGAGATAATGCAATTTGGCAACCGACAATGTAATTAGCATGCCGAATATTACTTGGAATGTGAATTGGAACGAAATCGCCAATAGATAAGACCATTTTACAATTTGGGCCCAAGTTAGAAGCAGAGCCTAAGGTGTAAATTATCGATAGTCCATATCTCGGAAACTATAAGAGATAATGCAATTTGGCAACCGGCAATGTAATTAGCATGCCGAATATTACTTGGAATGTGAATTGGAACGAAATCGCCAATAGATAAGACCATTTTACAATTTGGGCCCAAGTTATAAGCAGAGCCTATGGTGTAAATTATCGATAGTCCATATCTCGGAAACTATAAGAGATAATGCAATTTGGCAACCGGCAATGTAATTAGCATGCCGAATATTACTTGGAATGTGAATTGGAACGAAATCGCCAATAGATAAGACCATTTTACAATTTGGGCCCAAGTTAGAAGCAGAGCCTAAGGTGTAAATTATCGATAGTCCATATCTCGGAAACTATAAGAGTTAATGCAATTTGGCAACCGGCAATGTAATTAGCATGCCGAATATTACTTGGAATGTGAATTGGAACGAAATCGCCAATAGATAAGACCATTTTACAATTTGGGCCCAAGTTAGAAGCAGAGCCTAAGGTGTAAATTATCGATAGTCCATATCTCGGAAACTATAAGAGATAATGCAATTTGGCAACCGGCAATGTAATTAGCATGCCGAATATTACTTGGAATGTGAATTGGAACGAAATCGCCTATAGATAAGACCATTTTACGATTTGGGCCCAAGTTAGAAGCAGAGCCTAAGGTGTAAATTATCGATAGTCCATATCTCGGAAACTATAAGAGATAATGCAATTTAGCAACCGGCAATGTAATTAGCATGCCGAATATTACTTGGAATGTGAATTGGAACGAAATCGCCAATAGATAAGACCATTTTACAATTTGGGCCCAAGTTAGAAGCAGAGCCTAAGGTGTAAATTATCGATAGTCCATATCTCGGAAACTATAAGAGATAATGCAATTTGGCAACCGGCAATGTAATTAGCATGCCGAATATTACTTGGAATGTGAATTGGAACGAAAACGCCAATAGATAAGACCATTTTACAATTTGGGCCCAAGTTAGAAGCAGAGGCTAAGGTGTAAAATATCGATAGTCCATATCTCGGAAACTATAAGAGATAATGCAATTTGGCAACCGGCAATGTAATTAGCATGCCGAATATTACTTGGAATGTGAATTGGAACGAAATCGCCAATAGATAAGACCATTTTACAATTTGGGCCCAAGTTAGAAGCAGAGCCTAAGGTGTAAATTATTGATAGTCCATATCTCGGAAACTATAAGAGATAATGCAATTTCGCAACCGGCAATGTAATTAGCATGCCGAATATTACTTGGAGTGTGAATTGGAACGAAATCGCCAATAGATAAGACTATTTTACAATTAGGGCCCAAGTTAGAAGCAGAGCCTAAGGTGTAAATTATCGATAGTCCATATCTCGGAAACTATAAGAGATAATGCAATTTGGCAACCGGCAATGTAATTAGCATGCCGAATATTACTTGGAATGTGAATTGGAACGAAATCGCCAATAGATAAGGCCATTTTACAATTTGGGTCCAAGTTAGAAGCAGAGCCTAAGGTGTAAATTATCGATAGTCCATATCTCGGAAACTATAAGAGATAATGCAATTTGGCAACCGGCAATGTAATTAGCATGCCGAGTATTACTTGGAATGTGAATTGGAACGAAATCGCCAATAGATAAGACCATTTTACAATTTTAGCCCAAGTTAGAAGCAGAGCCTAAGGTGTAAATTATCGATAGTCCATATCTCGGAAACTATAAGAGATAATGCAATTTGGCAACCGGCAATGTAATTAGCATGCCGAATATTACTTGGAATGTGAATTGGAACGAAATCGCCAATAGATAAAACCATTTTACAATTTGGGCCCCAGTTAGAAGCAGAGCCTAAGGTGTAAATTATTGATAGTCCATATCTCGGAAACTATAAGAGATAATGCAATTTCGCAATCGGCAATGTAATTAGCATGCCGAATATCACTTGGAATGTGAATTGGGACGAAATCGCCAATAGATAAGACCATTTTACAATATGGGCCCAAGTTAGAAGCAGAGCCTAAGGTGTAAATTATCGATATTCCATATCTCGGAAACTATAAGAGATAATGCAATTTGGCAACCGGCAATGTAATTAGCATGCCGAATATTACTTGGAATGTGAATTGGAACGAAATCGCCAATAGATAAGACCATTTTACAATTTGGGCCCAAGTTAGAAGCAGAGCCTAAGGTGTAAATTATCGAGAGTCCAGATCTCGGAAACTATAAGAGATAATGCAATTTGGCAACCGGCAATGTAATTAGCATGCCGAATATTACTTGGAATGTGAATTGGAACGAAATCGCCAATAGATAAGACCATTTTACAATTTGGGCCCAAGTTAGAAGCAGAGCCTAAGGTGTAAATTATTGATAGTCCATATCTCGGAAACTATAAGAGATAATGCAATTTCGCAACCTGCAATGTAATTAGCATGCCGAATATTACTTGGAGTGTGAATTGGAACGAAATCGCCAATAGGTAAGACCATTTTACAATTTGGGCCCAAGTTAGAAGCAGAGCCTAAGGTGTAAATTATCGATAGTCCATATCTCGGAAACTATAAGAGATAATGCAATTTGGCAACCGGCAATGTAATTAGCATGCCGAATATTACTTGGAATGTGAATTGGAACGAAATCGCTAATAGATAAGGCCATTTTACAATTTGGGCCCAAGTTAGAAGCAGAGCCTAAGGTGTAAATTATCGATAGTCCATATCTCGGAAACTATAAGAGATAATGCAATTTGGCAACCGGCAATGTAATTAGCATGCCGAATATTACTTGGAATGTGAATTGGAACGAAATCGCCAATAGATAAGACCATTTTACAATTTGGGCCCAAGTTAGACGCAGAGCCTAAGGTGTAAATTATTGATAGTCCATATCTCGGAAACTATAAGAGATAATGCAATTTGGCAACCGGCAATGTAATTAGCATGCCGAATATTACTTGGAATGTGAATTGGAACGAAATCGCCAATAGATAAGACCATTTTACAATTTGGGCCCAAGTTAGAAGCAGAGCATAAGGTGTAAATTATCGATAGTCCATATCTCGGAAACTATAAGAGATAATGCAATTTGGCAACCGGCAATGTAATTAGCATGCCGAATATTACTTGGAATGTGGATTGGAACGAAATCGCCAATAGATAAGACCATTTTATAATTTGGGCCCAAGTTAGAAGCAGAGCCTAAGGTGTAAATTATCGATAGTCCATATCTCGGAAACTATAAGAGATAATGCAATTTGGCAACCGGCAATGTAATTAGCATGCCGAATATTACTTGGAAAGTGAATTGGAACGAAATCGCCAATAGATAAGACCATTTTACAATTTGGGCCCAAGTTAGAAGCAGAGCCTAAGGTGTAAATTATTGATAGTCCATATCTCGGAAACTATAAGAGATAATGCAATTTCGCAACCGGCAATGTAATTAGCATGCCGAATATCACTTGGAATGTGAATTGGGACGAAATCGCCAATAGATAAGACCATTTTACAATTTGGGCCCAAGTTAGAAGCAGAGCCTAAGGTGTAAATTATCGATAGTCCATATCTCGGTAACTATAAGAGATAATGCAATTTGGCAACCGGCAATGTAATTAGCATGCCGAATATTACTTGGAATGTGAATTGGAACGAAATCGCCAATAGATAAGACCATTTTACAATTTGGGCCCAAGTTAGAAGCAGAGCCTAAGGTGTAAATTATCGATAGTCCATATCTCGGAAACTATAAGAGATAATGCAATTTGGCAACCGGCAATGTAATTAGCATGCCGAATATTACTTGGAATGTGAATTGGAACGAAATCGCCAATAGATAAGACCATTTTACGGTTTGGGCCCAAGTTAGAAGCAGAGCCTAAGGTGTAAATTATCGATAGTCCATATCTCGGAAACTATAAGAGATAATGCAATTTGGCAACCGGCAATGTAATTAGCATGCCGAATATTACTTGGAATGTGAATTGGAACGAAATCGCCAATAGATAAAACCATTTTACAATTTGGGCCCCAGTTAGAAGCAGAGCCTAAGGTGTAAATTATTGATAGTCCATATCTCGGAAACTATAAGAGATAATGCAATTTCGCAATCGGCAATGTAATTAGCATGCCGAATATCACTTGGAATGTGAATTGGGACGAAATCGCCAATAGATAAGACCATTTTACAATATGGGCCCAAGTTAGAAGCAGAGCCTAAGGTGTAAATTATCGATATTCCATATCTCGGAAACTATAAGAGATAATGCAATTTGGCAACCGGCAATGTAATTAGCATGCCGAATATTACTTGGAATGTGAATTGGAACGAAATCGCCAATAGATAAGACCATTTTACAATTTGGGCCCAAGTTAGAAGCAGAGCCTAAGGTGTAAATTATCGAGAGTCCATATCTCGGAAACTATAAGAGATAATGCAATTTGGCAACCGGCAATGTAATTAGCATGCCGAATATTACTTGGAATGTGAATTGGAACGAAATCGCCAATAGATAAGACCATTTTACAATTTGGGCCCAAGTTAGAAGCAGAGCCTAAGGTGTAAATTATTGATAGTCCATATCTCGGAAACTATAAGAGATAATGCAATTTCGCAACCGGCAATGTAATTAGCATGCCGAATATTACTTGGAGTGTGAATTGGAACGAAATCGCCAATAGGTAAGACCATTTTACAATTTGGGCCCAAGTTAGAAGCAGAGCCTAAGGTGTAAATTATCGATAGTCCATATCTCGGAAACTATAAGAGATAATGCAATTTGGCAGCCGGCAATGTAATTAGCATGCCGAATATTACTTGGAATGTGAATTGGAACGAAATCGCCAATAGATAAGGCCATTTTACAATTTGGGCCCAAGTTAGAAGCAGAGCCTAAGGTGTAAATTATCGATAGTCCATATCTCGGAAACTATAAGAGATAATGCAATTTGGCAACCGGCAATGTAATTAGCATGCCGAATATTACTTGGAATGTGAATTGGAACGAAATCGCCAATAGATAAGACCATTTTACAATTTGGGCCCAAGTTAGAAGCAGAGCCTAAGGTGTAAATTATTGATAGTCCATATCTCGGAAACTATAAGAGATAATGCAATTTGGCAACCGGCAATGTAATTAGCATGCCGAATATTACTTGGAATGTGAATTCGAACGAAATCGCCAATAGATAAGACCATTTTACAATTTGGGCCCAAGTTAGAAGCAGAGCCTAAGGTGTAAATTATCGATAGTCCATATCTCGGAAACTATAAGAGATAATGCAATTTGGCAACCGGCAATGTAATTAGCATGCCGAATATTACTTGGAATGTGAATTGGAACGAAATCGTCAATAGGTAAGACCATTTTACAATTTGGGCCCAAGTTAGAAGCATAGCCTAAGGTGTAAATTATCGATAGTCCATATCTCGGAAACTATAAGAGATAATGCAATTTGGCACCCGGCAATGTAATTTGCATGCCGAATATTACTTGGAATGTGAATTGGAACGAAATCGCCAATAGATAAGACCATTTTACAATTTGGGCCCAAGTTAGAAGCAGAGCCTAAGGTGTAAATTATGGATAGTCCATATCTCGGAAACTATAAGAGATAATGCAATTTCGCAACCGGCAATGTAATTAGCATGCCGAATATCACTTGGAATGTGAATTGGGACGAAATCGCCAATAGATAAGACCATTTTACAATTTGGGCCCAAGTTAGAAGCAGAGCCTAAGGTGTAAATTATCGATAGTCCATATCTCGGAAACTATAAGAGATAATGCAATTTGGCAACCGGCAATGTAATTAGCATGCCGAATATTACTTGGAATGTGAATTGGAACGAAATCGCCAATAGATAAGACCATTTTACAATTTGGGCCCAAGTTAGAAGCAGAGCCTAAGGTGTAAATTATAGATAGTCCATATCTCGGAAACTATAAGAGATAATGCAATTTGGCAACCGACAATGTAATTAGCATGCCGAATATTACTTGGAATGTGAATTGGAACGAAATCGCCAATAGATAAGACCATTTTACAATTTGGGCCCAAGTTAGAAGCAGAGCCTAAGGTGTAAATTATCGATAGTCCATATCTCGGAAACTATAAGAGATAATGCAATTTGGCAACCGGCAATGTAATTAGCATGCCGAATATTACTTGGAATGTGAATTGGAACGAAATCGCCAATAGATAAGACCATTTTACAATTTGGGCCCAAGTTATAAGCAGAGCCTATGGTGTAAATTATCGATAGTCCATATCTCGGAAACTATAAGAGATAATGCAATTTGGCAACCGGCAATGTAATTAGCATGCCGAATATTACTTGGAATGTGAATTGGAACGAAATCGCCAATAGATAAGACCATTTTACAATTTGGGCCCAAGTTAGAAGCAGAGCCTAAGGTGTAAATTATCGATAGTCCATATCTCGGAAACTATAAGAGTTAATGCAATTTGGCAACCGGCAATGTAATTAGCATGCCGAATATTACTTGGAATGTGAATTGGAACGAAATCGCCAATAGATAAGACCATTTTACAATTTGGGCCCAAGTTAGAAGCAGAGCCTAAGGTGTAAATTATCGATAGTCCATATCTCGGAAACTATAAGAGATAATGCAATTTGGCAACCGGCAATGTAATTAGCATGCCGAATATTACTTGGAATGTGAATTGGAACGAAATCGCCTATAGATAAGACCATTTTACGATTTGGGCCCAAGTTAGAAGCAGAGCCTAAGGTGTAAATTATCGATAGTCCATATCTCGGAAACTATAAGAGATAATGCAATTTAGCAACCGGCAATGTAATTAGCATGCCGAATATTACTTGGAATGTGAATTGGAACGAAATCGCCAATAGATAAGACCATTTTACAATTTGGGCCCAAGTTAGAAGCAGAGCCTAAGGTGTAAATTATCGATAGTCCATATCTCGGAAACTATAAGAGATAATGCAATTTGGCAACCGGCAATGTAATTAGCATGCCGAATATTACTTGGAATGTGAATTGGAACGAAAACGCCAATAGATAAGACCATTTTACAATTTGGGCCCAAGTTAGAAGCAGAGGCTAAGGTGTAAAATATCGATAGTCCATATCTCGGAAACTATAAGAGATAATGCAATTTGGCAACCGGCAATGTAATTAGCATGCCGAATATTACTTGGAATGTGAATTGGAACGAAATCGCCAATAGATAAGACCATTTTACAATTTGGGCCCAAGTTAGAAGCAGAGCCTAAGGTGTAAATTATTGATAGTCCATATCTCGGAAACTATAAGAGATAATGCAATTTCGCAACCGGCAATGTAATTAGCATGCCGAATATTACTTGGAGTGTGAATTGGAACGAAATCGCCAATAGATAAGACTATTTTACAATTAGGGCCCAAGTTAGAAGCAGAGCCTAAGGTGTAAATTATCGATAGTCCATATCTCGGAAACTATAAGAGATAATGCAATTTGGCAACCGGCAATGTAATTAGCATGCCGAATATTACTTGGAATGTGAATTGGAACGAAATCGCCAATAGATAAGGCCATTTTACAATTTGGGTCCAAGTTAGAAGCAGAGCCTAAGGTGTAAATTATCGATAGTCCATATCTCGGAAACTATAAGAGATAATGCAATTTGGCAACCGGCAATGTAATTAGCATGCCGAGTATTACTTGGAATGTGAATTGGAACGAAATCGCCAATAGATAAGACCATTTTACAATTTTAGCCCAAGTTAGAAGCAGAGCCTAAGGTGTAAATTATCGATAGTCCATATCTCGGAAACTATAAGAGATAATGCAATTTGGCAACCGGCAATGTAATTAGCATGCCGAATATTACTTGGAATGTGAATTGGAACGAAATCGCCAATAGATAAAACCATTTTACAATTTGGGCCCCAGTTAGAAGCAGAGCCTAAGGTGTAAATTATTGATAGTCCATATCTCGGAAACTATAAGAGATAATGCAATTTCGCAATCGGCAATGTAATTAGCATGCCGAATATCACTTGGAATGTGAATTGGGACGAAATCGCCAATAGATAAGACCATTTTACAATATGGGCCCAAGTTAGAAGCAGAGCCTAAGGTGTAAATTATCGATATTCCATATCTCGGAAACTATAAGAAATAATGCAATTTGGCAACCGGCAATGTAATTAGCATGCCGAATATTACTTGGAATGTGAATTGGAACGAAATCGCCAATAGATAAGACCATTTTACAATTTGGGCCCAAGTTAGAAGCAGAGCCTAAGGTGTAAATTATCGAGAGTCCAGATCTCGGAAACTATAAGAGATAATGCAATTTGGCAACCGGCAATGTAATTAGCATGCCGAATATTACTTGGAATGTGAATTGGAACGAAATCGCCAATAGATAAGACCATTTTACAATTTGGGCCCAAGTTAGAAGCAGAGCCTAAGGTGTAAATTATTGATAGTCCATATCTCGGAAACTATAAGAGATAATGCAATTTCGCAACCTGCAATGTAATTAGCATGCCGAATATTACTTGGAGTGTGAATTGGAACGAAATCGCCAATAGGTAAGACCATTTTACAATTTGGGCCCAAGTTAGAAGCAGAGCCTAAGGTGTAAATTATCGATAGTCCATATCTCGGAAACTATAAGAGATAATGCAATTTGGCAACCGGCAATGTAATTAGCATGCCGAATATTACTTGGAATGTGAATTGGAACGAAATCGCTAATAGATAAGGCCATTTTACAATTTGGGCCCAAGTTAGAAGCAGAGCCTAAGGTGTAAATTATCGATAGTCCATATCTCGGAAACTATAAGAGATAATGCAATTTGGCAACCGGCAATGTAATTAGCATGCCGAATATTACTTGGAATGTGAATTGGAACGAAATCGCCAATAGATAAGACCATTTTACAATTTGGGCCCAAGTTAGACGCAGAGCCTAAGGTGTAAATTATTGATAGTCCATATCTCGGAAACTATAAGAGATAATGCAATTTGGCAACCGGCAATGTAATTAGCATGCCGAATATTACTTGGAATGTGAATTGGAACGAAATCGCCAATAGATAAGACCATTTTACAATTTGGGCCCAAGTTAGAAGCAGAGCATAAGGTGTAAATTATCGATAGTCCATATCTCGGAAACTATAAGAGATAATGCAATTTGGCAACCGGCAATGTAATTAGCATGCCGAATATTACTTGGAATGTGGATTGGAACGAAATCGCCAATAGATAAGACCATTTTATAATTTGGGCCCAAGTTAGAAGCAGAGCCTAAGGTGTAAATTATCGATAGTCCATATCTCGGAAACTATAAGAGATAATGCAATTTGGCAACCGGCAATGTAATTAGCATGCCGAATATTACTTGGAAAGTGAATTGGAACGAAATCGCCAATAGATAAGACCATTTTACAATTTGGGCCCAAGTTAGAAGCAGAGCCTAAGGTGTAAATTATTGATAGTCCATATCTCGGAAACTATAAGAGATAATGCAATTTCGCAACCGGCAATGTAATTAGCATGCCGAATATCACTTGGAATGTGAATTGGGACGAAATCGCCAATAGATAAGACCATTTTACAATTTGGGCCCAAGTTAGAAGCAGAGCCTAAGGTGTAAATTATCGATAGTCCATATCTCGGTAACTATAAGAGATAATGCAATTTGGCAACCGGCAATGTAATTAGCATGCCGAATATTACTTGGAATGTGAATTGGAACGAAATCGCCAATAGATAAGACCATTTTACAATTTGGGCCCAAGTTAGAAGCAGAGCCTAAGGTGTAAATTATCGATAGTCCATATCTCGGAAACTATAAGAGATAATGCAATTTGGCAACCGGCAATGTAATTAGCATGCCGAATATTACTTGGAATGTGAATTGGAACGAAATCGCCAATAGATAAGACCATTTTACGGTTTGGGCCCAAGTTAGAAGCAGAGCCTAAGGTGTAAATTATCGATAGTCCATATCTCGGAAACTATAAGAGATAATGCAATTTGGCAACCGGCAATGTAATTAGCATGCCGAATATTACTTGGAATGTGGATTGGAACGAAATCGCCAATAGATAAGACCATTTTACAATTTGGGCCCAAGTTAGAAGCAGAGCCTAAGGTGTAAATTATCGATAGTCCATATCTCGGAAACTATAAGAGATAATGCAATTTGGCAACCGGCAATGTAATTAGCATGCCGAATATTACTTGAAAAGTGAATTGGAACGAAATCGCCAATAGATAAGACCATTTTACAATTTGGGCCCAAGTTAGAAGCAGAGCCTAAGGTGTAAATTATTGATAGTCCATATCTCGGAAACTATAAGAGATAATGCAATTTCGCAACCGGCAATGTAATTAGCATGCCGAATATCACTTGGAATGTGAATTGGGACGAAATCGCCAATAGATAAGACCATTTTACAATTTGGGCCCAAGTTAGAAGCAGAGCCTAAGGTGTAAATTATCGATAGTCCATATCTCGGAAACTATAAGAGATAATGCAATTTGGCAACCGGCAATGTAATTAGCATGCCGAATATTACTTGGAATGTGAATTGGAACGAAATCGCCAATAGATAAGACCATTTTACAATTTGGGCCCAAGTTAGAAGCAGAGCCTAAGGTGTAAATTATCGATAGTCCATATCTCGGAAACTATAAGAGATAATGCAATTTGGCAACCGGCAATGTAATTAGCATGCCGAATATTACTTGGAATGTGAATTGGAACGAAATCGCCAATAGATAAGACCATTTTACGGTTTGGGCCCAAGTTAGAAGCAGAGCCTAAGGTGTAAATTATCGATAGTCCATATCTCGGAAACTATAAGAGATAATGCAATTTGGCAACCGGCAATGTAATTAGCATGCCGAATATTACTTGGAATGTGAATTGGAACGAAATCGCCAATAGATAAGACCATTTTACAATTTGGGCCCAAGTTAGAAGCAGAGCCTAAGGTGTAAATTATTGATAGTCCATATCTCGGAAACTATAAGAGATAATGCAATTTCGCAATCGGCAATGTAATTAGCATGCCGAATATCACTTGGAATGTGAATTGGGAGGAAATCGCCAATAGATAAGACCATTTTACAATTTGGGCCCAAGTTAGAAGCAGAGCCTAAGGTGTAAATTATCGATAGTCCATATCTCGGAAACTATAAGAGATAATGCAATTTGGCAACCGGCAATGTAATTAGCATGCCGAATATTACTTGGAATGTGAATTGGAACGAAATCGCCAATAGATAAGACCATTTTACAATTTGGGCCCAAGTTAGAAGCAGAGCCTAAGGTGGTAAATTATTGATAGTCCATATCTCGGAAACTATAAGAGATAATGCAATTTCGCAACCGGCAATGTAATTAGCATGCCGAATATTACTTGGAGTGTGAATTGGAACGAAATCGCCAATAGGTAAGACCATTTTACAATTTGGGCCTAAGTTAGAAGCAGAGCCTAAGGTGTAAATTATCGATAGTCCATATCTCGGAAACTATAAGAGATAATGCAATTTGGCAACCGGCAATGTAATTAGCATGCCGAATATTACTTGGAATGTGAATTGGAACGAAATCGCCAATAGATAAGGCCATTTTACAATTTGGGCCCAAGTTAGAAGCAGAGCCTAAGGTGTAAATTATCGATAGTCCATATCTCGGAAACTATAAGAGATAATGCAATTTGGCAACCGGCAATGTAATTAGCATGCCGAATATTACTTGGAATGTGAATTGGAACGAAATCGCCAATAGATAAGACCATTTTACAATTTGGGCCCAAGTTAGAAGCAGAGCCTAAGGTGTAAATTATTGATAGTCCATATCTCGGAAACTATAAGAGATAATGCAATTTGGCAACCGGCAATGTAATTAGCATGCCGAATATTACTTGGAATGTGAATTGGAACGAAATCGCCAATAGATAAGACCATTTTACAATTTGGGCCCAAGTTAGAAGCAGAGCCTAAGGTGTAAATTATCGATAGTCCATATCTCGGAAACTATAAGAGATAATGCAATTTGGCAACCGGCAATGTAGTTAGCATGCCGAATATTACTTGGAATGTTAATTGGAACGAAATCGCCAATAGATAAGACCATTTTACAATTTGGGCCCAAGTTAGAAGCAGAGCCTAAGGTGTAAATTATTGATAGTCCATATCTCGGAAACTATAAGAGATAATGCAATTTCGCAACCGGCAATGTAATTAGCATGCCGAATATCACTTGGAATGTGAATTGGGACGAAATCGCCAATAGATAAGACCATTTTACAATTTGGGCCCAAGTTAGAAGCAGAGCCTAAGGTGTAAATTATCGATAGTCCATATCTCGGAAACTATAAGAGATAATGCAATTTGGCAACCGGCAATGTAATTAGCATGCCGAATATTACTTGGAATGTGAATTGGAACGAAATCGCCAATAGATAAGACCATTTTACAATTTGGGCCCAAGTTAGAAGCAGAGCCTAAGGTGTAAATTATGGATAGTCCATATCTCGGAAACTATAAGAGATAATGCAATTTCGCAACCGGCAATGTAATTAGCATGCCGAATATCACTTGGAATGTGAATTGGGACGAAATCGCCAATAGATAAGACCATTTTACAATTTGGGCCCAAGTTAGAAGCAGAGCCTAAGGTGTAAATTATCGATAGTCCATATCTCGGAAACTATAAGAGATAATGCAATTTGGCAACCGGCAATGTAATTAGCATGCCGAATATTACTTGGAATGTGAATTGGAACGAAATCGCCAATAGATAAGACCATTTTACAATTTGGGCCCAAGTTAGAAGCAGAGCCTAAGGTGTAAATTATAGATAGTCCATATCTCGGAAACTATAAGAGATAATGCAATTTGGCAACCGACAATGTAATTAGCATGCCGAATATTACTTGGAATGTGAATTGGAACGAAATCGCCAATAGATAAGACCATTTTACAATTTGGGCCCAAGTTAGAAGCAGAGCCTAAGGTGTAAATTATCGATAGTCCATATCTCGGAAACTATAAGAGATAATGCAATATGGCAACCGGCAATGTAATTAGCATGCCGAATATTACTTGGAATGTGAATTGGAACGAAATCGCCAATAGATAAGACCATTTTACAATTTGGGCCCAAGTTATAAGCAGAGCCTATGGTGTAAATTATCGATAGTCCATATCTCGGAAACTATAAGAGATAATGCAATTTGGCAACCGGCAATGTAATTAGCATGCCGAATATTACTTGGAATGTGAATTGGAACGAAATCGCCAATAGATAAGACCATTTTACAATTTGGGCCCAAGTTAGAAGCAGAGCCTAAGGTGTAAATTATCGATAGTCCATATCTCGGAAACTATAAGAGTTAATGCAATTTGGCAACCGGCAATGTAATTAGCATGCCGAATATTACTTGGAATGTGAATTGGAACGAAATCGCCAATAGATAAGACCATTTTACAATTTGGGCCCAAGTTAGAAGCAGAGCCTAAGGTGTAAATTATCGATAGTCCATATCTCGGAAACTATAAGAGATAATGCAATTTGGCAACCGGCAATGTAATTAGCATGCCGAATATTACTTGGAATGTGAATTGGAACGAAATCGCCTATAGATAAGACCATTTTACGATTTGGGCCCAAGTTAGAAGCAGAGCCTAAGGTGTAAATTATCGATAGTCCATATCTCGGAAACTATAAGAGATAATGCAATTTGGCAACCGGCAATGTAATTAGCATGCCGAATATTACTTGGAATGTGAATTGGAACGAAATCGCCAATAGATAAGACCATTTTACAATTTGGGCCCAAGTTAGAAGCAGAGCCTAAGGTGTAAATTATCGATAGTCCATATCTCGGAAACTATAAGAGATAATGCAATTTGGCAACCGGCAATGTAATTAGCATGCCGAATATTACTTGGAATGTGAATTGGAACGAAAACGCCAATAGATAAGACCATTTTACAATTTGGGCCCAAGTTAGAAGCAGAGGCTAAGGTGTAAAATATCGATAGTCCATATCTCGGAAACTATAAGAGATAATGCAATTTGGCAACCGGCAATGTAATTAGCATGCCGAATATTACTTGGAATGTGAACTGGAACGAAATCGCCAATAGATAAGACCATTTTACAATTTGGGCCCAAGTTAGAAGCAGAGCCTAAGGTGTAAATTATTGATAGTCCATATCTCGGAAACTATAAGAGATAATGCAATTTCGCAACCGGCAATGTAATTAGCATGCCGAATATTACTTGGAGTGTGAATTGGAACGAAATCGCCAATAGATAAGACTATTTTACAATTAGGGCCCAAGTTAGAAGCAGAGCCTAAGGTGTAAATTATCGATAGTCCATATCTCGGAAACTATAAGAGATAATGCAATTTGGCAACCGGCAATGTAATTAGCATGCCGAATATTACTTGGAATGTGAATTGGAACGAAATCGCCAATAGATAAGGCCATTTTACAATTTGGGCCCAAGTTAGAAGCAGAGCCTAAGGTGTAAATTATCGATAGTCCATATCTCGGAAACTATAAGAGATAATGCAATTTGGCAACCGGCAATGTAATTAGCATGCCGAATATTACTTGGAAAGTGAATTGGAACGAAATCGCCAATAGATAAGACCATTTTACAATTTGGGCCCAAGTTAGAAGCAGAGCCTAAGGTGTAAATTATTGATAGTCCATATCTCGGAAACTATAAGAGATAATGCAATTTCGCAACCGGCAATGTAATTAGCATGCCGAATATCACTTGGAATGTGAATTGGGACGAAATCGCCAATAGATAAGACCATTTTACAATTTGGGCCCAAGTTAGAAGCAGAGCCTAAGGTGTAAATTATCGATAGTCCATATCTCGGAAACTATAAGAGATAATGCAATTTCGCAACCGGCAATGTAATTAGCATGCCGAATATCACTTGGAATGTGAATTGGGACGAAATCGCCAATAGATAAGACCATTTTACAATTTGGGCCCAAGTTAGAAGCAGAGCCTAAGGTGTAAATTATCGATAGTCCATATCTCGGAAACTATAAGAGATAATGCAATTTGGCAACCGGCAATGTAATTAGCATGCCGAATATTACTTGGAATGTGAATTGGAACGAAATCGCCAATAGATAAGACCATTTTACGGTTTGGGCCCAAGTTAGAAGCAGAGCCTAAGGTGTAAATTATCGATAGTCCATATCTCGGAAACTATAAGAGATAATGCAATTTGGCAACCGGCAATGTAATTAGCATGCCGAATATTACTTGGAATGTGAATTGGAACGAAATCGCCAATAGATAAGACCATTTTACAATTTGGGCCCAAGTTAGAAGCAGAGCCTAAGGTGTAAATTATTGATAGTCCATATCTCGGAAACTATAAGAGATAATGCAATTTCGCAATCGGCAATGTAATTAGCATGCCGAATATCACTTGGAATGTGAATTGGGAGGAAATCGCCAATAGATAAGACCATTTTACAATTTGGGCCCAAGTTAGAAGCAGAGCCTAAGGTGTAAATTATCGATAGTCCATATCTCGGAAACTATAAGAGATAATGCAATTTGGCAACCGGCAATGTAATTAGCATGCCGAATATTACTTGGAATGTGAATTGGAACGAAATCGCCAATAGATAAGACCATTTTACAATTTGGGCCCAAGTTAGAAGCAGAGCCTAAGGTGTAAATTATCGAGAGTCCATATCTCGGAAACTATAAGAGATAATGCAATTTGGCAACCGGCAATGTAATTAGCATGCCGAATATTACTTGGAATGTGAATTGGAACGAAATCGCCAATAGATAAGACCATTTTACAATTTGGGCCCAAGTTAGAAGCAGAGCCTAAGGTGTAAATTATCGATATTCCATATCTCGGAAACTATAAGAAATAATGCAATTTGGCAACCGGCAATGTAATTAGCATGCCGAATATTACTTGGAATGTGAATTGGAACGAAATCGCCAATAGATAAGACCATTTTACAATTTGGGCCCAAGTTAGAAGCAGAGCCTAAGGTGTAAATTATCGAGAGTCCAGATCTCGGAAACTATAAGAGATAATGCAATTTGGCAACCGGCAATGTAATTAGCATGCCGAATATTACTTGGAATGTGAATTGGAACGAAATCGCCAATAGATAAGACCATTTTACAATTTGGGCCCAAGTTAGAAGCAGAGCCTAAGGTGTAAATTATTGATAGTCCATATCTCGGAAACTATAAGAGATAATGCAATTTCGCAACCTGCAATGTAATTAGCATGCCGAATATTACTTGGAGTGTGAATTGGAACGAAATCGCCAATAGGTAAGACCATTTTACAATTTGGGCCCAAGTTAGAAGCAGAGCCTAAGGTGTAAATTATCGATAGTCCATATCTCGGAAACTATAAGAGATAATGCAATTTGGCAACCGGCAATGTAATTAGCATGCCGAATATTACTTGGAATGTGAATTGGAACGAAATCGCTAATAGATAAGGCCATTTTACAATTTGGGCCCAAGTTAGAAGCAGAGCCTAAGGTGTAAATTATCGATAGTCCATATCTCGGAAACTATAAGAGATAATGCAATTTGGCAACCGGCAATGTAATTAGCATGCCGAATATTACTTGGAATGTGAATTGGAACGAAATCGCCAATAGATAAGACCATTTTACAATTTGGGCCCAAGTTAGACGCAGAGCCTAAGGTGTAAATTATTGATAGTCCATATCTCGGAAACTATAAGAGATAATGCAATTTGGCAACCGGCAATGTAATTAGCATGCCGAATATTACTTGGAATGTGAATTGGAACGAAATCGCCAATAGATAAGACCATTTTACAATTTGGGCCCAAGTTAGAAGCAGAGCATAAGGTGTAAATTATCGATAGTCCATATCTCGGAAACTATAAGAGATAATGCAATTTGGCAACCGGCAATGTAATTAGCATGCCGAATATTACTTGGAATGTGGATTGGAACGAAATCGCCAATAGATAAGGCCATTTTATAATTTGGGCCCAAGTTAGAAGCAGAGCCTAAGGTGTAAATTATCGATAGTCCATATCTCGGAAACTATAAGAGATAATGCAATTTGGCAACCGGCAATGTAATTAGCATGCCGAATATTACTTGGAAAGTGAATTGGAACGAAATCGCCAATAGATAAGACCATTTTACAATTTGGGCCCAAGTTAGAAGCAGAGCCTAAGGTGTAAATTATTGATAGTCCATATCTCGGAAACTATAAGAGATAATGCAATTTCGCAACCGGCAATGTAATTAGCATGCCGAATATCACTTGGAATGTGAATTGGGACGAAATCGCCAATAGATAAGACCATTTTACAATTTGGGCCCAAGTTAGAAGCAGAGCCTAAGGTGTAAATTATCGATAGTCCATATCTCGGTAACTATAAGAGATAATGCAATTTGGCAACCGGCAATGTAATTAGCATGCCGAATATTACTTGGAATGTGAATTGGAACGAAATCGCCAATAGATAAGACCATTTTACAATTTGGGCCCAAGTTAGAAGCAGAGCCTAAGGTGTAAATTATCGATAGTCCATATCTCGGAAACTATAAGAGATAATGCAATTTGGCAACCGGCAATGTAATTAGCATGCCGAATATTACTTGGAATGTGAATTGGAACGAAATCGCCAATAGATAAGACCATTTTACGGTTTGGGCCCAAGTTAGAAGCAGAGCCTAAGGTGTAAATTATCGATAGTCCATATCTCGGAAACTATAAGAGATAATGCAATTTGGCAACCGGCAATGTAATTAGCATGCCGAATATTACTTGGAATGTGGATTGGAACGAAATCGCCAATAGATAAGACCATTTTACAATTTGGGCCCAAGTTAGAAGCAGAGCCTAAGGTGTAAATTATCGATAGTCCATATCTCGGAAACTATAAGAGATAATGCAATTTGGCAACCGGCAATGTAATTAGCATGCCGAATATTACTTGAAAAGTGAATTGGAACGAAATCGCCAATAGATAAGACCATTTTACAATTTGGGCCCAAGTTAGAAGCAGAGCCTAAGGTGTAAATTATTGATAGTCCATATCTCGGAAACTATAAGAGATAATGCAATTTCGCAACCGGCAATGTAATTAGCATGCCGAATATCACTTGGAATGTGAATTGGGACGAAATCGCCAATAGATAAGACCATTTTACAATTTGGGCCCAAGTTAGAAGCAGAGCCTAAGGTGTAAATTATCGATAGTCCATATCTCGGAAACTATAAGAGATAATGCAATTTGGCAACCGGCAATGTAATTAGCATGCCGAATATTACTTGGAATGTGAATTGGAACGAAATCGCCAATAGATAAGACCATTTTACAATTTGGGCCCAAGTTAGAAGCAGAGCCTAAGGTGTAAATTATCGATAGTCCATATCTCGGAAACTATAAGAGATAATGCAATTTGGCAACCGGCAATGTAATTAGCATGCCGAATATTACTTGGAATGTGAATTGGAACGAAATCGCCAATAGATAAGACCATTTTACGGTTTGGGCCCAAGTTAGAAGCAGAGCCTAAGGTGTAAATTATCGATAGTCCATATCTCGGAAACTATAAGAGATAATGCAATTTGGCAACCGGCAATGTAATTAGCATGCCGAATATTACTTGGAATGTGAATTGGAACGAAATCGCCAATAGATAAGACCATTTTACAATTTGGGCCCAAGTTAGAAGCAGAGCCTAAGGTGTAAATTATTGATAGTCCATATCTCGGAAACTATAAGAGATAATGCAATTTCGCAATCGGCAATGTAATTAGCATGCCGAATATCACTTGGAATGTGAATTGGGAGGAAATCGCCAATAGATAAGACCATTTTACAATTTGGGCCCAAGTTAGAAGCAGAGCCTAAGGTGTAAATTATCGATAGTCCATATCTCGGAAACTATAAGAGATAATGCAATTTGGCAACCGGCAATGTAATTAGCATGCCGAATATTACTTGGAATGTGAATTGGAACGAAATCGCCAATAGATAAGACCATTTTACAATTTGGGCCCAAGTTAGAAGCAGAGCCTAAGGTGGTAAATTATTGATAGTCCATATCTCGGAAACTATAAGAGATAATGCAATTTCGCAACCGGCAATGTAATTAGCATGCCGAATATTACTTGGAGTGTGAATTGGAACGAAATCGCCAATAGGTAAGACCATTTTACAATTTGGGCCTAAGTTAGAAGCAGAGCCTAAGGTGTAAATTATCGATAGTCCATATCTCGGAAACTATAAGAGATAATGCAATTTGGCAACCGGCAATGTAATTAGCATGCCGAATATTACTTGGAATGTGAATTGGAACGAAATCGCCAATAGATAAGGCCATTTTACAATTTGGGCCCAAGTTAGAAGCAGAGCCTAAGGTGTAAATTATCGATAGTCCATATCTCGGAAACTATAAGAGATAATGCAATTTGGCAACCGGCAATGTAATTAGCATGCCGAATATTACTTGGAATGTGAATTGGAACGAAATCGCCAATAGATAAGACCATTTTACAATTTGGGCCCAAGTTAGAAGCAGAGCCTAAGGTGTAAATTATTGATAGTCCATATCTCGGAAACTATAAGAGATAATGCAATTTGGCAACCGGCAATGTAATTAGCATGCCGAATATTACTTGGAATGTGAATTGGAACGAAATCGCCAATAGATAAGACCATTTTACAATTTGGGCCCAAGTTAGAAGCAGAGCCTAAGGTGTAAATTATCGATAGTCCATATCTCGGAAACTATAAGAGATAATGCAATTTGGCAACCGGCAATGTAGTTAGCATGCCGAATATTACTTGGAATGTTAATTGGAACGAAATCGCCAATAGATAAGACCATTTTACAATTTGGGCCCAAGTTAGAAGCAGAGCCTAAGGTGTAAATTATTGATAGTCCATATCTCGGAAACTATAAGAGATAATGCAATTTCGCAACCGGCAATGTAATTAGCATGCCGAATATCACTTGGAATGTGAATTGGGACGAAATCGCCAATAGATAAGACCATTTTACAATTTGGGCCCAAGTTAGAAGCAGAGCCTAAGGTGTAAATTATCGATAGTCCATATCTCGGAAACTATAAGAGATAATGCAATTTGGCAACCGGCAATGTAATTAGCATGCCGAATATTACTTGGAATGTGAATTGGAACGAAATCGCCAATAGATAAGACCATTTTACAATTTGGGCCCAAGTTAGAAGCAGAGCCTAAGGTGTAAATTATGGATAGTCCATATCTCGGAAACTATAAGAGATAATGCAATTTCGCAACCGGCAATGTAATTAGCATGCCGAATATCACTTGGAATGTGAATTGGGACGAAATCGCCAATAGATAAGACCATTTTACAATTTGGGCCCAAGTTAGAAGCAGAGCCTAAGGTGTAAATTATCGATAGTCCATATCTCGGAAACTATAAGAGATAATGCAATTTGGCAACCGGCAATGTAATTAGCATGCCGAATATTACTTGGAATGTGAATTGGAACGAAATCGCCAATAGATAAGACCATTTTACAATTTGGGCCCAAGTTAGAAGCAGAGCCTAAGGTGTAAATTATAGATAGTCCATATCTCGGAAACTATAAGAGATAATGCAATTTGGCAACCGACAATGTAATTAGCATGCCGAATATTACTTGGAATGTGAATTGGAACGAAATCGCCAATAGATAAGACCATTTTACAATTTGGGCCCAAGTTAGAAGCAGAGCCTAAGGTGTAAATTATCGATAGTCCATATCTCGGAAACTATAAGAGATAATGCAATATGGCAACCGGCAATGTAATTAGCATGCCGAATATTACTTGGAATGTGAATTGGAACGAAATCGCCAATAGATAAGACCATTTTACAATTTGGGCCCAAGTTATAAGCAGAGCCTATGGTGTAAATTATCGATAGTCCATATCTCGGAAACTATAAGAGATAATGCAATTTGGCAACCGGCAATGTAATTAGCATGCCGAATATTACTTGGAATGTGAATTGGAACGAAATCGCCAATAGATAAGACCATTTTACAATTTGGGCCCAAGTTAGAAGCAGAGCCTAAGGTGTAAATTATCGATAGTCCATATCTCGGAAACTATAAGAGATAATGCAATTTGGCAACCGGCAATGTAATTAGCATGCCGAATATTACTTGGAATGTGAATTGGAACGAAATCGCCTATAGATAAGACCATTTTACGATTTGGGCCCAAGTTAGAAGCAGAGCCTAAGGTGTAAATTATCGATAGTCCATATCTCGGAAACTATAAGAGATAATGCAATTTGGCAACCGGCAATGTAATTAGCATGCCGAATATTACTTGGAATGTGAATTGGAACGAAATCGCCTATAGATAAGACCATTTTACGATTTGGGCCCAAGTTAGAAGCAGAGCCTAAGGTGTAAATTATCGATAGTCCATATCTCGGAAACTATAAGAGATAATGCAATTTGGCAACCGGCAATGTAATTAGCATGCCGAATATTACTTGGAATGTGAATTGGAACGAAATCGCCAATAGATAAGACCATTTTACAATTTGGGCCCAAGTTAGAAGCAGAGCCTAAGGTGTAAATTATCGATAGTCCATATCTCGGAAACTATAAGAGATAATGCAATTTGGCAACCGGCAATGTAATTAGCATGCCGAATATTACTTGGAATGTGAATTGGAACGAAAACGCCAATAGATAAGACCATTTTACAATTTGGGCCCAAGTTAGAAGCAGAGGCTAAGGTGTAAAATATCGATAGTCCATATCTCGGAAACTATAAGAGATAATGCAATTTGGCAACCGGCAATGTAATTAGCATGCCGAATATTACTTGGAATGTGAATTGGAACGAAATCGCCAATAGATAAGACCATTTTACAATTTGGGCCCAAGTTAGAAGCAGAGCCTAAGGTGTAAATTATTGATAGTCCATATCTCGGAAACTATAAGAGATAATGCAATTTCGCAACCGGCAATGTAATTAGCATGCCGAATATTACTTGGAGTGTGAATTGGAACGAAATCGCCAATAGATAAGACTATTTTACAATTAGGGCCCAAGTTAGAAGCAGAGCCTAAGGTGTAAATTATCGATAGTCCATATCTCGGAAACTATAAGAGATAATGCAATTTGGCAACCGGCAATGTAATTAGCATGCCGAATATTACTTGGAATGTGAATTGGAACGAAATCGCCAATAGATAAGGCCATTTTACAATTTGGGCCCAAGTTAGAAGCAGAGCCTAAGGTGTAAATTATCGATAGTCCATATCTCGGAAACTATAAGAGATAATGCAATTTGGCAACCGGCAATGTAATTAGCATGCCGAATATTACTTGGAAAGTGAATTGGAACGAAATCGCCAATAGATAAGACCATTTTACAATTTGGGCCCAAGTTAGAAGCAGAGCCTAAGGTGTAAATTATTGATAGTCCATATCTCGGAAACTATAAGAGATAATGCAATTTCGCAACCGGCAATGTAATTAGCATGCCGAATATCACTTGGAATGTGAATTGGGACGAAATCGCCAATAGATAAGACCATTTTACAATTTGGGCCCAAGTTAGAAGCAGAGCCTAAGGTGTAAATTATCGATAGTCCATATCTCGGAAACTATAAGAGATAATGCAATTTCGCAACCGGCAATGTAATTAGCATGCCGAATATCACTTGGAATGTGAATTGGGACGAAATCGCCAATAGATAAGACCATTTTACAATTTGGGCCCAAGTTAGAAGCAGAGCCTAAGGTGTAAATTATCGATAGTCCATATCTCGGAAACTATAAGAGATAATGCAATTTGGCAACCGGCAATGTAATTAGCATGCCGAATATTACTTGGAATGTGAATTGGAACGAAATCGCCAATAGATAAGACCATTTTACGGTTTGGGCCCAAGTTAGAAGCAGAGCCTAAGGTGTAAATTATCGATAGTCCATATCTCGGAAACTATAAGAGATAATGCAATTTGGCAACCGGCAATGTAATTAGCATGCCGAATATTACTTGGAATGTGAATTGGAACGAAATCGCCAATAGATAAGACCATTTTACAATTTGGGCCCAAGTTAGAAGCAGAGCCTAAGGTGTAAATTATTGATAGTCCATATCTCGGAAACTATAAGAGATAATGCAATTTCGCAATCGGCAATGTAATTAGCATGCCGAATATCACTTGGAATGTGAATTGGGAGGAAATCGCCAATAGATAAGACCATTTTACAATTTGGGCCCAAGTTAGAAGCAGAGCCTAAGGTGTAAATTATCGATAGTCCATATCTCGGAAACTATAAGAGATAATGCAATTTGGCAACCGGCAATGTAATTAGCATGCCGAATATTACTTGGAATGTGAATTGGAACGAAATCGCCAATAGATAAGACCATTTTACAATTTGGGCCCAAGTTAGAAGCAGAGCCTAAGGTGTAAATTATCGAGAGTCCATATCTCGGAAACTATAAGAGATAATGCAATTTGGCAACCGGCAATGTAATTAGCATGCCGAATATTACTTGGAATGTGAATTGGAACGAAATCGCCAATAGATAAGACCATTTTACAATTTGGGCCCAAGTTAGAAGCAGAGCCTAAGGTGTAAATTATTGATAGTCCATATCTCGGAAACTATAAGAGATAATGCAATTTCGCAACCGGCAATGTAATTAGCATGCCGAATATTACTTGGAGTGTGAATTGGAACGAAATCGCCAATAGGTAAGACCATTTTACAATTTGGGCCTAAGTTAGAAGCAGAGCCTAAGGTGTAAATTATCGATAGTCCATATCTCGGAAACTATAAGAGATAATGCAATTTGGCAACCGGCAATGTAATTAGAATGCCGAATATTACTTGGAATGTGAATTGGAACGAAATCGCCAATAGATAAGGCCATTTTACAATTTGGGCCCAAGTTAGAAGCAGAGCCTAAGGTGTAAATTATCGATAGTCCATATCTCGGAAACTATAAGAGATAATGCAATTTGGCAACCGGCAATGTAATTAGCATGCCGAATATTACTTGGAATGTGAATTGGAACGAAATCGCCAATAGATAAGACCATTTTACAATTTGGGCCCAAGTTAGAAGCAGAGCCTAAGGTGTAAATTATTGATAGTCCATATCTCGGAAACTATAAGAGATAATGCAATTTGGCAACCGGCAATGTAATTAGCATGCCGAATATTACTTGGAATGTGAATTGGAACGAAATCGCCAATAGATAAGACCATTTTACAATTTGGGCCAAGTTAGAAGCAGAGCCTAAGGTGTAAATTATCGATAGTCCATATCTCGGAAACTATAAGAGATAATGCAATTTCGCAACCGGCAATGTAATTAGCATGCCGAATATCACTTGGAATGTGAATTGGGACGAAATCGCCAATAGATAAGACCATTTTACAATTTGGGCCCAAGTTAGAAGCAGAGCCTAAGGTGTAAATTATCGATAGTCCATATCTCGGAAACTATAAGAGATAATGCAATTTGGCAACCGACAATGTAATTAGCATGCCGAATATTACTTGGAATGTGAATTGGAACGAAATCGCCAATAGATAAGACCATTTTACAATTTGGGCCCAAGTTAGAAGCAGAGCCTAAGGTGTAAATTATCGATAGTCCATATCTCGGAAACTATAAGAGATAATGCAATTTGGCAACCGGCAATGTAATTAGCATGCCGAATATTACTTGGAATGTGAATTGGAACGAAATCGCCAATAGATAAGACCATTTTACAATTTGGGCCCAAGTTATAAGCAGAGCCTATGGTGTAAATTATCGATAGTCCATATCTCGGAAACTATAAGAGATAATGCAATTTGGCAACCGGCAATGTAATTAGCATGCCGAATATTACTTGGAATGTGAATTGGAACGAAATCGCCAATAGATAAGACCATTTTACAATTTGGGCCCAAGTTAGAAGCAGAGCCTAAGGTGTAAATTATCGATAGTCCATATCTCGGAAACTATAAGAGTTAATGCAATTTGGCAACCGGCAATGTAATTAGCATGCCGAATATTACTTGGAATGTGAATTGGAACGTAATCGCCAATAGATAAGACCATTTTACAATTTGGGCCCAAGTTAGAAGCAGAGCCTAAGGTGTAAATTATCGATAGTCCATATCTCGGAAACTATAAGAGATAATGCAATTTGGCAACCGGCAATGTAATTAGCATGCCGAATATTACTTGGAATGTGAATTGGAACGAAATCGCCAATAGATAAGACCATTTTACAATTTGGGCCCAAGTTAGAAGCAGAGCCTAAGGTGTAAATTATCGATAGTCCATATCTCGGAAACTATAAGAGATAATGCAATTTGGCAACCGGCAATGTAATTAGCATGCCGAATATTACTTGGAATGTGAATTGGAACGAAATCGCCAATAGATAAGGCCATTTTACAATTTGGGCCCAAGTTAGAAGCAGTGCCTAAGGTGTAAATTATCGATAGTCCATATCTCGGAAACTATAAGAGATAATGCAATTTGGCAACCGGCAATGTAATTAGCATGCCGAGTATTACTTGGAATGTGAATTGGAACGAAATCGCCAATAGATAAGACCATTTTACAATTTTAGCCCAAGTTAGAAGCAGAGCCTAAGGTGTAAATTATCGATAGTCCATATCTCGGAAACTATAAGAGATAATGCAATTTGGCAACCGGCAATGTAATTAGCATGCCGAATATTACTTGGAATGTGAATTGGAACGAAATCGCCAATAGATAAGACCATTTTACAATTTGGGCCCCAGTTAGAAGCAGAGCCTAAGGTGTAAATTATTGATAGTCCATATCTCGGAAACTATAAGAGATAATGCAATTTCGCAACCGGCAATGTAATTAGCATGCCGAATATTACTTGGAATGTGAATTGGAACGAAATCGCCAATAGGTAAGACCATTTTACAATTTGGGCCCAAGTTAGAAGCAGAGCCTAAGGTGTAAATTATCGATAGTCCATATCTCGGAAACTATAAGAGATAATGCAATTTGGCAACCGGCAATGTAATTAGCATGCCGAATATTACTTGGAATGTGAATTGGAACGAAATCGCCAATAGATAAGGCCATTTTACAATTTGGGCCCAAGTTAGAAGCAGAGCCTAAGGTGTAAATTATCGATAGTCCATATCTCGGAGACTATAAGAGATAATGCAATTTGGCAACCGGCAATGTAATTAGCATGCCGAATATTACTTGGAATGTGAATTGGAACGAAATCGCCAATAGATAAGACCATTTTACAATTTGGGCCCAAGTTAGAAGCAGAGCCTAAGGTGTAAATTATTGATAGTCCATATCTCGGAAACTATAAGAGATAATGCAATTTGGCAACCGGCAATGTAATTAGCATGCCGAATATTACTTGGAATGTGAATTGGAACGAAATCGCCAATAGATAAGACCATTTTACAATTTGGGCCCAAGTTAGAAGCAGAGCCTAAGGTGTAAATTATCGATAGTCCATATCTCGGAAACTATAAGAGATAATGCAATTTCGCAACCGGCAATGTAATTAGCATGCCGAATATCACTTGGAATGTGAATTGGGACGAAATCGCCAATAGATAAGACCATTTTACAATTTGGGCCCAAGTTAGAAGCAGAGCCTAAGGTGTAAATTATCGATAGTCCATATCTCGGAAACTATAAGAGATAATGCAATTTGGCAACCGACAATGTAATTAGCATGCCGAATATTACTTGGAATGTGAATTGGAACGAAATCGCCAATAGATAAGACCATTTTACAATTTGGGCCCAAGTTAGAAGCAGAGCCTAAGGTGTAAATTATCGATAGTCCATATCTCGGAAACTATAAGAGATAATGCAATTTGGCAACCGGCAATGTAATTAGCATGCCGAATATTACTTGGAATGTGAATTGGAACGAAATCGCCAATAGATAAGACCATTTTACAATTTGGGCCCAAGTTATAAGCAGAGCCTATGGTGTAAATTATCGATAGTCCATATCTCGGAAACTATAAGAGATAATGCAATTTGGCAACCGGCAATGTAATTAGCATGCCGAATATTACTTGGAATGTGAATTGGAACGAAATCGCCAATAGATAAGACCATTTTACAATTTGGGCCCAAGTTAGAAGCAGAGCCTAAGGTGTAAATTATCGATAGTCCATATCTCGGAAACTATAAGAGTTAATGCAATTTGGCAACCGGCAATGTAATTAGCATGCCGAATATTACTTGGAATGTGAATTGGAACGTAATCGCCAATAGATAAGACCATTTTACAATTTGGGCCCAAGTTAGAAGCAGAGCCTAAGGTGTAAATTATCGATAGTCCATATCTCGGAAACTATAAGAGATAATGCAATTTGGCAACCGGCAATGTAATTAGCATGCCGAATATTACTTGGAATGTGAATTGGAACGAAATCGCCAATAGATAAGACCATTTTACAATTTGGGCCCAAGTTAGAAGCAGAGCCTAAGGTGTAAATTATTGATAGTCCATATCTCGGAAACTATAAGAGATAATGCAATTTCGCAACCGGCAATGTAATTAGCATGCCGAATATTACTTGGAGTGTGAATTGGAACGAAATCGCCAATAGATAAGACTATTTTACAATTAGGGCCCAATTTAGAAGCAGAGCCTAAGGTGTAAATTATCGATAGTCCATATCTCGGAAACTATAAGAGATAATGCAATTTGGCAACCGGCAATGTAATTAGCATGCCGAATATTACTTGGAATGTGAATTGGAACGAAATCGCCAATAGATAAGGCCATTTTACAATTTGGGCCCAAGTTAGAAGCAGTGCCTAAGGTGTAAATTATCGATAGTCCATATCTCGGAAACTATAAGAGATAATGCAATTTGGCAACCGGCAATGTAATTAGCATGCCGAGTATTACTTGGAATGTGAATTGGAACGAAATCGCCAATAGATAAGACCATTTTACAATTTTAGCCCAAGTTAGAAGCAGAGCCTAAGGTGTAAATTATCGATAGTCCATATCTCGGAAACTATAAGAGATAATGCAATTTGGCAACCGGCAATGTAATTAGCATGCCGAATATTACTTGGAATGTGAATTGGAACGAAATCGCCAATAGATAAGACCATTTTACAATTTGGGCCCCAGTTAGAAGCAGAGCCTAAGGTGTAAATTATTGATAGTCCATATCTCGGAAACTATAAGAGATAATGCAATTTCGCAATCGGCAATGTAATTAGCATGCCGAATATCACTTGGAATGTGAATTGGGACGAAATCGCCAATAGATAAGACCATTTTACAATATGGGCCCAAGTTAGAAGCAGAGCCTAAGGTGTAAATTATCGATAGTCCATATCTCGGAAACTATAAGAGATAATGCAATTTGGCAACCGGCAATGTAATTAGCATGCCGAATATTACTTGGAATGTGAATTGGAACGAAATCGCCAATAGATAAGACCATTTTACAATTTGGGCCCAAGTTAGAAGCAGAGCCTAAGGTGTAAATTATCGAGAGTCCAGATCTCGGAAACTATAAGAGATAATGCAATTTGGCAACCGGCAATGTAATTAGCATGCCGAATATTACTTGGAATGTGAATTGGAACGAAATCGCCAATAGATAAGACCATTTTACAATTTGGGCCCAAGTTAGAAGCAGAGCCTAAGGTGTAAATTATTGATAGTCCATATCTCGGAAACTATAAGAGATAATGCAATTTCGCAACCGGCAATGTAATTAGCATGCCGAATATTACTTGGAGTGTGAATTGGAACGAAATCGCCAATAGGTAAGACCATTTTACAATTTGGGCCCAAGTTAGAAGCAGAGCCTAAGGTGTAAATTATCGATA
The DNA here is from genome assembly GCF_030347505.1 of Rhynchophorus ferrugineus. Taxonomy (NCBI): domain Eukaryota; kingdom Metazoa; phylum Arthropoda; class Insecta; order Coleoptera; family Curculionidae; genus Rhynchophorus; species Rhynchophorus ferrugineus. Next base: position 67,600 of record NW_027472767.1, on the reverse strand, counting down.
GTCCATATCTCGGAAACTATAAGAGATAATGCAATTTGGCAACCGGCAATGTAATTAGCATGCCGAATATTACTTGGAATGTGAATTGGAACGAAATCGCTAATAGATAAGGCCATTTTACAATTTGGGCCCAAGTTAGAAGCAGAGCCTAAGGTGTAAATTATCGATAGTCCATATCTCGGAAACTATAAGAGATAATGCAATTTGGCAACCGGCAATGTAATTAGCATGCCGAATATTACTTGGAATGTGAATTGGAACGAAATCGCCAATAGATAAGACCATTTTACAATTTGGGCCCAAGTTAGACGCAGAGCCTAAGGTGTAAATTATTGATAGTCCATATCTCGGAAACTATAAGAGATAATGCAATTTGGCAACCGGCAATGTAATTAGCATGCCGAATATTACTTGGAATGTGAATTGGAACGAAATCGCCAATAGATAAGACCATTTTACAATTTGGGCCCAAGTTAGAAGCAGAGCCTAAGGTGTAAATTATTGATAGTCCATATCTCGGAAACTATAAGAGATAATGCAATTTCGCAACCGGCAATGTAATTAGCATGCCGAATATTACTTGGAGTGTGAATTGGAACGAAATCGCCAATAGGTAAGACCATTTTACAATTTGGGCCCAAGTTAGAAGCAGAGCCTAAGGTGTAAATTATCGATAGTCCATATCTCGGAAACTATAAGAGATAATGCAATTTGGCAACCGGCAATGTAATTAGCATGCCGAATATTACTTGGAATGTGAATTGGAACGAAATCGCTAATAGATAAGGCCATTTTACAATTTGGGCCCAAGTTAGAAGCAGAGCCTAAGGTGTAAATTATCGATAGTCCATATCTCGGAAACTATAAGAGATAATGCAATTTGGCAACCGGCAATGTAATTAGCATGCCGAATATTACTTGGAATGTGAATTGGAACGAAATCGCCAATAGATAAGACCATTTTACAATTTGGGCCCAAGTTAGACGCAGAGCCTAAGGTGTAAATTATTGATAGTCCATATCTCGGAAACTATAAGAGATAATGCAATTTGGCAACCGGCAATGTAATTAGCATGCCGAATATTACTTGGAATGTGAATTGGAACGAAATCGCCAATAGATAAGACCATTTTACGGTTTGGGCCCAAGTTAGAAGCAGAGCCTAAGGTGTAAATTATCGATAGTCCATATCTCGGAAACTATAAGAGATAATGCAATTTGGCAACCGGCAATGTAATTAGCATGCCGAATATTACCTGGAATGTGGATTGGAACGAAATCGCCAATAGATAAGACCATTTTACAATTTGGGCCCAAGTTAGAAGCAGAGCCTAAGGTGTAAATTATCGATAGTCCATATCTCGGAAACTATAAGATATAATGCAATTTGGCAACCGGCAATGTAATTAGCATGCCGAATATTACTTGGAAAGTGAATTGGAACGAAATCGCCAATAGATAAGACCATTTTACAATTTGGGCCCAAGTTAGAAGCAGAGCCTAAGGTGTAAATTATTGATAGTCCATATCTCGGAAACTATAAGAGATAATGCAATTTCGCAACCGGCAATGTAATTAGCATGCCGAATATCACTTGGAATGTGAATTGGGACGAAATCGCCAATAGATAAGACCATTTTACAATTTGGGCCCAAGTTAGAAGCAGAGCCTAAGGTGTAAATTATCGATAGTCCATATCTCGGAAACTATAAGAGATAATGCAATTTGGCAACCGGCAATGTAATTAGCATGCCGAATATTACTTGGAATGTGAATTGGAACGAAATCGCCAATAGATAAGACCATTTTACAATTTGGGCCCAAGTTAGAAGCAGAGCCTAAGGTGTAAATTATCGATAGTCCATATCTCGGAAACTATAAGAGATAATGCAATTTGGCAACCGGCAATGTAATTAGCATGCCGAATATTACTTGGAATGTGAATTGGAACGAAATCGCCAATAGATAAGACCATTTTACGGTTTGGGCCCAAGTTAGAAGCAGAGCCTAAGGTGTAAATTATCGATAGTCCATATCTCGGAAACTATAAGAGATAATGCAATTTGGCAACCGGCAATGTAATTAGCATGCCGAATATTACTTGGAGTGTGAATTGGAACGAAATCGCCAATAGATAAGACCATTTTACAATTTGGGCCCAAGTTAGAAGCAGAGCCTAAGGTGTAAATTATTGATAGTCCATATCTCGGAAACTATAAGAGATAATGCAATTTCGCAACCGGCAATGTAATTAGCATGCCGAATATTACTTGGAATGTGAATTGGGAGGAAATCGCCAATAGATAAGACCATTTTACAATTTGGGCCCAAGTTAGAAGCAGAGCCTAAGGTGTAAATTATCGATAGTCCATATCTCGGAAACTATAAGAGATAATGCAATTTGGCAACCGGCAATGTAATTAGCATGCCGAATATTACTTGGAATGTGAATTGGAACGAAATCGCCAATAGATAAGACCATTTTACAATTTGGGCCCAAGTTAGAAGCAGAGCCTAAGGTGTAAATTATCGAGAGTCCATATCTCGGAAACTATAAGAGATAATGCAATTTGGCAACCGGCAATGTAATTAGCATGCCGAATATTACTTGGAATGTGAATTGGAACGAAATCGCCAATAGATAAGACCATTTTACAATTTGGGCCCAAGTTAGAAGCAGAGCCTAAGGTGTAAATTATCGAGAGTCCATATCTCGGAAACTATAAGAGATAATGCAATTTGGCAACCGGCAATGTAATTAGCATGCCGAATATTACTTGGAATGTGAATTGGAACGAAATCGCCAATAGATAAGACCATTTTACAATTTGGGCCCAAGTTAGAAGCAGAGCCTAAGGTGTAAATTATCGATAGTCCATATCTCGGAAACTATAAGAGATAATGCAATTTGGCAACCGGCAATGTAATTAGCATGCCGAATATTACTTGGAATGTGAATTGGAACGAAATCGCCAATAGATAAGACCATTTTACAATTTGGGCCCAAGTTAGAAGCAGAGCCTAAGGTGTAAATTATCGAGAGTCCATATCTCGGAAACTATAAGAGATAATGCAATTTGGCAACCGGCAATGTAATTAGCATGCCGAATATTACTTGGAATGTGAATTGGAACGAAATCGCCAATAGATAAGACCATTTTACAATTTGGGCCCAAGTTAGAAGCAGAGCCTAAGGTGTAAATTATTGATAGTCCATATCTCGGAAACTATAAGAGATAATGCAATTTCGCAACCGGCAATGTAATTAGCATGCCGAATATTACTTGGAGTGTGAATTGGAACGAAATCGCCAATAGGTAAGACCATTTTACAATTTGGGCCTAAGTTAGAAGCAGAGCCTAAGGTGTAAATTATCGATAGTCCATATCTCGGAAACTATAAGAGATAATGCAATTTGGCAACCGGCAATGTAATTAGCATGCCGAATATTACTTGGAATGTGAATTGGAACGAAATCGCCAATAGATAAGGCCATTTTACAATTTGGGCCCAAGTTAGAAGCAGAGCCTAAGGTGTAAATTATCGATAGTCCATATCTCGGAAACTATAAGAGATAATGCAATTTGGCAACCGGCAATGTAATTAGCATGCCGAATATTACTTGGAATGTGAATTGGAACGAAATCGCCAATAGATAAGACCATTTTACAATTTGGGCCCAAGTTAGAAGCAGAGCCTAAGGTGTAAATTATTGATAGTCCATATCTCGGAAACTATAAGAGATAATGCAATTTCGCAACCGGCAATGTAATTAGCATGCCGAATATCACTTGGAATGTGAATTGGGACGAAATCGCCAATAGATAAGACCATTTTACAATTTGGGCCCAAGTTAGAAGCAGAGCCTAAGGTGTAAATTATCGATAGTCCATATCTCGGAAACTATAAGAGATAATGCAATTTGGCAACCGGCAATGTAATTAGCATGCCGAATATTACTTGGAATGTGAATTGGAACGAAATCGCCAATAGATAAGACCATTTTACAATTTGGGCCCAAGTTAGAAGCAGAGCCTAAGGTGTAAATTATCGATAGTCCATATCTCGGAACTATAAGAGATAATGCAATTTGGCAACCGGCAATGTAATTAGCATGCCGAATATTACTTGGAATGTGAATTGGAACGAAATCGCCAATAGATAAGACCATTTTACGGTTTGGGCCCAAGTTAGAAGCAGAGCCTAAGGTGTAAATTATCGATAGTCCATATCTCGGAAACTATAAGAGATAATGCAATTTGGCAACCGGCAATGTAATTAGCATGCCGAATATTACTTGGAATGTGAATTGGAACGAAATCGCCAATAGATAAGACCATTTTACAATTTGGGCCCAAGTTAGAAGCAGAGCCTAAGGTGTAAATTATTGATAGTCCATATCTCGGAAATTATAAGAGATAATGCAATTTCGCAATCGGCAATGTAATTAGCATGCCGAATATCACTTGGAATGTGAATTGGGAGGAAATCGCCAATAGATAAGACCATTTTACAATTTGGGCCCAAGTTAGAAGCAGAGCCTAAGGTGTAAATTATCGATAGTCCATATCTCGGAAACTATAAGAGATAATGCAATTTGGCAACCGGCAATGTAATTAGCATGCCGAATATTACTTGGAATGTGAATTGGAACGAAATCGCCAATAGATAAGACCATTTTACAATTTGGGCCCAAGTTAGAAGCAGAGCCTAAGGTGTAAATTATCGAGAGTCCATATCTCGGAAACTATAAGAGATAATGCAATTTGGCAACCGGCAATGTAATTAGCATGCCGAATATTACTTGGAATGTGAATTGGAACGAAATCGCCAATAGATAAGACCATTTTACAATTTGGGCCCAAGTTAGAAGCAGAGCCTAAGGTGTAAATTATTGATAGTCCATATCTCGGAAACTATAAGAGATAATGCAATTTCGCAACCGGCAATGTAATTAGCATGCCGAATATTACTTGGAGTGTGAATTGGAACGAAATCGCCAATAGGTAAGACCATTTTACAATTTGGGCCTAAGTTAGAAGCAGAGCCTAAGGTGTAAATTATCGATAGTCCATATCTCGGAAACTATAAGAGATAATGCAATTTGGCAACCGGCAATGTAATTAGCATGCCGAATATTACTTGGAATGTGAATTGGAACGAAATCGCCAATAGATAAGGCCATTTTACAATTTGGGCCCAAGTTAGAAGCAGAGCCTAAGGTGTAAATTATCGATAGTCCATATCTCGGAAACTATAAGAGATAATGCAATTTGGCAACCGGCAATGTAATTAGCATGCCGAATATTACTTGGAATGTGAATTGGAACGAAATCGCCAATAGATAAGACCATTTTACAATTTGGGCCCAAGTTAGAAGCAGAGCCTAAGGTGTAAATTATTGATAGTCCATATCTCGGAAACTATAAGAGATAATGCAATTTGGCAACCGGCAATGTAATTAGCATGCCGAATATTACTTGGAATGTGAATTGGAACGAAATCGCCAATAGATAAGACCATTTTACAATTTGGGCCCAAGTTAGAAGCAGAGCCTAAGGTGTAAATTATCGATAGTCCATATCTCGGAAACTATAAGAGATAATGCAATTTGGCAACCGGCAATGTAATTAGCATGCCGAATATTACTTGGAATGTTAATTGGAACGAAATCGCCAATAGATAAGACCATTTTACAATTTGGGCCCAAGTTAGAAGCAGAGCCTAAGGTGTAAATTATTGATAGTCCATATCTCGGAAACTATAAGAAATAATGCAATTTCGCAACCGGCAATGTAATTAGCATGCCGAATATCACTTGGAATGTGAATTGGGACGAAATCGCCAATAGATAAGACCATTTTACAATTTGGGCCCAAGTTAGAAGCAGAGCCTAAGGTGTAAATTATCGATAGTCCATATCTCGGAAACTATAAGAGATAATGCAATTTGGCAACCGGCAATGTAATTAGCATGCCGAATATTACTTGGAATGTGAATTGGAACGAAATCGCCAATAGATAAGACCATTTTACAATTTGGGCCCAAGTTAGAAGCAGAGCCTAAGGTGTAAATTATCGATAGTCCATATCTCGGAAACTATAAGAGATAATGCAATTTGGCAACCGGCAATGTAATTAGCATGCCGAATATTACTTGGAATGTGAATTGGAACGAAATCGTCAATAGGTAAGACCATTTTACAATTTGGGCCCAAGTTAGAAGCATAGCCTAAGGTGTAAATTATCGATAGTCCATATCTCGGAAACTATAAGAGATAATGCAATTTGGCAACCGGCAATGTAATTAGCATGCCGAATATTACTTGGAATGTGAATTGGAACGAAATCGCCAATAGATAAGACCATTTTACAATTTGGGCCCAAGTTAGAAGCAGAGCCTAAGGTGTAAATTATGGATAGTCCATATCTCGGAAACTATAAGAGATAATGCAATTTCGCAACCGGCAATGTAATTAGCATGCCGAATATCACTTGGAATGTGAATTGGGACGAAATCGCCAATAGATAAGACCATTTTACAATTTGGGCCCAAGTTAGAAGCAGAGCCTAAGGTGTAAATTATCGATAGTCCATATCTCGGAAACTATAAGAGATAATGCAATTTGGCAACCGGCAATGTAATTAGCATGCCGAATATTACTTGGAATGTGAATTGGAACGAAATCGCCAATAGATAAGACCATTTTACAATTTGGGCCCAAGTTAGAAGCAGAGCCTAAGGTGTAAATTATAGATAGTCCATATCTCGGAAACTATAAGAGATAATGCAATTTGGCAACCGACAATGTAATTAGCATGCCGAATATTACTTGGAATGTGAATTGGAACGAAATCGCCAATAGATAAGACCATTTTACAATTTGGGCCCAAGTTAGAAGCAGAGCCTAAGGTGTAAATTATCGATAGTCCATATCTCGGAAACTATAAGAGATAATGCAATTTGGCAACCGGCAATGTAATTAGCATGCCGAATATTACTTGGAATGTGAATTGGAACGAAATCGCCAATAGATAAGACCATTTTACAATTTGGGCCCAAGTTATAAGCAGAGCCTATGGTGTAAATTATCGATAGTCCATATCTCGGAAACTATAAGAGATAATGCAATTTGGCAACCGGCAATGTAATTAGCATGCCGAATATTACTTGGAATGTGAATTGGAACGAAATCGCCAATAGATAAGACCATTTTACAATTTGGGCCCAAGTTAGAAGCAGAGCCTAAGGTGTAAATTATCGAGAGTCCATATCTCGGAAACTATAAGAGATAATGCAATTTGGCAACCGGCAATGTAATTAGCATGCCGAATATTACTTGGAATGTGAATTGGAACGAAATCGCCAATAGATAAGACCATTTTACAATTTGGGCCCAAGTTAGAAGCAGAGCCTAAGGTGTAAATTATTGATAGTCCATATCTCGGAAACTATAAGAGATAATGCAATTTCGCAACCGGCAATGTAATTAGCATGCCGAATATTACTTGGAGTGTGAATTGGAACGAAATCGCCAATAGATAAGACCATTTTACAATTTGGGCCCAAGTTAGAAGCAGAGCCTAAGGTGTAAATTATTGATAGTCCATATCTCGGAAACTATAAGAGATAATGCAATTTCGCAACCGGCAATGTAATTAGCATGCCGAATATCACTTGGAATGTGAATTGGGACGAAATCGCCAATAGATAAGACCATTTTACAATTTGGGCCCAAGTTAGAAGCAGAGCCTAAGGTGTAAATTATCGATAGTCCATATCTCGGAAACTATAAGAGATAATGCAATTTGGCAACCGGCAATGTAATTAGCATGCCGAATATTACTTGGAATGTGAATTGGAACGAAATCGCCAATAGATAAGACCATTTTACAATTTGGGCCCAAGTTAGAAGCAGAGCCTAAGGTGTAAATTATCGATAGTCCATATCTCGGAAACTATAAGAGATAATGCAATTTGGCAACCGGCAATGTAATTAGCATGCCGAATATTACTTGGAATGTGAATTGGAACGAAATCGCCAATAGATAAGACCATTTTACGGTTTGGGCCCAAGTTAGAAGCAGAGCCTAAGGTGTAAATTATCGATAGTCCATATCTCGGAAACTATAAGAGATAATGCAATTTGGCAACCGGCAATGTAATTAGCATGCCGAATATTACTTGGAATGTGAATTGGAACGAAATCGCCAATAGATAAGACCATTTTACAATTTGGGCCCAAGTTAGAAGCAGAGCCTAAGGTGTAAATTATTGATAGTCCATATCTCGGAAATTATAAGAGATAATGCAATTTCGCAATCGGCAATGTAATTAGCATGCCGAATATCACTTGGAATGTGAATTGGGAGGAAATCGCCAATAGATAAGACCATTTTACAATTTGGGCCCAAGTTAGAAGCAGAGCCTAAGGTGTAAATTATCGATAGTCCATATCTCGGAAACTATAAGAGATAATGCAATTTGGCAACCGGCAATGTAATTAGCATGCCGAATATTACTTGGAATGTGAATTGGAACGAAATCGCCAATAGATAAGACCATTTTACAATTTGGGCCCAAGTTAGAAGCAGAGCCTAAGGTGTAAATTATCGAGAGTCCATATCTCGGAAACTATAAGAGATAATGCAATTTGGCAACCGGCAATGTAATTAGCATGCCGAATATTACTTGGAATGTGAATTGGAACGAAATCGCCAATAGATAAGACCATTTTACAATTTGGGCCCAAGTTAGAAGCAGAGCCTAAGGTGTAAATTATTGATAGTCCATATCTCGGAAACTATAAGAGATAATGCAATTTCGCAACCGGCAATGTAATTAGCATGCCGAATATTACTTGGAGTGTGAATTGGAACGAAATCGCCAATAGGTAAGACCATTTTACAATTTGGGCCTAAGTTAGAAGCAGAGCCTAAGGTGTAAATTATCGATAGTCCATATCTCGGAAACTATAAGAGATAATGCAATTTGGCAACCGGCAATGTAATTAGCATGCCGAATATTACTTGGAATGTGAATTGGAACGAAATCGCCAATAGATAAGGCCATTTTACAATTTGGGCCCAAGTTAGAAGCAGAGCCTAAGGTGTAAATTATCGATAGTCCATATCTCGGAAACTATAAGAGATAATGCAATTTGGCAACCGGCAATGTAATTAGCATGCCGAATATTACTTGGAATGTGAATTGGAACGAAATCGCCAATAGATAAGACCATTTTACAATTTGGGCCCAAGTTAGAAGCAGAGCCTAAGGTGTAAATTATTGATAGTCCATATCTCGGAAACTATAAGAGATAATGCAATTTGGCAACCGGCAATGTAATTAGCATGCCGAATATTACTTGGAATGTGAATTGGAACGAAATCGCCAATAGATAAGACCATTTTACAATTTGGGCCCAAGTTAGAAGCAGAGCCTAAGGTGTAAATTATCGATAGTCCATATCTCGGAAACTATAAGAGATAATGCAATTTGGCAACCGGCAATGTAATTAGCATGCCGAATATTACTTGGAATGTTAATTGGAACGAAATCGCCAATAGATAAGACCATTTTACAATTTGGGCCCAAGTTAGAAGCAGAGCCTAAGGTGTAAATTATTGATAGTCCATATCTCGGAAACTATAAGAAATAATGCAATTTCGCAACCGGCAATGTAATTAGCATGCCGAATATCACTTGGAATGTGAATTGGGACGAAATCGCCAATAGATAAGACCATTTTACAATTTGGGCCCAAGTTAGAAGCAGAGCCTAAGGTGTAAATTATCGATAGTCCATATCTCGGAAACTATAAGAGATAATGCAATTTGGCAACCGGCAATGTAATTAGCATGCCGAATATTACTTGGAATGTGAATTGGAACGAAATCGCCAATAGATAAGACCATTTTACAATTTGGGCCCAAGTTAGAAGCAGAGCCTAAGGTGTAAATTATCGATAGTCCATATCTCGGAAACTATAAGAGATAATGCAATTTGGCAACCGGCAATGTAATTAGCATGCCGAATATTACTTGGAATGTGAATTGGAACGAAATCGTCAATAGGTAAGACCATTTTACAATTTGGGCCCAAGTTAGAAGCATAGCCTAAGGTGTAAATTATCGATAGTCCATATCTCGGAAACTATAAGAGATAATGCAATTTGGCAACCGGCAATGTAATTAGCATGCCGAATATTACTTGGAATGTGAATTGGAACGAAATCGCCAATAGATAAGACCATTTTACAATTTGGGCCCAAGTTAGAAGCAGAGCCTAAGGTGTAAATTATGGATAGTCCATATCTCGGAAACTATAAGAGATAATGCAATTTCGCAACCGGCAATGTAATTAGCATGCCGAATATCACTTGGAATGTGAATTGGGACGAAATCGCCAATAGATAAGACCATTTTACAATTTGGGCCCAAGTTAGAAGCAGAGCCTAAGGTGTAAATTATCGATAGTCCATATCTCGGAAACTATAAGAGATAATGCAATTTGGCAACCGGCAATGTAATTAGCATGCCGAATATTACTTGGAATGTGAATTGGAACGAAATCGCCAATAGATAAGACCATTTTACAATTTGGGCCCAAGTTAGAAGCAGAGCCTAAGGTGTAAATTATAGATAGTCCATATCTCGGAAACTATAAGAGATAATGCAATTTGGCAACCGACAATGTAATTAGCATGCCGAATATTACTTGGAATGTGAATTGGAACGAAATCGCCAATAGATAAGACCATTTTACAATTTGGGCCCAAGTTAGAAGCAGAGCCTAAGGTGTAAATTATCGATAGTCCATATCTCGGAAACTATAAGAGATAATGCAATTTGGCAACCGGCAATGTAATTAGCATGCCGAATATTACTTGGAATGTGAATTGGAACGAAATCGCCAATAGATAAGACCATTTTACAATTTGGGCCCAAGTTATAAGCAGAGCCTATGGTGTAAATTATCGATAGTCCATATCTCGGAAACTATAAGAGATAATGCAATTTGGCAACCGGCAATGTAATTAGCATGCCGAATATTACTTGGAATGTGAATTGGAACGAAATCGCCAATAGATAAGACCATTTTACAATTTGGGCCCAAGTTAGAAGCAGAGCCTAAGGTGTAAATTATCGATAGTCCATATCTCGGAAACTATAAGAGTTAATGCAATTTGGCAACCGGCAATGTAATTAGCATGCCGAATATTACTTGGAATGTGAATTGGAACGAAATCGCCAATAGATAAGACCATTTTACAATTTGGGCCCAAGTTAGAAGCAGAGCCTAAGGTGTAAATTATCGATAGTCCATATCTCGGAAACTATAAGAGATAATGCAATTTGGCAACCGGCAATGTAATTAGCATGCCGAATATTACTTGGAATGTGAATTGGAACGAAATCGCCTATAGATAAGACCATTTTACGATTTGGGCCCAAGTTAGAAGCAGAGCCTAAGGTGTAAATTATCGATAGTCCATATCTCGGAAACTATAAGAGATAATGCAATTTGGCAACCGGCAATGTAATTAGCATGCCGAATATTACTTGGAATGTGAATTGGAACGAAATCGCCAATAGATAAGACCATTTTACAATTTGGGCCCAAGTTAGAAGCAGAGCCTAAGGTGTAAATTATCGATAGTCCATATCTCGGAAACTATAAGAGATAATGCAATTTGGCAACCGGCAATGTAATTAGCATGCCGAATATTACTTGGAATGTGAATTGGAACGAAAACGCCAATAGATAAGACCATTTTACAATTTGGGCCCAAGTTAGAAGCAGAGGCTAAGGTGTAAAATATCGATAGTCCATATCTCGGAAACTATAAGAGATAATGCAATTTGGCAACCGGCAATGTAATTAGCATGCCGAATATTACTTGGAATGTGAATTGGAACGAAATCGCCAATAGATAAGACCATTTTACAATTTGGGCCCAAGTTAGAAGCAGAGCCTAAGGTGTAAATTATTGATAGTCCATATCTCGGAAACTATAAGAGATAATGCAATTTCGCAACCGGCAATGTAATTAGCATGCCGAATATTACTTGGAGTGTGAATTGGAACGAAATCGCCAATAGATAAGACTATTTTACAATAAGGGCCCAAGTTAGAAGCAGAGCCTAAGGTGTAAATTATCGATAGTCCATATCTCGGAAACTATAAGAGATAATGCAATTTGGCCACCGGCAATGTAATTAGCATGCCGAATATTACTTGGAATGTGAATTGGAACGAAATCGCCAATAGATAAGGCCATTTTACAATTTGGGCCCAAGTTAGAAGCAGAGCCTAAGGTGTAAATTATCGATAGTCCATATCTCGGAAACTATAAGAGATAATGCAATTTGGCAACCGGCAATGTAATTAGCATGCCGAGTATTACTTGGAATGTGAATTGGAACGAAATCGCCAATAGATAAGACCATTTTACAATTTTAGCCCAAGTTAGAAGCAGAGCCTAAGGTGTAAATTATCGATAGTCCATATCTCGGAAACTATAAGAGATAATGCAATTTGGCAACCGGCAATGTAATTAGCATGCCGAATATTACTTGGAATGTGAATTGGAACGAAATCGCCAATAGATAAGACCATTTTACAATTTGGGCCCCAGTTAGAAGCAGAGCCTAAGGTGTAAATTATTGATAGTCCATATCTCGGAAACTATAAGAGATAATGCAATTTCGCAATCGGCAATGTAATTAGCATGCCGAATATCACTTGGAATGTGAATTGGGACGAAATCGCCAATAGATAAGACCATTTTACAATATGTTCGTCCATCGATCGATGGACGAACCTGGCCCAAGTTAGAAGCAGAGCCTAAGGTGTAAATTATCGATAGTCCATATCTCGGAAACTATAAGAGATAATGCAATTTGGCAACCGGCAATGTAATTAGCATGCCGAATATTACTTGGAATGTGAATTGGAACGAAATCGCCAATAGATAAGACCATTTTACAATTTGGGCCCAAGTTAGAAGCAGAGCCTAAGGTGTAAATTATCGAGAGTCCAGATCTCGGAAACTATAAGAGATAATGCAATTTGGCAACCGGCAATGTAATTAGCATGCCGAATATTACTTGGAATGTGAATTGGAACGAAATCGCTAATAGATAAGGCCATTTTACAATTTGGGCCCAAGTTAGAAGCAGAGCCTAAGGTGTAAATTATCGATAGTCCATATCTCGGAAACTATAAGAGATAATGCAATTTGGCAACCGGCAATGTAATTAGCATGCCGAATATTACTTGGAATGTGAATTGGAACGAAATCGCCAATAGATAAGACCATTTTACAATTTGGGCCCAAGTTAGACGCAGAGCCTAAGGTGTAAATTATTGATAGTCCATATCTCGGAAACTATAAGAGATAATGCAATTTGGCAACCGGCAATGTAATTAGCATGCCGAATATTACTTGGAATGTGAATTGGAACGAAATCGCCAATAGATAAGACCATTTTACAATTTGGGCCCAAGTTAGAAGCAGAGCCTAAGGTGTAAATTATCGATAGTCCATATCTCGGAAACTATAAGAGATAATGCAATTTGGCAACCGGCAATGTAATTAGCATGCCGAATATTACTTGGAATGTGGATTGTCCATCGATCGATGGACGAACCTATCGCCAATAGATAAGACCATTTTACAATTTGGGCCCAAGTTAGAAGCAGAGCCTAAGGTGTAAATTATCGATAGTCCATATCTCGGAAACTATAAGAGATAATGCAATTTGGCAACCGGCAATGTAATTAGCATGCCGAATATTACTTGGAATGTGAATTGGAACGAAATCGCCAATAGATAAGACCATTTTACAATTTGGGCCCAAGTTAGAAGCAGAGCTTAAGGTGTAAATTATTGATAGTCCATATCTCGGAAACTATAAGAGATAATGCAATTTCGCAACCGGCAATGTAATTAGCATGCCGAATATCACTTGGAATGTGAATTGGGACGAAATCGCCAATAGATAAGACCATTTTACAATTTGGGCCCAAGTTAGAAGCAGAGCCTAAGGTGTAAATTATCGATAGTCCATATCTCGGAAACTATAAGAGATAATGCAATTTGGCAACCGGCAATGTAATTAGCATGCCGAATATTACTTGGAATGTGAATTGGAACGAAATCGCCAATAGATAAGACCATTTTACAATTTGGGCCCAAGTTAGAAGCAGAGCCTAAGGTGTAAATTATTGATAGTCCATATCTCGGAAACTATAAGAGATAATGCAATTTCGCAACCGGCAATGTAATTAGCATGCCGAATATTACTTGGAGTGTGAATTGGAACGAAATCGCCAATAGGTAAGACCATTTTACAATTTGGGCCTAAGTTAGAAGCGCAACCGGCAATGTAATTAGCATGCCGAATATTACTTGGAATGTGAATTGGAACGAAATCGCCAATAGATAAGGCCATTTTACAATTTGGGCCCAAGTTAGAAGCAGAGCCTAAGGTGTAAATTATCGATAGTCCATATCTCGGAAACTATAAGAGATAATGCAATTTGGCAACCGGCAATGTAATTAGCATGCCGAATATTACTTGGAATGTGAATTGGAACGAAATCGCCAATAGATAAGACCATTTTACAATTTGGGCCCAAGTTAGAAGCAGAGCCTAAGGTGTAAATTATTGATAGTCCATATCTCGGAAACTATAAGAGATAATGCAATTTGGCAACCGGCAATGTAATTAGCATGCCGAATATTACTTGGAATGTGAAATGGAACGAAATCGCCAATAGATAAGACCATTTTACAATTTGGGCCCAAGTTAGAAGCAGAGCCTAAGGTGTAAATTATCGATAGTCCATATCTCGGAAACTATAAGAGATAATGCAATTTGGCAACCGGCAATGTAATTAGCATGCCGAATATTACTTGGAATGTTAATTGGAACGAAATCGCCAATAGATAAGACCATTTTACAATTTGGGCCCAAGTTAGAAGCAGAGCCTAAGGTGTAAATTATTGATAGTCCATATCTCGGAAACTATAAGAGATAATGCAATGTCGCAACCGGCAATGTAATTAGCATGCCGAATATCACTTGGAATGTGAATTGGGACGAAATCGCCAATAGATAAGACCATTTTACAATTTGGGCCCAAGTTAGAAGCAGAGCCTAAGGTGTAAATTATCGAGAGTCCAGATCTCGGAAACTATAAGAGATAATGCAATTTGGCAACCGGCAATGTAATTAGCATGCCGAATATTACTTGGAATGTGAATTGGAACGAAATCGCTAATAGATAAGGCCATTTTACAATTTGGGCCCAAGTTAGAAGCAGAGCCTAAGGTGTAAATTATCGATAGTCCATATCTCGGAAACTATAAGAGATAATGCAATTTGGCAACCGGCAATGTAATTAGCATGCCGAATATTACTTGGAATGTGAATTGGAACGAAATCGCCAATAGATAAGACCATTTTACAATTTGGGCCCAAGTTAGAAGCAGAGCCTAAGGTGTAAATTATTGATAGTCCATATCTCGGAAACTATAAGAGATAATGCAATTTCGCAACCGGCAATGTAATTAGCATGCCGAATATTACTTGGAGTGTGAATTGGAACGAAATCGCCAATAGATAAGACTATTTTACAATAAGGGCCCAAGTTAGAAGCAGAGCCTAAGGTGTAAATTATCGATAGTCCATATCTCGGAAACTATAAGAGATAATGCAATTTGGCCACCGGCAATGTAATTAGCATGCCGAATATTACTTGGAATGTGAATTGGAACGAAATCGCCAATAGATAAGGCCATTTTACAATTTGGGCCCAAGTTAGAAGCAGAGCCTAAGGTGTAAATTATCGATAGTCCATATCTCGGAAACTATAAGAGATAATGCAATTTGGCAACCGGCAATG
The DNA here is from genome assembly GCF_030347505.1 of Rhynchophorus ferrugineus. Lineage (NCBI taxonomy): Eukaryota > Metazoa > Arthropoda > Insecta > Coleoptera > Curculionidae > Rhynchophorus > Rhynchophorus ferrugineus. The sequence goes on along the minus strand of NW_027472767.1, from coordinate 51,685 downwards.
TAATTAGCATGCCGAGTATTACTTGGAATGTGAATTGGAACGAAATCGCCAATAGATAAGACCATTTTACAATTTTAGCCCAAGTTAGAAGCAGAGCCTAAGGTGTAAATTATCGATAGTCCATATCTCGGAAACTATAAGAGATAATGCAATTTGGCAACCGGCAATGTAATTAGCATGCCGAATATTACTTGGAATGTGAATTGGAACGAAATCGCCAATAGATAAGACCATTTTACAATTTGGGCCCCAGTTAGAAGCAGAGCCTAAGGTGTAAATTATTGATAGTCCATATCTCGGAAACTATAAGAGATAATGCAATTTCGCAATCGGCAATGTAATTAGCATGCCGAATATCACTTGGAATGTGAATTGGGACGAAATCGCCAATAGATAAGACCATTTTACAATATGGGCCCAAGTTAGAAGCAGAGCCTAAGGTGTAAATTATCGATAGTCCATATCTCGGAAACTATAAGAGATAATGCAATTTGGCAACCGGCAATGTAATTAGCATGCCGAATATTACTTGGAATGTGAATTGGAACGAAATCGCCAATAGATAAGACCATTTTACAATTTGGGCCCAAGTTAGAAGCAGAGCCTAAGGTGTAAATTATCGAGAGTCCAGATCTCGGAAACTATAAGAGATAATGCAATTTGGCAACCGGCAATGTAATTAGCATGCCGAATATTACTTGGAATGTGAATTGGAACGAAATCGCTAATAGATAAGGCCATTTTACAATTTGGGCCCAAGTTAGAAGCAGAGCCTAAGGTGTAAATTATCGATAGTCCATATCTCGGAAACTATAAGAGATAATGCAATTTGGCAACCGGCAATGTAATTAGCATGCCGAATATTACTTGGAATGTGAATTGGAACGAAATCGCCAATAGATAAGACCATTTTACAATTTGGGCCCAAGTTAGACGCAGAGCCTAAGGTGTAAATTATTGATAGTCCATATCTCGGAAACTATAAGAGATAATGCAATTTGGCAACCGGCAATGTAATTAGCATGCCGAATATTACTTGGAATGTGAATTGGAACGAAATCGCCAATAGATAAGACCATTTTACAATTTGGGCCCAAGTTAGAAGCAGAGCCTAAGGTGTAAATTATCGATAGTCCATATCTCGGAAACTATAAGAGATAATGCAATTTGGCAACCGGCAATGTAATTAGCATGCCGAATATTACTTGGAATGTGGATTGGGACGAAATCGCCAATAGATAAGACCATTTTACAATTTGGGCCCAAGTTAGAAGCAGAGCCTAAGGTGTAAATTATCGATAGTCCATATCTCGGAAACTATAAGAGATAATGCAATTTGGCAACCGGCAATGTAATTAGCATGCCGAATATTACTTGGAATGTGAATTGGAACGAAATCGCCAATAGATAAGACCATTTTACAATTTGGGCCCAAGTTAGAAGCAGAGCTTAAGGTGTAAATTATTGATAGTCCATATCTCGGAAACTATAAGAGATAATGCAATTTCGCAACCGGCAATGTAATTAGCATGCCGAATATCACTTGGAATGTGAATTGGGACGAAATCGCCAATAGATAAGTCCATTTTACAATTTGGGCCCAAGTTAGAAGCAGAGCCTAAGGTGTAAATTATCGATAGTCCATATCTCGGAAACTATAAGAGATAATGCAATTTGGCAACCGGCAATGTAATTAGCATGCCGAATATTACTTGGAATGTGAATTGGAACGAAATCGCCAATAGATAAGACCATTTTACAATTTGGGCCCAAGTTAGAAGCAGAGCCTAAGGTGTAAATTATTGATAGTCCATATCTCGGAAACTATAAGAGATAATGCAATTTCGCAACCGGCAATGTAATTAGCATGCCGAATATTACTTGGAGTGTGAATTGGAACGAAATCGCCAATAGGTAAGACCATTTTACAATTTGGGCCTAAGTTAGAAGCAGAGCCTAAGGTGTAAATTATCGATAGTCCATATCTCGGAAACTATAAGAGATAATGCAATTTGGCAACCGGCAATGTAATTAGCATGCCGAATATTACTTGGAATGTGAATTGGAACGAAATCGCCAATAGATAAGGCCATTTTACAATTTGGGCCCAAGTTAGAAGCAGAGCCTAAGGTGTAAATTATCGATAGTCCATATCTCGGAAACTATAAGAGATAATGCAATTTGGCAACCGGCAATGTAATTAGCATGCCGAATATTACTTGGAATGTGAATTGGAACGAAATCGCCAATAGATAAGACCATTTTACAATTTGGGCCCAAGTTAGAAGCAGAGCCTAAGGTGTAAATTATTGATAGTCCATATCTCGGAAACTATAAGAGATAATGCAATTTGGCAACCGGCAATGTAATTAGCATGCCGAATATTACTTGGAATGTGAAATGGAACGAAATCGCCAATAGATAAGACCATTTTACAATTTGGGCCCAAGTTAGAAGCAGAGCCTAAGGTGTAAATTATCGATAGTCCATATCTCGGAAACTATAAGAGATAATGCAATTTGGCAACCGGCAATGTAATTAGCATGCCGAATATTACTTGGAATGTTAATTGGAACGAAATCGCCAATAGATAAGACCATTTTACAATTTGGGCCCAAGTTAGAAGCAGAGCCTAAGGTGTAAATTATTGATAGTCCATATCTCGGAAACTATAAGAGATAATGCAATGTCGCAACCGGCAATGTAATTAGCATGCCGAATATCACTTGGAATGTGAATTGGGACGAAATCGCCAATAGATAAGACCATTTTACAATTTGGGCCCAAGTTAGAAGCAGAGCCTAAGGTGTAAATTATCGAGAGTCCAGATCTCGGAAACTATAAGAGATAATGCAATTTGGCAACCGGCAATGTAATTAGCATGCCGAATATTACTTGGAATGTGAATTGGAACGAAATCGCTAATAGATAAGGCCATTTTACAATTTGGGCCCAAGTTAGAAGCAGAGCCTAAGGTGTAAATTATCGATAGTCCATATCTCGGAAACTATAAGAGATAATGCAATTTGGCAACCGGCAATGTAATTAGCATGCCGAATATTACTTGGAATGTGAATTGGAACGAAATCGCCAATAGATAAGACCATTTTACAATTTGGGCCCAAGTTAGACGCAGAGCCTAAGGTGTAAATTATTGATAGTCCATATCTCGGAAACTATAAGAGATAATGCAATTTGGCAACCGGCAATGTAATTAGCATGCCGAATATTACTTGGAATGTGAATTGGAACGAAATCGCCAATAGATAAGACCATTTTACAATTTGGGCCCAAGTTAGAAGCAGAGCCTAAGGTGTAAATTATCGATAGTCCATATCTCGGAAACTATAAGAGATAATGCAATTTGGCAACCGGCAATGTAATTAGCATGCCGAATATTACTTGGAATGTGGATTGGGACGAAATCGCCAATAGATAAGACCATTTTACAATTTGGGCCCAAGTTGGAAGCAGAGCCTAAGGTGTAAATTATCGATAGTCCATATCTCGGAAACTATAAGAGATAATGCAATTTGGCAACCGGCAATGTAATTAGCATGCCGAATATTACTTGGAGTGTGAATTGGAACGAAATCGCCAATAGGTAAGACCATTTTACAATTTGGGCCTAAGTTAGAAGCAGAGCCTAAGGTGTAAATTATCGATAGTCCATATCTCGGAAACTATAAGAGATAATGCAATTTGGCAACCGGCAATGTAATTAGCATGCCGAATATTACTTGGAATGTGAATTGGAACGAAATCGCCAATAGATAAGGCCATTTTACAATTTGGGCCCAAGTTAGAAGCAGAGCCTAAGGTGTAAATTATCGATAGTCCATATCTCGGAAACTATAAGAGATAATGCAATTTGGCAACCGGCAATGTAATTAGCATGCCGAATATTACTTGGAATGTGAATTGGAACGAAATCGCCAATAGATAAGACCATTTTACAATTTGGGCCCAAGTTAGAAGCAGAGCCTAAGGTGTAAATTATTGATAGTCCATATCTCGGAAACTATAAGAGATAATGCAATTTGGCAACCGGCAATGTAATTAGCATGCCGAATATTACTTGGAATGTGAATTGGAACGAAATCGCCAATAGATAAGACCATTTTACAATTTGGGCCCAAGTTAGAAGCAGAGCCTAAGGTGTAAATTATCGATAGTCCATATCTCGGAAACTATAAGAGATAATGCAATTTGGCAACCGGCAATGTAATTAGCATGCCGAATATTACTTGGAATGTTAATTGGAACGAAATCGCCAATAGATAAGACCATTTTACAATTTGGGCCCAAGTTAGAAGCAGAGCCTAAGGTGTAAATTATTGATAGTCCATATCTCGGAAACTATAAGAGATAATGCAATGTCGCAACCGGCAATGTAATTAGCATGCCGAATATCACTTGGAATGTGAATTGGGACGAAATCGCCAATAGATAAGACCATTTTACAATTTGGGCCCAAGTTAGAAGCAGAGCCTAAGGTGTAAATTATCGATAGTCCATATCTCGGAAACTATAAGAGATAATGCAATTTGGCAACCGGCAATGTAATTAGCATGCCGAATATTACTTGGAATGTGAATTGGAACGAAATCGCCAATAGATAAGACCATTTTACAATTTGGGCCCAAGTTAGAAGCAGAGCCTAAGGTGTAAATTATCGATAGTCCATATCTCGGAAACTATAAGAGATAATGCAATTTGGCAACCGGCAATGTAATTAGCATGCCGAATATTACTTGGAATGTGAATTGGAACGAAATCGCCAATAGATAAGATCATTTTACAATTTGGGCCCAAGTTAGAAGCAGAGCCTAAGGTGTAAATTATCGATAGTCCATATCTCGGAAACTATAAGAGATAATGCAATTTGGCAACCGGCAATGTAATTAGCAAGCCGAATATTACTTGGAATGTGAATTGGAACGAAATCGCCAATAGTTAAGACCATTTTACAATTTGGGCCCAAGTTATAAGCAGAGCCTATGGTGTAAATTATCGATAGTCCATATCTCGGAAACTATAAGAGATAATGCAATTTGGCAACCGGCAATGTAATTAGCATGCCGAATATTACTTGGAATGTGAATTGGAACGAAATCGCCAATAGATAAGACCATTTTACAATTTGGGCCCAAGTTAGAAGCAGAGCCTAAGGTGTAAATTATCGATAGTCCATATCTCGGAAACTATAAGAGTTAATGCAATTTGGCAACCGGCAATGTAATTAGCATGCCGAATATTACTTGGAATGTGAATTGGAACGAAATCGCCAATAGATAAGACCATTTTACAATTTGGGCCCAAGTTAGAAGCAGAGCCTAAGGTGTAAATTATCGATAGTCCATATCTCGGAAACTATAAGAGATAATGCAATTTGGCAACCGGCAATGTAATTAGCATGCCGAATATTACTTGGAATGTGAATTGGAACGAAATCGCCAATAGATAAGACCATTTTACAATTTGGGCCCAAGTTAGAAGCAGAGCCTAAGGTGTAAATTATCGATAGTCCATATCTCGGAAACTATAAGAGATAATGCAATTTGGCAACCGGCAATGTAATTAGCATGCCGAATATTACTTGGAATGTGAATTGGAACGAAAACGCCAATAGATAAGACCATTTTACAATTTGGGCCCAAGTTAGAAGCAGAGCCTAAGGTGTAAATTATCGATAGTCCATATCTCGGAAACTATAAGAGATAATGCAATTTGGCAACCGGCAATGTAATTAGCATGCCGAATATTACTTGGAATGTGAATTGGAACGAAATCGCCAATAGATAAGGCCATTTTACAATTTGGGCCCAAGTTAGAAGCAGAGCCTAAGGTGTAAATTATCGATAGTCCATATCTCGGAAACTATAAGAGAGAATGCAATTTGGCAACCGGCAATGTAATTAGCATGCCGAGTATTACTTGGAATGTGAATTGGAACGAAATCGCCAATAGATAAGACCATTTTACAATTTGGGCCCAAGTTAGAAGCAGAGCCTAAGGTGTAAATTATCGATAGTCCATATCTCGGAAACTATAAGAGATAATGCAATTTGGCAAACGGCAATGTAATTAGCATGCCGAATATTACTTGGAATGTGAATTGGAACGAAATCGCCAATAGAGAAGACCATTTTACAATTTGGGCCCAAGTTAGAAGCAGAGCCTAAGGTGTAAATTATCGATAGTCCATATCTCGGAAACTATAAGAGATAATGCAATTTGGCAACCGGCAATGTAATTAGCATGCCGAATATTACTTGGAATGTGAGTTGGAACGAAAACGCCAATAGATAAGACCATTTTACAATTTGGGCCCAAGTTAGAAGCAGAGGCTAAGGTGTAAATTATCGATAGTCCATATCTCGGAAACTATAAGAGATAATGCAATTTGGCAACCGGAAATGTAATTAGCATGCCGAATATTACTTGGAATGTGAATTGGAACGAAATCGCCAATAGATAAGACCATTTTACAATTTGGGCCCAAGTTAGAAGCAGAGCCTAAGGTGTAAATTATTGATAGTCCATATCTCGGAAACTATAAGAGATAATGCAATTTCGCAACCGGCAATGTAATTAGCATGCCGAATATTACTTGGAGTGTGAATTGGAACGAAATCGCCAATAGATAAGACCATTTTATAATTTGGGCCCAAGTTAGAAGCAGAGCCTAAGGTGTAAATTATCGATAGTGCATATCTCGGAAACTATAAGAGATAATGCAATTTGGCAACCGGCAATGTAATTAGCATGCCGAATATTACTTGGAATGTGAATTGGAACGAAATCGCCAATAGATAAGACCATTTTACAATTTGTGCCCAAGTTAGAAGCAGAGCCTAAGGTGTAAATTATCGATAGTCCATATCTCGGAAACTATAAGAGATAATGCAATTTGGCAACCGGCAATGTAATTAGCATGCCGAGTATTACTTGGAATGTGAATTGGAACGAAATCGCCAATAGATAAGACCATTTTACAATTTGGGCCCAAGTTAGAAGCAGAGCCTAAGGTGTAAATTATCGATAGTCCATATCTCGGAAACTATAAGAGATAATGCAATTTGGCAACCGGCAATGTAATTAGCATGCCGAATATTACTTGGAATGTGAATTGGAACGAAATCGCCAATAGATAAGACCATTTTACAATTTGGGCCCAAGTTAGAAGCAGAGCCTAAGGTGTAAATTATTGATAGTCCATATCTCGGAAACTATAAGAGATAATGCAATTTCGCAATCGGCAATGTAATTAGCATGCCGAATATCACTTGGAATGTGAATTGGGACGAAATCGCCAATAGATAAGACCATTTTACAATTTGGGCCCAAGTTAGAAGCAGAGCCTAAGGTGTAAATTATCGATAGTCCATATCTCGGAAACTATAAGAGATAATGCAATTTGGCAACCGGCAATGTAATTAGCATGCCGAATATTACTTGGAATGTGAATTGGAACGAAATCGCCAATAGATAAGACCATTTTACAATTTGGGCCCAAGTTAGAAGCAGAGCCTAAGGTGTAAATTATCGAGAGTCCATATCTCGGAAACTATAAGAGATAATGCAATTTGGCAACCGGCAATGTAATTAGCATGCCGAATATTACTTGGAATGTGAATTGGAACGAAATCGCCAATAGATAAGACCATTTTACAATTTGGGCCCAAGTTAGAAGCAGAGCCTAAGGTGTAAATTATTGATAGTCCATATCTCGGAAACTATAAGAGATAATGCAATTTCGCAACCGGCAATGTAATTAGCATGCCGAATATTACTTGGAGTGTGAATTGGAACGAAATCGCCAATAGGTAAGACCATTTTACAATTTGGGCCCAAGTTAGAAGCAGAGCCTAAGGTGTAAATTATCGATAGTCTATATCTCGGAAACTATAAGAGATAATGCAATTTGGCAACCGGCAATGTAATTAGCATGCCGAATATTACTTGGAATGTGAATTGGAACGAAATCGCCAATAGATAAGGCCATTTTACAATTTGGGCCCAAGTTAAAAGCAGAGCCTAAGGTGTAAATTATCGATAGTCCATATCTCGGAAACTATAAGAGATAATGCAATTTGGCAACCGGCAATGTAATTAGCATGCCGAATATTACTTGGAATGTGAATTGGAACGAAATCGCCAATAGATAAGACCATTTTACAATTTGGGCCCAAGTTAGAAGCAGAGCCTAAGGTGTAAATTATTGATAGTCCATATCTCGGAAACTATATGAGATAATGCAATTTGGCAACCGGCAATGTAATTAGCATGCCGAATATTACTTGGAATGTGAATTGGAACGAAATCGCCAATAGATAAGACCATTTTACAATTTGGGCCCAAGTTAGAAGCAGAGCCTAAGGTGTAAATTATCGATAGTCCATATCTCGGAAACTATAAGAGATAATGCAATTTGGCAACCGGCAATGTAATTAGCATGCCGAATATTACTTGGAATGTGAATTGGAACGAAATCGTCAATAGGTAAGACCATTTTACAATTTGGGCCCAAGTTAGAAGCATAGCCTAAGGTGTAAATTATCGATAGTCCATATCTCGGAAACTATAAGAGATAATGCAATTTGGCAACCGGCAATGTAATTAGCATGCCGAATATTACTTGGAATGTGAATTGGAACGAAATCGCCAATAGATAAGACCATTTTACAATTTGGGCCCAAGTTAGAAGCAGAGCCTAAGGTGTAAATTATGGATAGTCCATATCTCGGAAACTATAAGAGATAATGCAATTTCGCAACCGGCAATTTAATTAGCATGCCGAATATCACTTGGAATGTGAATTGGGACGAAATCGCCAATAGATAAGACCATTTTACAATTTGGGCCCAAGTTAGAAGCAGAGCCTAAGGTGTAAATTATCGATAGTCCATATCTCGGAAACTATAAGAGATAATGCAATTTGGCAACCGGCAATGTAATTAGCATGCCGAATATTACTTGGAATGTGAATTGGAACGAAATCGCCAATAGATAAGACCATTTTACAATTTGGGCCCAAGTTAGAAGCAGAGCCTAAGGTGTAAATTATAGATAGTCCATATCTCGGAAACTATAAGAGATAATGCAATTTGGCAACTGACAATGTAATTAGCATGCCGAATATTACTTGGAATGTGAATTGGAACGAAATCGCCAATAGATAAGACCATTTTACAATTTGGGCCCAAGTTAGAAGCAGAGCCTAAGGTGTAAATTATCGATAGTCCATATCTCGGAAACTATAAGAGATAATGCAATTTGGCAACCGGCAATGTAATTAGCATGCCGAATATTACTTGGAATGTGAATTGGAACGAAATCGCCAATAGATAAGACCATTTTACAATTTGGGCCCAAGTTATAAGCAGAGCCTATGGTGTAAATTATCGATAGTCCATATCTCGGAAACTATAAGAGATAATGCAATTTGGCAACCGGCAATGTAATTAGCATGCCGAATATTACTTGGAATGTGAATTGGAACGAAATCGCCAATAGATAAGACCATTTTACAATTTGGGCCCAAGTTAGAAGCAGAGCCTAAGGTGTAAATTATCGATAGTCCATATCTCGGAAACTATAAGAGTTAATGCAATTTGGCAACCGGCAATGTAATTAGCATGCCGAATATTACTTGGAATGTGAATTGGAACGAAATCGCCAATAGATAAGACCATTTTACAATTTGGGCCCAAGTTAGAAGCAGAGCCTAAGGTGTAAATTATCGATAGTCCATATCTCGGAAACTATAAGAGATAATGCAATTTGGCAACCGGCAATGTAATTAGCATGCCGAATATTACTTGGAATGTGAATTGGAACGAAATCGCCTATAGATAAGACCATTTTACGATTTGGGCCCAAGTTAGAAGCAGAGCCTAAGGTGTAAATTATTGATAGTCCATATCTCGGAAACTATAAGAGATAATGCAATTTCGCAACCGGCAATGTAATTAGCATGCCGAATATTACTTGGAGTGTGAATTGGAACGAAATCGCCAATAGGTAAGACCATTTTACAATTTGGGCCCAAGTTAGAAGCAGAGCCTAAGGTGTAAATTATCGATAGTCCATATCTCGGAAACTATAAGAGATAATGCAATTTGGCAACCGGCAATGTAATTAGCATGCCGAATATTACTTGGAATGTGAATTGGAACGAAATCGCCAATAGATAAGGCCATTTTACAATTTGGGCCCAAGTTAGAAGCAGAGCCTAAGGTGTAAATTATCGATAGTCCATATCTCGGAAACTATAAGAGATAATGCAATTTGGCAACCGGCAATGTAATTAGCATGCCGAATATTACTTGGAATGTGAATTGGAACGAAATCGCCAATAGATAAGACCATTTTACAATTTGGGCCCAAGTTAGACGCAGAGCCTAAGGTGTAAATTATTGATAGTCCATATCTCGGAAACTATAAGAGATAATGCAATTTGGCAACCGGCAATGTAATTAGCATGCCGAATATTACTTGGAATGTGAATTGGAACGAAATCGCCAATAGATAAGACCATTTTACAATTTGGGCCCAAGTTAGAAGCAGAGCCTAAGGTGTAAATTATCGATAGTCCATATCTCGGAAACTATAAGAGATAATGCAATTTGGCAACCGGCAATGTAATTAGCATGCCGAATATTACTTGGAATGTGGATTGGAACGAAATCGCCAATAGATAAGACCATTTTACAATTTGGGCCCAATTTAGAAGCAGAGCCTAAGGTGTAAATTATCGATAGTCCATATCTCGGAAACTATAAGAGATAATGCAATTTGGCAACCGGCAATGTAATTAGCATGTCGAATATTACTTGGAATGTGAATTGGAACGAAATCGCCAATAGATAAGACCATTTTACAATTTGGGCCCAAGTTAGAAGCAGAGCCTAAGGTGTAAATAATTGATAGTCCATATCTCGGAAACTATAAGAGATAATGCAATTTCGCAACCGGCAATGTAATTAGCATGCCGAATATCACTTGGAATGTGAATTGGGACGAAATCGCCAATAGATAAGACCATTTTACAATTTGGGCCCAAGTTAGAAGCAGAGCCTAAGGTGTAAATTATCGATAGTCCATATCTCGGAAACTATAAGAGATAATGCAATTTGGCAACCGGCAATGTAATTAGCATGGCGAATATTACTTGGAATGTGAATTGGAACGAAATCGCCAATAGATAAGACCATTTTACAATTTGGGCCCAAGTTAGAAGCAGAGCCTAAGGTGTAAATTATCGATAGTCCATATCTCGGAAACTATAAGAGATAATGCAATTTGGCAACCGGCAATGTAATTAGCATGCCGAATATTACTTGGAATGTGAATTGGAATGAAATCGCCAATAGATAACACCATTTTACAATTTGGGCCCAAGTTAGAAGCAGAGCCTAAGGTGTAAATTATCGATAGTCCATATCTCGGAAACTATAAGAGATAATGCAATTTGGCAACCGGCAATGTAATTAGCATGCCGAATATTACTTGGAATGTGAATTGGAACGAAATCGCCAATAGATAAGACCATTTTACAATTTGGGCCCAAGTTATAAGCAGAGCCTATGGTGTAAATTATCGATAGTCCATATCTCGGAAACTATAAGAGATAATGCAATTTGGCAACCGGCAATGTAATTAGCATGCCGAATATTACTTGGAATGTGAATTGGAACGAAATCGCCAATAGATAAGACCATTTTACAATTTGGGCCCAAGTTAGAAGCAGAGCCTAAGGTGTAAATAATCGATAGTCCATATCTCGGAAACTATAAGAGATAATGCAATTTGGCAACCGGCAATGTAATTAGCATGCCGAATATTACTTGGAATGTGAATTGGAACGAAATCGCCAATAGATAAGACCATTTTACGGTTTGGGCCCAAGTTAGAAGCAGAGCCTAAGGTGTAAATTATCGATAGTCCATATCTCGGAAACTATAAGAGATAATGCAATTTGGCAACCGGCAATGTAATTAGCATGCCGAATATTACTTGGAATGTGAATTGGAACGAAATCGCCAATAGATAAGACCATTTTACAATTTGGGCCCAAGTTAGAAGCAGAGCCTAAGGTGTAAATTATCGATAGTCCATATCTCGGAAACTATAAGAGATAATGCAATTTGGCAACCGGCAATGTAATTAGCATGCCGAATATTACTTGGAATGTGAATTGGAACGAAATCGCCAATAGATAAGACCATTTTACGGTTTGGGCCCAAGTTAGAAGCAGAGCCTAAGGTGTAAATTATCGATAGTCCATATCTCGGAAACTATAAGAGATAATGCAATTTGGCAACCGGCAATGTAATTAGCATGCCGAATATCACTTGGAATGTGAATTGGGAGGAAATCGCCAATAGATAAGACCATTTTACAATTTGGGCCCAAGTTAGAAGCAGAGCCTAAGGTGTAAATTATCGATAGTCCATATCTCGGAAACTATAAGAGATAATGCAATTTGGCAACCGGCAATGTAATTAGCATGCCGAATATTACTTGGAATGTGAATTGGAACGAAATCGCCAATAGATAAGACCATTTTACAATTTGGGCCCAAGTTAGAAGCAGAGCCTAAGGTGTAAATTATCGAGAGTCCATATCTCGGAAACTATAAGAGATAATGCAATTTGGCAACCGGCAATGTAATTAGCATGCCGAATATTACTTGGAATGTGAATTGGAACGAAATCGCCAATAGATAAGACCATTTTACAATTTGGGCCCAAGTTAGAAGCAGAGCCTAAGGTGTAAATTATTGATAGTCCATATCTCGGAAACTATAAGAGATAATGCAATTTCGCAACCGGCAATGTAATTAGCATGCCGAATATTACTTGGAGTGTGAATTGGAGCGAAATCGCCAATAGGTAAGACCATTTTACAATTTGGGCCCAAGTTAGAAGCAGAGCCTAAGGTGTAAATTATCGATAGTCCATATCTCGGAAACTATAAGAGATAATGCAATTTGGCAACCGGCAATGTAATTAGCATGCCGAATATTACTTGGAATGTGAATTGGAACGAAATCGCCAATAGATAAGACCATTTTACGGTTTGGGCCCAAGTTAGAAGCAGAGCCTAAGGTGTAAATTATCGATAGTCCATATCTCGGAAACTATAAGAGATAATGCAATTTGGCAACCGGCAATGTAATTAGCATGCCGAATATCACTTGGAATGTGAATTGGGAGGAAATCGCCAATAGATAAGACCATTTTACAATTTGGGCCCAAGTTAGAAGCAGAGCCTAAGGTGTAAATTATCGATAGTCCATATCTCGGAAACTATAAGAGATAATGCAATTTGGCAAAAGGCAATGTAATTAGCATGCCGAATATCACTTGGAATGTGAATTGGGAGGAAATCGCCAATAGATAAGACCATTTTACAATTTGGGCCCAAGTTAGAAGCAGAGCCTAAGGTGTAAATTATCGATAGTCCATATCTCGGAAACTATAAGAGATAATGCAATTTGGCAACCGGCAATGTAATTAGCATGCCGAATATTACTTGGAATGTGAATTGGAACGAAATCGCCAATAGATAAGACCATTTTACAATTTGGGCCCAAGTTAGAAGCAGAGCCTAAGGTGTAAATTATCGAGAGTCCATATCTCGGAAACTATAAGAGATAATGCAATTTGGCAACCGGCAATGTAATTAGCATGCCGAATATTACTTGGAATGTGAATTGGAACGAAATCGCCAATAGATAAGACCATTTTACAATTTGGGCCCAAGTTAGAAGCAGAGCCTAAGGTGTAAATTATTGATAGTCCATATCTCGGAAACTATAAGAGATAATGCAATTTCGCAACCGGCAATGTAATTAGCATGCCGAATATTACTTGGAGTGTGAATTGGAACGAAATCGCCAATAGGTAAGACCATTTTACAATTTGGGCCCAAGTTAGAAGCAGAGCCTAAGGTGTAAATTATCGATAGTCCATATCTCGGAAACTATAAGAGATAATGCAATTTGGCAACCGGCAATGTAATTAGCATGCCGAATATTACTTGGAATGTGAATTGGAACGAAATCGCCAATAGATAAGGCCATTTTACAATTTGGGCCCAAGTTAGAAGCAGAGCCTAAGGTGTAAATTATCGATAGTCCATATCTCGGAAACTATAAGAGATAATGCAATTTGGCAACCGGCAATGTAATTAGCATGCCGAATATTACTTGGAATGTGAATTGGAACGAAATCGCCAATAGATAAGACCATTTTACAATTTGGGCCCAAGTTAGAAGCAGAGCCTAAGGTGTAAATTATTGATAGTCCATATCTCGGAAACTATAAGAGATAATGCAATTTGGCAACCGGCAATGTAATTAGCATGCCGAATATTACTTGGAATGTTAATTGGAACGAAATCGCCAATAGATAAGACCATTTTACAATTTGGGCCCAAGTTAGAAGCAGAGCCTAAGGTGTAAATTATCGATAGTCCATATCTCGGAAACTATAAGAGATAATGCAATTTGGCAACCGGCAATGTAATTAGCATGCCGAATATTACTTGGAATGTGAATTGGAACGAAATCGCCAATAGATAAGACCATTTTACGGTTTGGGCCCAAGTTAGAAGCAGAGCCTAAGGTGTAAATTATCGATAGTCCATATCTCGGAAACTATAAGAGATAATGCAATTTGGCAACCGGCAATGTAATTAGCATGCCGAATATCACTTGGAATGTGAATTGGGAGGAAATCGCCAATAGATAAGACCATTTTACAATTTGGGCCCAAGTTAGAAGCAGAGCCTAAGGTGTAAATTATCGATAGTCCATATCTCGGAAACTATAAGAGATAATGCAATTTGGCAACCGGCAATGTAATTAGCATGCCGAATATTACTTGGAATGTGAATTGGAACGAAATCGCCAATAGATAAGACCATTTTACAATTTGGGCCCAAGTTAGAAGCAGAGCCTAAGGTGTAAATTATCGAGAGTCCATATCTCGGAAACTATAAGAGATAATGCAATTTGGCAACCGGCAATGTAATTAGCATGCCGAATATTACTTGGAATGTGAATTGGAACGAAATCGCCAATAGATAAGACCATTTTACAATTTGGGCCCAAGTTAGAAGCAGAGCCTAAGGTGTAAATTATTGATAGTCCATATCTCGGAAACTATAAGAGATAATGCAATTTGGCAACCGGCAATGTAATTAGCATGCCGAATATTACTTGGAATGTTAATTGGAACGAAATCGCCAATAGATAAGACCATTTTACAATTTGGGCCCAAGTTAGAAGCAGAGCCTAAGGTGTAAATTATTGATAGTCCATATCTCGGAAACTATAAGAGATAATGCAATTTCGCAACCGGCAATGTAATTAGCATGCCGAATATCACTTGGAATGTGAATTGGGACGAAATCGCCAATAGATAAGACCATTTTACAATTTGGGCCCAAGTTAGAAGCAGAGCCTAAGGTGTAAATTATCGATAGTCCATATCTCGGAAACTATAAGATATAATGCAATTTGGCAACCGGCAATGTAATTAGCATGCCGAATATTACTTGGAATGTGAATTGGAACGAAATCGCCAATAGATAAGACCATTTTACAATTTGGGCCCAAGTTAGAAGCAGAGCCTAAGGTGTAAATTATGGATAGTCCATATCTCGGAAACTATAAGAGATAATGCAATTTCGCAACCGGCAATGTAATTAGCATGCCGAATATCACTTGGAATGTGAATTGGGACGAAATCGCCAATAGATAAGACCATTTTACAATTTGGGCCCAAGTTAGAAGCAGAGCCTAAGGTGTAAATTATCGATAGTCCATATCTCGGAAACTATAAGAGATAATGCAATTTGGCAACCGGCAATGTAATTAGCATGCCGAATATTACTTGGAATGTGAATTGGAACGAAATCGCCAATAGATAAGACCATTTTACAATTTGGGCCCAAGTTAGAAGCAGAGCCTAAGGTGTAAATTATCGATAGTCCATATCTCGGAAACTATAAGAGATAATGCAATTTGGCAACCGGCAATGTAATTAGCATGCCGAATATTACTTGGAATGTGAATTGGAACGAAATCGCCAATAGATAAGACCATTTTACAATTTGGGCCCAAGTTATAAGCAGAGCCTATGGTGTAAATTATCGATAGTCCATATCTCGGAAACTATAAGAGATAATGCAATTTGGCAACCGGCAATGTAATTAGCATGCCGAATATTACTTGGAATGTGAATTGGAACGAAATCGCCAATAGATAAGACCATTTTACAATTTGGGCCCAAGTTAGAAGCAGAGCCTAAGGTGTAAATTATCGATAGTCCATATCTCGGAAACTATAAGAGTTAATGCAATTTGGCAACCGGCAATGTAATTAGCATGCCGAATATTACTTGGAATGTGAATTGGAACGAAATCGCCTATAGATAAGACCATTTTACGATTTGGGCCCAAGTTAGAAGCAGAGCCTAAGGTGTAAATTATCGATAGTCCATATCTCGGAAACTATAAGAGATAATGCAATTTGGCAACCGGCAATGTAATTAGCATGCCGAATATTACTTGGAATGTGAATTGGAACGAAATCGCCAATAGATAAGACCATTTTACAATTTGGGCCCAAGTTAGAAGCAGAGCCTAAGGTGTAAATTATCGATAGTCCATATCTCGGAAACTATAAGAGATAATGCAATTTGGCAACCGGCAATGTAATTAGCATGCCGAATATTACTTGGAATGTGAATTGGAACGAAAACGCCAATAGATAAGACCATTTTACAATTTGGGCCCAAGTTAGAAGCAGAGGCTAAGGTGTAAATTATCGATAGTCCATATCTCGGAAACTATAAGAGATAATGCAATTTGGCAACCGGCAATGTAATTAGCATGCCGAATATTACTTGGAATGTGAATTGGAACGAAATCGCCAATAGATAAGACCATTTTACAATTTGGGCCCAAGTTAGAAGCAGAGCCTAAGGTGTAAATTATTGATAGTCCATATCTCGGAAACTATAAGAGATAATGCAATTTCGCAACCGGCAATGTAATTAGCATGCCGAATATTACTTGGAGTGTGAATTGGAACGAAATCGCCAATAGATAAGACTATTTTACAATTAGGGCCCAAGTTAGAAGCAGAGCCTAAGGTGTAAATTATCGATAGTCCATATCTCGGAAACTATAAGAGATAATGCAATTTGGCAACCGGCAATGTAATTAGCATGCCGAATATTACTTGGAATGTGAATTGGAACGAAATCGCCAATAGATAAGGCCATTTTACAATTTGGGCCCAAGTTAGAAGCAGAGCCTAAGGTGTAAATTATCGATAGTCCATATCTCGGAAACTATAAGAGATAATGCAATTTGGCAACCGGCAATGTAATTAGCATGCCGAGTATTACTTGGAATGTGAATTGGAACGAAATCGCCAATAGATAAGACCATTTTACAATTTTAGCCCAAGTTAGAAGCAGAGCCTAAGGTGTAAATTATCGATAGTCCATATCTCGGAAACTATAAGAGATAATGCAATTTGGCAACCGGCAATGTAATTAGCATGCCGAATATTACTTGGAATGTGAATTGGAACGAAATCGCCAATAGATAAGACCATTTTACAATTTGGGCCCCAGTTAGAAGCAGAGCCTAAGGTGTAAATTATTGATAGTCCATATCTCGGAAACTATAAGAGATAATGCAATTTCGCAATCGGCAATGTAATTAGCATGCCGAATATCACTTGGAATGTGAATTGGGACGAAATCGCCAATAGATAAGACCATTTTACAATATGGGCCCAAGTTAGAAGCAGAGCCTAAGGTGTAAATTATCGATAGTCCATATCTCGGAAACTATAAGAGATAATGCAATTTGGCAACCGGCAATGTAATTAGCATGCCGAATATTACTTGGAATGTGAATTGGAACGAAATCGCCAATAGATAAGACCATTTTACAATTTGGGCCCAAGTTAGAAGCAGAGCCTAAGGTGTAAATTATCGAGAGTCCAGATCTCGGAAACTATAAGAGATAATGCAATTTGGCAACCGGCAATGTAATTAGCATGCCGAATATTACTTGGAATGTGAATTGGAACGAAATCGCCAATAGATAAGACCATTTTACAATTTGGGCCCAAGTTAGAAGCAGAGCCTAAGGTGTAAATTATTGATAGTCCATATCTCGGAAACTATAAGAGATAATGCAATTTCGCAACCGGCAATGTAATTAGCATGCCGAATATTACTTGGAGTGTGAATTGGAACGAAATCGCCAATAGGTAAGACCATTTTACAATTTGGGCCCAAGTTAGAAGCAGAGCCTAAGGTGTAAATTATCGATAGTCCATATCTCGGAAACTATAAGAGATAATGCAATTTGGCAACCGGCAATGTAATTAGCATGCCGAATATTACTTGGAATGTGAATTGGAACGAAATCGCTAATAGATAAGGCCATTTTACAATTTGGGCCCAAGTTAGAAGCAGAGCCTAAGGTGTAAATTATCGATAGTCCATATCTCGGAAACTATAAGAGATAATGCAATTTGGCAACCGGCAATGTAATTAGCATGCCGAATATTACTTGGAATGTGAATTGGAACGAAATCGCCAATAGATAAGACCATTTTACAATTAGGGCCCAACGATCGTTGGACGCAGAGCCTAAGGTGTAAATTATTGATAGTCCATATCTCGGAAACTATAAGAGATAATGCAATTTGGCAACCGGCAATGTAATTAGCATGCCGAATATTACTTGGAATGTGAATTGGAACGAAATCGCCAATAGATAAGACCATTTTACAATTTGGGCCCAAGTTAGAAGCAAAGCCTAAGGTGTAAATTATTGATAGTCCATATCTCGGAAACTATAAGAGATAATGCAATTTCGCAACCGGCAATGTAATTAGCATGCCGAATATCACTTGGAATGTGAATTGGGACGAAATCGCCAATAGATAAGACCATTTTACAATTTGGGCCCAAGTTAGAAGCAGAGACTAAGGTGTAAATTATCGATAGTCCATATCTCGGAAACTATAAGAGATAATGCAATTTGGCAACCGGCAATGTAATTAGCATGCCGAATATTACTTGGAATGTGAATTGGAACGAAATCGCCAATAGATAAGACCATTTTACAATTTGGGCCCAAGTTAGAAGCAGAGCCTAAGGTGTAAATTATCGATAGTCCATATCTCGGAAACTATAAGAGATAATGCAATTTGGCAACCGGCAATGTAATTAGCATGCCGAATATTACTTGGAATGTGAATTGGAACGAAATCGCCAATAGATAAGACCATTTTACGGTTTGGGCCCAAGTTAGAAGCAGAGCCTAAGGTGTAAATTATCGATAGTCCATATCTCGGAAACTATAAGAGATAATGCAATTTGGCAACCGGCAATGTAATTAGCATGCCGAATATTACTTGGAATGTGAATTGGAACGAAATCGCCAATAGATAAGACCATTTTACAATTTGGGCCCAAGTTAGAAGCAGAGCCTAAGGTGTAAATTATTGATAGTCCATATCTCGGAAACTATAAGAGATAATGCAATTTCGCAATCGGCAATGTAATTAGCATGCCGAATATCACTTGGAATGTGAATTGGGAGGAAATCGCCAATAGATAAGACCATTTTACAATTTGGGCCCAAGTTAGAAGCAGAGCCTAAGGTGTAAATTATCGATAGTCCATATCTCGGAAACTATAAGAGATAATGCAATTTGGCAACCGGCAATGTAATTAGCATGCCGAATATTACTTGGAATGTGAATTGGAACGAAATCGCCAATAGATAAGACCATTTTACAATTTGGGCCCAAGTTAGAAGCAGAGCCTAAGGTGTAAATTATTGATAGTCCATATCTCGGAAACTATAAGAGATAATGCAATTTCGCAACCGGCAATGTAATTAGCATGCCGAATATTACTTGGAGTGTGAATTGGAACGAAATCGCCAATAGGTAAGACCATTTTACAATTTGGGCCCAAGTTAGAAGCAGAGCCTAAGGTGTAAATTATCGATAGTCCATATCTCGGAAACTATAAGAGATAATGCAATTTGGCAACCGGCAATGTAATTAGCATGCCGAATATTACTTGGAATGTGAATTGGAACGAAATCGCCAATAGATAAGGCCATTTTACAATTTGGGCCCAAGTTAGAAGCAGAGCCTAAGGTGTAAATTATCGATAGTCCATATCTCGGAAACTATAAGAGATAATGCAATTTGGCAACCGGCAATGTAATTAGCATGCCGAATATTACTTGGAATGTGAATTGGAACGAAATCGCCAATAGATAAGACCATTTTACAATTTGGGCCCAAGTTAGAAGCAGAGCCTAAGGTGTAAATTATTGATAGTCCATATCTCGGAAACTATAAGAGATAATGCAATTTGGCAACCGGCAATGTAATTAGCATGCCGAATATTACTTGGAATGTGAATTGGAACGAAATCGCCAATAGATAAGACCATTTTACGGTTTGGGCCCAAGTTAGAAGCAGAGCCTAAGGTGTAAATTATCGATAGTCCATATCTCGGAAACTATAAGAGATAATGCAATTTGGCAACCGGCAATGTAATTAGCATGCCGAATATTACTTGGAATGTGAATTGGAACGAAATCGCCAATAGATAAGACCATTTTACAATTTGGGCCCAAGTTAGAAGCAGAGCCTAAGGTGTAAATTATTGATAGTCCATATCTCGGAAACTATAAGAGATAATGCAATTTCGCAATCGGCAATGTAATTAGCATGCCGAATATCACTTGGAATGTGAATTGGGAGGAAATCGCCAATAGATAAGACCATTTTACAATTTGGGCCCAAGTTAGAAGCAGAGCCTAAGGTGTAAATTATCGATAGTCCATATCTCGGAAACTATAAGAGATAATGCAATTTGGCAACCGGCAATGTAATTAGCATGCCGAATATTACTTGGAATGTGAATTGGAACGAAATCGCCAATAGATAAGACCATTTTACAATTTGGGCCCAAGTTAGAAGCAGAGCCTAAGGTGTAAATTATCGAGAGTCCATATCTCGGAAACTATAAGAGATAATGCAATTTGGCAACCGGCAATGTAATTAGCATGCCGAATATTACGTGGAATGTGAATTGGAACGAAATCGCCAATAGATAAGACCATTTTACAATTTGGGCCCAAGTTAGAAGCAGAGCCTAAGGTGTAAATTATTGATAGTCCATATCTCGGAAACTATAAGAGATAATGCAATTTCGCAACCGGCAATGTAATTAGCATGCCGAATATTACTTGGAGTGTGAATTGGAACGAAATCGCCAATAGGTAAGACCATTTTACAATTTGGGCCCAAGTTAGAAGCAGAGCCTAAGGTGTAAATTATCGATAGTCCATATCTCGGAAACTATAAGAGATAATGCAATTTGGCAACCGGCAATGTAATTAGCATGCCGAATATTACTTGGAATGTGAATTGGAACGAAATCGCCAATAGATAAGGCCATTTTACAATTTGGGCCCAAGTTAGAAGCAGAGCCTAAGGTGTAAATTATCGATAGTCCATATCTCGGAAACTATAAGAGATAATGCAATTTGGCAACCGGCAATGTAATTAGCATGCCGAATATTACTTGGAATGTGAATTGGAACGAAATCGCCAATAGATAAGACCATTTTACAATTTGGGCCCAAGTTAGAAGCAGAGCCTAAGGTGTAAATTATTGATAGTCCATATCTCGGAAACTATAAGAGATAATGCAATTTGGCAACCGGCAATGTAATTAGCATGCCGAATATTACTTGGAATGTGAATTGGAACGAAATCGCCAATAGATAAGACCATTTTACAATTTGGGCCCAAGTTAGAAGCAGAGCCTAAGGTGTAAATTATCGATAGTCCATATCTCGGAAACTATAAGAGATAATGCAATTTGGCAACACGCAATGTAATTAGCATGCCGAATATTACTTGGAATGTTAATTGGAACGAAATCGCCAATAGATAAGACCATTTTACAATTTGGGCCCAAGTTAGAAGCAGAGCCTAAGGTGTAAATTATTGATAGTCCATATCTCGGAAACTATAAGAGATAATGCAATTTCGCAACCGGCAATGTAATTAGCATGCCGAATATCACTTGGAATGTGAATTGGGACGAAATCGCCAATAGATAAGACCATTTTACAATTTGGGCCCAAGTTAGAAGCAGAGCCTAAGGTGTAAATTATCGATAGTCCATATCTCGGAAACTATAAGAGATAATGCAATTTGGCAACCGGAAATGTAATTAGCATGCCGAATATTACTTGGAATGTGAATTGGAACGAAATCGCCAATAGATAAGACCATTTTACAATTTGGGCCCAAGTTAGAAGCAGAGCCTAAGGTGTAAATTATCGATAGTCCATATCTCGGAAACTATAAGAGATAATGCAATTTGGCAACCGGCAATGTAATTAGCATGCCGAATATTACTTGGAATGTGAATTGGAACGAAATCGCCAATAGATAAGACCATTTTACAATTTGGGCCCAAGTTAGAAGCAGAGCCTAAGGTGTAAATTATCGATAGTCCATATCTCGGAAACTATAAGAGATAATGCAATTTGGCAACCGGCAATGTAATTAGCATGCCGAATATTACTTGGAATGTGAATTGGAACGAAATCGCCAATAGTTAAGACCATTTTACAATTTGGGCCCAAGTTATAAGCAGAGCCTATGGTGTAAATTATCATTAGTCCATATCTCGGAAAATATAAGAGATAATGCAATTTGGCAACCGGCAATGTAATTAGCATGCCGAATATTACTTGGAATGTGAATTGGAACGAAATCGCCAATAGATAAGACCATTTTACAATTTGGGCCCAAGTTAGAAGCAGAGCCTAAGGTGTAAATTATCGATAGTCCATATCTCGGAAACTATAAGAGTTAATGCAATTTGGCAACCGGCAATGTAATTAGCATGCCGAATATTACTTGGAATGTGAATTGGAACGAAATCGCCAATAGATAAGACCATTTTACAATTTGGGCCCAAGTTAGAAGCAGAGCCTAAGGTGTAAATTATCGATAGTCCATATCTCGGAAACTATAAGAGATAATGCAATTTGGCAACCGGCAATGTAATTAGCATGCCGATATATTACTTGGAATGTGAATTGGAACGAAATCGCCAATAGATAAGACCATTTTACAATTTGGGCCCAAGTTAGAAGCAGAGCCTAAGGTGTAAATTATCGATAGTCCATATCTCGGAAACTATAAGAGATAATGCAATTTGGCAACCGGCAATGTAATTAGCATGCCGAATATTACTTGGAATGTGAATTGGAACGAAAACGCCAATAGATAAGACCATTTTACAATTTGGGCCCAAGTTAGAAGCAGAGGCTAAGGTGTAAATTATCGATAGTCCATATCTCGGAAACTATAAGAGATAATGCAATTTGGCAACCGGCAATGTAATTAGCATGCCGAATATTACTTGGAATGTGAATTGGAACGAAATCGCCAATAGATAAGACCATTTTACAATTTGGGCCCAAGTTAGAAGCAGAGCCTAAGGTGTAAATTATTGATAGTCCATATCTCGGAAACTATAAGAGATAATGCAATTTCGCAACCGGCAATGTAATTAGCATGCCGAATATTACTTGGAGTGTGAATTGGAACGAAATCGCCAATAGATAAGACTATTTTACAATTAGGGCCCAAGTTAGAAGCAGAGCCTAAGGTGTAAATTATCGATAGTCCATATCTCGGAAACTATAAGAGATAATGCAATTTGGCAACCGGCAATGTAATTAGCATGCCGAATATTACTTGGAATGTGAATTGGAACGAAATCGCCAATAGATAAGGCCATTTTACAATTTGGGCCCAAGTTAGAAGCAGAGCCTAAGGTGTAAATTATCGATAGTCCATATCTCGGAAACTATAAGAGATAATGCAATTTGGCAACCGGCAATGTAATTAGCATGCCGAGTATTACTTGGAATGTGAATTGGAACGAAATCGCCAATAGATAAGACCATTTTACAATTTGGGCCCAAGTTAGAAGCAGAGCCTAAGGTGTAAATTATCGATAGTCCATATCTCGGAAACTATAAGAGATAATGCAATTTGGCAACCGGCAATGTAATTAGCATGCCGAATATTACTTGGAATGTGAATTGGAACGAAATCGCCAATAGATAAGACCATTTTACAATTTGGGCCCAAGTTAGAAGCAGAGCCTAAGTTGTAAATTATTGATAGTCCATATCTCGGAAACTATAAGAGATAATGCAATTTCGCAACCGGCAATGTAATTAGCATGCCGAATATTACTTGGAGTGTGAATTGGAACGAAATCGCCAATAGATAAGACCATTTTATAATTTGGGCCCAAGTTAGAAGCAGAGCCTAAGGTGTAAATTATCGATAGTCCATATCTCGGAAACTATAAGAGATAATGCAATTTGGCAACCGGCAATGTAATTAGCATGCCGAATATTACTTGGAATGTGAATTGGAACGAAATCGCCAATAGATAAGACCATTTTACAATTTGTGCCCAAGTTAGAAGCAGAGCCTAAGGTGTAAATTATCGATAGTCCATATCTCGGAAACTATAAGAGATAATGCAATTTGGCAACCGGCAATGTAATTAGCATGCCGAGTATTACTTGGAATGTGAATTGGAACGAAATCGCCAATAGATAAGACCATTTTACAATTTGGGCCCAAGTTAGAAGCAGAGCCTAAGGTGTAAATTATCGATAGTCCATATCTCGGAAACTATAAGAGATAATGCAATTTGGCAACCGGCAATGTAATTAGCATGCCGAATATTACTTGGAATGTGAATTGGAACGAAATCGCCAATAGATAAGACCATTTTACAATTTGGGCCCAAGTTAGAAGCAGAGCCTAAGGTGTAAATTATTGATAGTCCATATCTCGGAAACTATAAGAGATAATGCAATTTCGCAATCGGCAATGTAATTAGCATGCCGAATATCACTTAGAATGTGAATTGGGACGAAATCGCCAATAGATAAGACCATTTTACAATTTGGGCAACCGGCAATGTAATTAGCATGCCGAATATTACTTGGAATGTGAATTGGAACGAAATCGCCAATAGATAAGACCATTTTACAATTTGGGCCCAAGTTAGAAGCAGAGCCTAAGGTGTAAATTATCGAGAGTCCATATCTCGGAAACTATAAGAGATAATGCAATTTGGCAACCGGCAATGAAATTAGCATGCCGAATATTACTTGGAATGTGAATTGGAACGAAATCGCCAATAGATAAGACCATTTTACAATTTGGGCCCAAGTTAGAAGCAGAGCCTAAGGTGTAAATTATTGATAGTCCATATCTCGGAAACTATAAGAGATAATGCAATTTCGCAACCGGCAATGTAATTAGCATGCCGAATATTACTTGGAGTGTGAATTGGAACGAAATCGCCAATAGGTAAGACCATTTTACAATTTGGGCCCAAGTTAGAAGCAGAGCCTAAGGTGTAAATTATCGATAGTCCATATCTCGGAAACTATAAGAGATAATGCAATTTGGCAACCGGCAATGTAATTAGCATGCCGAATATTACTTGGAATGTGAATTGGAACGAAATCGCCAATAGATAAGGCCATTTTACAATTTGGGCCCAAGTTAGAAGCAGAGCCTAAGGTGTAAATTATCGATAGTCCATATCTCGGAAACTATAAGAGATAATGTAATTTGGCAACCGGCAATGTAATTAGCATGCCGAATATTACTTGGAATGTGAATTGGAACGAAATCGCCAATAGATAAGACCATTTTACAATTTGGGCCCAAGTTAGAAGCAGAGCCTAAGGTGTAAATTATTGATAGTCCATATCTCGGAAACTATAAGAGATAATGCAATTTGGCAACCGGCAATGTAATTAGCATGCCGAATATTACTTGGAATGTGAATTGGAACGAAATCGCCAATAGATAAGACCATTTTACAATTTGGGCCCAAGTTAGAAGCAGAGCCTAAGGTGTAAATTATCGATAGTCCATATCTCGGAAACTATAAGAGATAATGCAATTTGGCAACCGGCAATGTAATTAGCATGACGAATATTACTTGGAATGTGAGTTGGAACGAAATCGTCAATAGGTAAGACCATTTTACAATTTGGGCCCAAGTTAGAAGCATAGCCTAAGGTGTAAATTATCGATAGTCCATATCTCGGAAACTATAAGAGATAATGCAATTTGGCAACTGGCAATGTAATTAGCATGCCGAATATTACTTGGAATGTGAATTGGAACGAAATCGCCAATAGATAAGACCATTTTACAATTTGGGCCCAAGTTAGAAGCAGAGCCTAAGGTGTAAATTATCGAGAGTCCAGATCTCGGAAACTATAAGAGATAATGCAATTTGGCAACCGGCAATGTAATTAGCATGCCGAATATTACTTGGAATGTGAATTGGAACGAAATCGCCAATAGATAAGACCATTTTACAATTTGGGCCCAAGTTAGAAGCAGAGCCTAAGGTGTAAATTATTGATAGTCCATATCTCGGAAACTATAAGAGATAATGCAATTTGGCAACCGGCAATGTAATTAGCATGCCGAATATTACTTGGAATGTGAATTGGAACGAAATCGCCAATAGAGAAGACCATTTTACAATTTGGGCCCAAGTTAGAAGCAGAGCCTAAGGTGTAAATTATCGATAGTCCATATCTCGGAAACTATAAGAGATAATGCAATTTGGCAACCGGCAATGTAATTAGCATGCCGAATATTACTTGGATTGTGAATTGGAACGAAAACGCCAATAGATAAGACCATTTTACAATTTGGGCCCAAGTTAGAAGCAGAGGCTAAGGTGTAAATTATCGATAGTCCATATCTCGGAAACTATAAGAGATAATGCAATTTGGCAACCGGCAATGTAATTAGCATGCCGAATATTACTTGGAATGTGAATTGGAACGAAATCGCCAATAGATAAGACCATTTTACAATTTGGGCCCAAGTTAGAAGCAGAGCCTAAGTTGTAAATTATTGATAGTCCATATCTCGGAAACTATAAGAGATAATGCAATTTCGCAACCGGCAATGTAATTAGCATGCCGAATATTACTTGGAGTGTGAATTGGAACGAAATCGCCAATAGATAAGACCATTTTATAATTTGGGCCCAAGTTAGAAGCAGAGCCTAAGGTGTAAATTATCGATAGTCCATATCTCGGAAACTATAAGAGATAATGCAATTTGGCAACCGGCAATGTAATTAGCATGCCGAATATTACTTGGAATGTGAATTGGAACGAAATCGCCAATAGATAAGACCATTTTACAATTTGTGCCCAAGTTAGAAGCAGAGCCTAAGGTGTAAATTATCGATAGTCCATATCTCGGAAACTATAAGAGATAATGCAATTTGGCAACCGGCAATGTAATTAGCATGCCGAGTATTACTTGGAATGTGAATTGGAACGAAATCGCCAATAGATAAGACCATTTTACAATTTGGGCCCAAGTTAGAAGCAGAGCCTAAGGTGTAAATTATCGATAGTCCATATCTCGGAAACTATAAGAGATAATGCAATTTGGCAACCGGCAATGTAATTAGCATGCCGAATATTACTTGGAATGTGAATTGGAACGAAATCGCCAATAGATAAGACCATTTTACAATTTGGGCCCAAGTTAGAAGCAGAGCCTAAGGTGTAAATTATTGATAGTCCATATCTCGGAAACTATAAGAGATAATGCAATTTCGCAATCGGCAATGTAATTAGCATGCCGAATATCACTTAGAATGTGAATTGGGACGAAATCGCCAATAGATAAGACCATTTTACAATTTGGGTCCAAATGCAATTTTGGCAACCGGCAATGTAATTAGCATGCCGAATATTACTTGGAATGTGAATTGGAACGAAATCGCCAATAGATAAGACCATTTTACAATTTGGGCCCAAGTTAGAAGCAGAGCCTAAGGTGTAAATTATCGAGAGTCCATATCTCGGAAACTATAAGAGATAATGCAATTTGGCAACCGGCAATGAAATTAGCATGCCGAATATTACTTGGAATGTGAATTGGAACGAAATCGCCAATAGATAAGACCATTTTACAATTTGGGCCCAAGTTAGAAGCAGAGCCTAAGGTGTAAATTATTGATAGTCCATATCTCGGAAACTATAAGAGATAATGCAATTTCGCAACCGGCAATGTAATTAGCATGCCGAATATTACTTGGAGTGTGAATTGGAACGAAATCGCCAATAGGTAAGACCATTTTACAATTTGGGCCCAAGTTAGAAGCAGAGCCTAAGGTGTAAATTATCGATAGTCCATATCTCGGAAACTATAAGAGATAATGCAATTTGGCAACCGGCAATGTAATTAGCATGCCGAATATTACTTGGAATGTGAATTGGAACGAAATCGCCAATAGATAAGGCCATTTTACAATTTGGGCCCAAGTTAGAAGCAGAGCCTAAGGTGTAAATTATCGATAGTCCATATCTCGGAAACTATAAGAGATAATGTAATTTGGCAACCGGCAATGTAATTAGCATGCCGAATATTACTTGGAATGTGAATTGGAACGAAATCGCCAATATATAAGACCATTTTACAATTTGGGCCCAAGTTAGAAGCAGAGCCTAAGGTGTAAATTATTGATAGTCCATATCTCGGAAACTATAAGAGATAATGCAATTTGGCAACCGGCAATGTAATTAGCATGCCGAATATTACTTGGAATGTGAATTGGAACGAAATCGCCAATAGATAAGACCATTTTACAATTTGGGCCCAAGTTAGAAGCAGAGCCTAAGGTGTAAATTATCGATAGTCCATATCTCGGAAACTATAAGAGATAATGCAATTTGGCAACCGGCAATGTAATTAGCATGACGAATATTACTTGGAATGTGAATTGGAACGAAATCGTCAATAGGTAAGACCATTTTACAATTTGGGCCCAAGTTAGAAGCATAGCCTAAGGTGTAAATTATCGATAGTCCATATCTCGGAAACTATAAGAGATAATGCAATTTGGCAACCGGCAATGTAATTAGCATGCCGAATATTACTTGGAATGTGAATTGGAACGAAATCGCCAATAGATAAGACCATTTTACAATTTGGGCCCAAGTTAGAAGCAGAGCCTAAGGTGTAAATTATGGATAGTCCATATCTCGGAAACTATAAGAGATAATGCAATTTCGCAACCGGCAATGTAATTAGCATGCCGAATATCACTTGGAATGTGAATTGGGACGAAATCGCCAATAGATAAGACCATTTTACAATTTGGGCCCAAGTTAGAAGCAGAGCCTAAGGTGTAAATTATCGATAGTCCATATCTCGGAAACTATAAGAGATAATGCAATTTGGCAACCGGCAATGTAATTAGCATGCCGAATATTACTTGGAATGTGAATTGGAACGAAATCGCCAATAGATAAGACCATTTTACAATTTGGGCCCAAGTTAGAAGCAGAGCCTAAGGTGTAAATTATAGATAGTCCATATCTCGGAAACTATAAGAGATAATGCAATTTGGCAACCGATCGATGGACGAACCAATGTAATTAGCATGCCGAATATTACTTGGAATGTGAATTGGAACGAAATCGCCAATAGATAAGACCATTTTACAATTTGGGCCCAAGTTAGAAGCAGAGCCTAAGGTGTAAATTATCGATAGTCCATATCTCGGAAACTATAAGAGATAATGCAATTTGGCAACCGGCAATGTAATTAGCATGCCGAATATTACTTGGAATGTGAATTGGAACGAAATCGCCAATAGATAAGACCATTTTACAATTTGGGCCCAAGTTATAAGCAGAGCCTATGGTGTAAATTATCGATAGTCCATATCTCGGAAACTATAAGAGATAATGCAATTTGGCAACCGCCAATGTAATTAGCATGCCGAATATTACTTGGAATGTGAATTGGAACGAAATCGCCAATAGATAAGACCATTTTACAATTTGGGCCCAAGTTAGAAGCAGAGCCTAAGGTGTAAATTATCGATAGTCCATATCTCGGAAACTATAAGAGATAATGCAATTTGGCAACCGGCAATGTAATTAGCATGCCGAATATTACTTGGAATGTGAATTGGAACGAAAACGCCAATAGATAAGACCATTTTACAATTTGGGCCCAAGTTAGAAGCAGAGGCTAAGGTGTAAATTATCGATAGTCCATATCTCGGAAACTATAAGAGATAATGCAATTTGGCAACCAGCAATGTAATTAGCATGCCGAATATTACTTGGAATGTGAATTGGAACGAAATCGCCAATAGATAAGACCATTTTACAATTTGGGCCCAAGTTAGAAGCAGAGCCTAAGGTGTAAATTATTGATAGTCCATATCTCGGAAACTATAAGAGATAATGCAATTTCGCAACCGGCAATGTAATTAGCATGCCGAATATTACTTGGAGTGTGAATTGGAACGAAATCGCCAATAGATAAGACTATTTTACAATTAGGGCCCAAGTTAGAAGCAGAGCCTAAGGTGTAAATTATCGATAGTCCATATCTCGGAAACTATAAGAGATAATGCAATTTGGCAACCGGCAATGTAATTAGCATGCCGAATATTACTTGGAATGTGAATTGGAACGAAATCGCCAATAGATAAGGCCATTTTACAATTTGGGCCCAAGTTAGAAGCAGAGCCTAAGGTGTAAATTATCGATAGTCCATATCTCGGAAACTATAAGAGATAATGCAATTTGGCAACCGGCAATGTAATTAGCATGCCGAGTATTACTTGGAATGTGAATTGGAACGAAATCGCCAATAGATAAGACCATTTTACAATTTTAGCCCAAGTTAGAAGCAGAGCCTAAGGTGTAAATTATCGATAGTCCATATCTCGGAAACTATAAGAGATAATGCAATTTGGCAACCGGCAATGTAATTAGCATGCCGAATATTACTTGGAATGTGAATTGGAACGAAATCGCCAATAGATAAGACCATTTTACAATTTGGGCCCCAGTTAGAAGCAGAGCCTAAGGTGTAAATTATTGATAGTCCATATCTCGGAAACTATAAGAGATAATGCAATTTCGCAATCGGCAATGTAATTAGCATGCCGAATATCACTTGGAATGTGAATTGGGACGAAATCGCCAATAGATAAGACCATTTTACAATTTGGGCCCAAGTTAGAAGCAGAGCCTAAGGTGTAAATTATCGATAGTCCATATCTCGGAAACTATAAGAGATAATGCAATTTGGCAACCGGCAATGTAATTAGCATGCCGAATATTACTTGGAATGTGAATTGGAACGAAATCGCCAATAGATAAGACCATTTTACAATTTGGGCCCAAGTTAGAAGCAGAGCCTAAGGTGTAAATTATCGAGAGTCCAGATCTCGGAAACTATAAGAGATAATGCAATTTGGCAACCGGCAATGTAATTAGCATGCCGAATATTACTTGGAATGTGAATTGGAACGAAATCGCCAATAGATAAGACCATTTTACAATTTGGGCCCAAGTTAGAAGCAGAGCCTAAGGTGTAAATTATTGATAGTCCATATCTCGGAAACTATAAGAGATAATGCAATTTCGCAACCGGCAATGTAATTAGCATGCCGAATATTACTTGGAGTGTGAATTGGAACGAAATCGCCAATAGGTAAGACCATTTTACAATTTGGGCCCAAGTTAGAAGCAGAGCCTAAGGTGTAAATTATCGATAGTCCATATCTCGGAAACTATAAGAGATAATGCAATTTGGCAACCGGCAATGTAATTAGCATGCCGAATATTACTTGGAATGTGAATTGGAACGAAATCGCTAATAGATAAGGCCATTTTACAATTTGGGCCCAAGTTAGAAGCAGAGCCTAAGGTGTAAATTATCGATAGTCCATATCTCGGAAACTATAAGAGATAATGCAATTTGGCAACCGGCAATGTAATTAGCATGCCGAATATTACTTGGAATGTGAATTGGAACGAAATCGCCAATAGATAAGACCATTTTACAATTTGGGCCCAAGTTAGACGCAGAGCCTAAGGTGTAAATTATTGATAGTCCATATCTCGGAAACTATAAGAGATAATGCAATTTGGCAACCGGCAATGTAATTAGCATGCCGAATATTACTTGGAATGTGAAATGGAACGAAATCGCCAATAGATAAGACCATTTTACAATTTGGGCCCAAGTTAGAAGCAGAGCCTAAGGTGTAAATTATCGATAGTCCATATCTCGGAAACTATAAGAGATGATGCAATTTGGCAACCGGCAATGTAATTAGCATGCCGAATATTACTTGGAATGTGGATTGGAACGAAATCGCCAATAGATAAGACCATTTTACAATTTGGGCCCAAGTTAGAAGCAGAGCCTAAGGTGTAAATTATCGATAGTCCATATCTCGGAAACTATAAGAGATAATGCAATTTGGCAACCGGCAATGTAATTAGCATGCCGAATATTACTTGGAATGTGAATTGGAACGAAATCGCCAATAGATAAGACCATTTTACAATTTGGGCCCAAGTTAGAAGCAGAGCCTAAGGTGTAAATTATTGATAGTCCATATCTCGGAAACTATAAGAGATAATGCAATTTCGCAACCGGCAATGTAATTAGCATGCCGAATATCACTTGGAATGTGAATTGGGACGAAATCGCCAATAGATAAGACCATTTTACAATTTGGGCCCAAGTTAGAAGCAGAGCCTAAGGTGTAAATTATCGATAGTCCATATCTCGGAAACTATAAGAGATAATGCAATTTGGCAACCGGCAATGTAATTAGCATGCCGAATATTACTTGGAATGTGAATTGGAACGAAATCGCCAATAGATAAGACCATTTTACAATTTGGGCCCAAGTTAGAAGCAGAGCCTAAGGTGTAAATTATCGATAGTCCATATCTCGGAAACTATAAGAGATAATGCAATTTGGCAACCGGCAATGTAATTAGCATGCCGAATATTACTTGGAATGTGAATTGGAACGAAATCGCCAATAGATAAGACCATTTTACAATTTGGGCCCAAGTTAGAAGCAGAGCCTAGGGTGTAAATTATCGATAGTCCATATCTCGGAAACTATAAGAGATAATGCAATTTGGCAACCGGCAATGTAATTAGCATGCCGAATATTACTTGGAATGTGAATTGGAACGAAATCGCCAATAGATAAGACCATTTTACAATTTGGGCCCAAGTTATAAGCAGAGCCTATGGTGTAAATTATCGATAGTCCATATCTCGGAAACTATAAGAGATAATGCAATTTGGCAACCGGCAATGTAATTAGCATGCCGAATATTACTTGGAATGTGAATTGGAACGAAATCGCCAATAGATAAGACCATTTTACGGTTTGGGCCCAAGTTAGAAGCAGAGCCTAAGGTGTAAATTATCGATAGTCCATATCTCGGAAACTATAAGAGATAATGCAATTTGGCAACCGGCAATGTAATTAGCATGCCGAATATTACTTGGAATGTGAATTGGAACGAAATCGCCAATAGATAAGACCATTTTACAATTTGGGCCCAAGTTAGAAGCAGAGCCTAAGGTGTAAATTATTGATAGTCCATATCTCGGAAACTATAAGAGATAATGCAATTTGGCAACCGGCAATGTAATTAGCATGCCGAATATTACTTGGAATGTGAATTGGAACGAAATCGCCAATAGATAAGACCATTTTACAATTTGGGCCCAAGTTAGAAGCAGAGCCTAAGGTGTAAATTATCGATAGTCCATATCTCGGAAACTATAAGAGATAATGCAATTTGGCAACCGGCAATGTAATTAGCATGCCGAATATTACTTGGAATGTGAATTGGAACGAAATCGCCAATAGATAAGACCATTTTACAATTTGGGCCCAAGTTAGAAGCAGAGCCTAAGGTGTAAATTATCGATAGTCCATATCTCGGAAACTATAAGAGATAATGCAATTTGGCAACCGGCAATGTAATTAGCATGCCGAATATTACTTGGAATGTGAATTGGAACGAAATCGCCAATAGATAAGACCATTTTACAATTTGGGCCCAAGTTAGAAGCAGAGCCTAGGGTGTAAATTATCGATAGTCCATATCTCGGAAACTATAAGAGATAATGCAATTTGGCAACCGGCAATGTAATTAGCATGCCGAATATTACTTGGAATGTGAATTGGAACGAAATCGCCAATAGATAAGACCATTTTACAATTTGGGCCCAAGTTATAAGCAGAGCCTATGGTGTAAATTATCGATAGTCCATATCTCGGAAACTATAAGAGATAATGCAATTTGGCAACCGGCAATGTAATTAGCATGACGAATATTACTTGGAATGTGAATTGGAACGAAATCGCCAATAGATAAGACCATTTTACAATTTGGGCCCAAGTTAGAAACAGAGCCTAAGGTGTAAATTATCGATAGTCCATATCTCGGAAACTATAAGAGATAATGCAATTTGGCAACCGGCAATGTAATTAGCATGCCGAATATTACTTGGAATGTGAATTGGAACGAAATCGCCAATAGATAAGACCATTTTACGGTTTGGGCCCAAGTTAGAAGCAGAGCCTAAGGTGTAAATTATCGATAGTCCATATCTCGGAAACTATAAGAGATAATGCAATTTGGCAACCGGCAATGTAATTAGCATGCCGAATATTACTTGTAATGTGAATTGGAACGAAATCGCCAATAGATAAGACCATTTTACAATTTGGGCCCAAGTTAGAAGCAGAGCCTAAGGTGTAAATTATTGATAGTCCATATCTCGGAAACTATAAGAGATAATGCAATTTGGCAACCGGCAATGTAATTAGCATGCCGAATATTACTTGGAATGTGAATTGGAACGAAATCGCCAATAGATAAGACCATTTTACAATTTGGGCCCAAGTTAGAAGCAGAGCCTAAGGTGTAAATTATCGATAGTCCATATCTCGGAAACTATAAGAGATAATGCAATTTGGCAACCTGCAATGTAATTAGCATGCCGAATATTACTTGGAATGTGAATTGAAACGAAATCGCCAATAGATAAGACCATTTTACAATTTGGGCCCAAGTTAGAAGCAGAGCCTAAGGTGTAAATTATCGATAGTCCATATCTCGGAAACTATAAGAGATAATGCAATTTGGCAACCGGCAATGTAATTAGCATGCCGAATATTACTTGGAATGTGAATTGGAACGAAATCGCCAATAGATAAGACCATTTTACAATTTGGGCCCAAGTTAGAAGCAGAGCCTAAGGTGTAAATTATTGATAGTCCATATCTCGGAAACTATAAGAGATAATGCAATTTCGCAACCGGCAATGTAATTAGCATGCCGAATATCACTTGGAATGTGAATTGGGACGAAATCGCCAATAGATAAGACCATTTTACAATTTGGGCCCAAGTTAGAAGCAGAGCCTAAGGTGTAAATTATCGATAGTCCATATCTCGGAAACTATAAGAGATAATGCAATTTGGCAACCGGCAATGCAATTAGCATGCCGAATATTACTTGGAATGTGAATTGGAACGAAATCGCCAATAGATAAGACCATTTTACAATTTGGGCCCAAGTTAGAAGCAGAGCCTAAGGTGTAAATTATCGATAGTCCATATCTCGGAAACTATAAGAGATAATGCAATTTGGCAACCGGCAATGTAATTAGCATGCCGAATATTACTTGGAATGTGAATTGGAACGAAATCGCCAATATATAAGACCATTTTACAATTTGGGCCCAAGTTAGAAGCAGAGCCTAAGGTGTAAATTATTGATAGTCCATATCTCGGAAACTATAAGAGATAATGCAATTTGGCAACCGGCAATGTAATTAGCATGCCGAATATTACTTGGAATGTGAATTGGAACGAAATCGCCAATAGATAAGACCATTTTACAATTTGGGCCCAAGTTAGAAGCAGAGCCTAAGGTGTAAATTATCGATAGTCCATATCTCGGAAACTATAAGAGATAATGCAATTTGGCAACCGGCAATGTAATTAGCATGACGAATATTACTTGGAATGTGAATTGGAACGAAATCGTCAATAGGTAAGACCATTTTACAATTTGGGCCCAAGTTAGAAGCATAGCCTAAGGTGTAAATTATCGATAGTCCATATCTCGGAAACTATAAGAGATAATGCAATTTGGCAACCGGCAATGTAATTAGCATGCCGAATATTACTTGGAATGTGAATTGGAACGAAATCGCCAATAGATAAGACCATTTTACAATTTGGGCCCAAGTTAGAAGCAGAGCCTAAGGTGTAAATTATGGATAGTCCATATCTCGGAAACTATAAGAGATAATGCAATTTCGCAACCGGCAATGTAATTAGCATGCCGAATATCACTTGGAATGTGAATTGGGACGAAATCGCCAATAGATAAGACCATTTTACAATTTGGGCCCAAGTTAGAAGCAGAGCCTAAGGTGTAAATTATCGATAGTCCATATCTCGGAAACTATAAGAGATAATGCAATTTGGCAACCGGCAATGTAATTAGCATGCCGAATATTACTTGGAATGTGAATTGGAACGAAATCGCCAATAGATAAGACCATTTTACAATTTGGGCCCAAGTTAGAAGCAGAGCCTAAGGTGTAAATTATAGATAGTCCATATCTCGGAAACTATAAGAGATAATGCAATTTGGCAACCGACAATGTAATTAGCATGCCGAATATTACTTGGAATGTGAATTGGAACGAAATCGCCAATAGATAAGACCATTTTACAATTTGGGCCCAAGTTAGAAGCAGAGCCTAAGGTGTAAATTATCGATAGTCCATATCTCGGAAACTATAAGAGATAATGCAATTTGGCAACCGGCAATGTAATTAGCATGCCGAATATTACTTGGAATGTGAATTGGAACGAAATCGCCAATAGATAAGACCATTTTACGGTTTGGGCCCAAGTTAGAAGCAGAGCCTAAGGTGTAAATTATCGATAGTCCATATCTCGGAAACTATAAGAGATAATGCAATTTGGCAACCGGCAATGTAATTAGCATGCCGAATATTACTTGGAATGTGAATTGGAACGAAATCGCCAATAGATAAGACCATTTTACAATTTGGGCCCAAGTTAGAAGCAGAGCCTAAGGTGTAAATTATTGATAGTCCATATCTCGGAAACTATAAGAGATAATGCAATTTGGCAACCGGCAATGTAATTAGCATGCCGAATATTACTTGGAATGTGAATTGGAACGAAATCGCCAATAGATAAGACCATTTTACAATTTGGGCCCAAGTTAGAAGCAGAGCCTAAGGTGTAAATTATCGATAGTCTATATCTCGGAAACTATAAGAGATAATGCAATTTGGCAACCTGCAATGTAATTAGCATGCCGAATATTACTTGGAATGTGAATTGAAACGAAATCGCCAATAGATAAGACCATTTTACAATTTGGGCCCAAGTTAGAAGCAGAGCCTAAGGTGTAAATTATCGATAGTCCATATCTCGGAAACTATAAGAGATAATGCAATTTGGCAACCGGCAATGTAATTAGCATGCCGAATATTACTTGGAATGTGAATTGGAACGAAATCGCCAATAGATAAGACCATTTTACAATTTGGGCCCAAGTTAGAAGCAGAGCCTAAGGTGTAAATTATTGATAGTCCATATCTCGGAAACTATAAGAGATAATGCAATTTCGCAACCGGCAATGTAATTAGCATGCCGAATATCACTTGGAATGTGAATTGGGACGAAATCGCCAATAGATAAGACCATTTTACAATTTGGGCCCAAGTTAGAAGCAGAGCCTAAGGTGTAAATTATCGATAGTCCATATCTCGGAAACTATAAGAGATAATGCAATTTGGCAACCGGCAATGCAATTAGCATGCCGAATATTACTTGGAATGTGAATTGGAACGAAATCGCCAATAGATAAGACCATTTTACAATTTGGGCCCAAGTTAGAAGCAGAGCCTAAGGTGTAAATTATCGATAGTCCATATCTCGGAAACTATAAGAGATAATGCAATTTGGCAACCGGCAATGTAATTAGCATGCCGAATATTACTTGGAATGTGAATTGGAACGAAATCGCCAATAGATAAGACCATTTTACAATTTGGGCCCAAGTTATAAGCAGAGCCTATGGTGTAAATTATCGATAGTCCATATCTCGGAAACTATAAGAGATAATGCAATTTGGCAACCGGCAATGTAATTAGCATGCCGAATATTACTTGGAATGTGAATTGGAACGAAATCGCCAATAGATAAGACCATTTTACAATTTGGGCCCAAGTTAGAAGCAGAGCCTAAGGTGTAAATAATCGATAGTCCATATCTCGGAAACTATAAGAGTTAATGCAATTTGGCAACCGGCAATGTAATTAGCATGCCGAATATTACTTGGAATGTGAATTGGAACGAAATCGCCAATAGATAAGACCATTTTACAATTTGGGCCCAAGTTAGAAGCAGAGCCTAAGGTGTAAATTATCGATAGTCCATATCTCGGAAACTATAAGAGATAATGCAATTTGGCAACCGGTAATGTAATTAGCATGCCGAATATTACTTGGAATGTGAATTGGAACGAAATCGCCAATAGATAAGACCATTTTACAATTTGGGCCCAAGTTAGAAGCAGAGCCTAAGGTGTAAATTATCGATAGTCCATATCTCGGAAACTATAAGAGATAATGCAATTTGGCAACCGGCAATGCAATTAGCATGCCGAATATTACTTGGAATGTGAATTGGAACGAAATCGCCAATAGGTAAGACCATTTTACAATTTGGGCCCAAGTTAGAAGCAGAGCCTAAGGTGTAAATTATCGATAGTCTATATCTCGGAAACTATAAGAGATAATTCAATTTGGCAACCGGCAATGTAATTAGCATGCCGAATATTACTTGGAATGTGAATTGGAACGAAATCGCCAATAGATAAGACCATTTTACAATTTGGGCCCAAGTTAGAAGCAGAGCCTAAGGTGTAAATTATCGATAGTCCATATCTCGGAAACTATAAGAGATAATGCAATTTGGCAACCGGCAATGTAATTAGCATGCCGAATATTACTTGGAATGTGAATTGGAACGAAATCGCCAATAGATAAGACCATTTTACAATTTGGGCCCAAGTTAGAAGCAGAGCCTAAGGTGTAAATTATCGATAGTCCATATCTCGGAAACTATAAGAAATAATGCAATTTGGCAACCGGCAATGTAATTAGCATGCCGAATATTACTTGGAATGTGAATTGGAACGAAATCGCCAATAGATAAGACCATTTTACAATTTGGGCCCAAGTTAGAAGCAGAGCCTATGGTGTAAATTATCGATAGTCCATATCTCGGAAACTATAAGAGATAATGCAATTTGGCAACCGGCAATGTAATTAGCATGCCGAATATTACTTGGAATGTGGATTGGAACGAAATCGCCAATAGATAAGACCATTTTACAATTTGGGCCCAAGTTAGAAGCAGAGCCTAAGGTGTAAATTATCGATAGTCCATATCTCGGAAACTATAAGAGATAATGCAATTTGGCAACCGGCAATGTAATTAGCATGCCGAATATTACTTGGAATGTGAATTGGAACGAAATCGCCAATAGATAAGACCATTTTACAATTTGGGCCCAAGTTAGAAGCAGAGCCTAAGGTGTAAATTATTGATAGTCCATATCTCGGAAACTATAAGAGATAATGCAATTTCGCAACCGGCAATGTAATTAGCATGCCGAATATCACTTGGAATGTGAATTGGGACGAAATCGCCAATAGATAAGACCATTTTACAATTTGGGCCCAAGTTAGAAGCAGAGCCTAAGGTGTAAATTATCGATAGTCCATATCTCGGAAACTATAAGAGATAATGCAATTTGGCAACCGGCAATGTAATTAGCATGCCGAATATTACTTGGAATGTGAATTGGAACGAAATCGCCAATAGATAAG
This sequence comes from Rhynchophorus ferrugineus, assembly GCF_030347505.1. Taxonomy (NCBI): domain Eukaryota; kingdom Metazoa; phylum Arthropoda; class Insecta; order Coleoptera; family Curculionidae; genus Rhynchophorus; species Rhynchophorus ferrugineus. The sequence continues at coordinate 11,694 of NW_027472767.1, read as the reverse complement.
ACCATTTTACGGTTTGGGCCCAAGTTAGAAGCAGAGCCTAAGGTGTAAATTATCGATAGTCCATATCTCGGAAACTATAAGAGATAATGCAATTTGGCAACCGGCAATGTAATTAGCATGCCGAATATTACTTGGAATGTGAATTGGAACGAAATCGCCAATAGATAAGACCATTTTACAATTTGGGCCCAAGTTAGAAGCAGAGCCTAAGGTGTAAATTATTGATAGTCCATATCTCGGAAACTATAAGAGATAATGCAATTTGGCAACCGGCAATGTAATTAGCATGCCGAATATTACTTGGAATGTGAATTGGAACGAAATCGCCAATAGATAAGACCATTTTACAATTTGGGCCCAAGTTAGAAGCAGAGCCTAAGGTGTAAATTATCGATAGTCCATATCTCGGAAACTATAAGAGATAATGCAATTTGGCAACCGGCAATGTAATTAGCATGCCGAATATTACTTGGAATGTGAATTGGAACGAAATCGCCAATAGATAAGACCATTTTACAATTTGGGCCCAAGTTAGAAGCAGAGCCTAAGGTGTAAATTATCGATAGTCCATATCTCGGAAACTATAAGAGATAATGCAATTTGGCAACCGGCAATGTAATTAGCATGCCGAATATTACTTGGAATGTGAATTGGAACGAAATCGCCAATAGATAAGACCATTTTACAATTTGGGCCCAAGTTAGAAGCAGAGCCTAGGGTGTAAATTATCGATAGTCCATATCTCGGAAACTATAAGAGATAATGCAATTTGGCAACCGGCAATGTAATTAGCATGCCGAATATTACTTGGAATGTGAATTGGAACGAAATCGCCAATAGATAAGACCATTTTACAATTTGGGCCCAAGTTATAAGCAGAGCCTATGGTGTAAATTATCGATAGTCCATATCTCGGAAACTATAAGAGATAATGCAATTTGGCAACCGGCAATGTAATTAGCATGACGAATATTACTTGGAATGTGAATTGGAACGAAATCGCCAATAGATAAGACCATTTTACAATTTGGGCCCAAGTTAGAAGCAGAGCCTAAGGTGTAAATTATCGATAGTCCATATCTCGGAAACTATAAGAGATAATGCAATTTGGCAACCGGCAATGTAATTAGCATGCCGAATATTACTTGGAATGTGAATTGGAACGAAATCGCCAATAGATAAGACCATTTTACGGTTTGGGCCCAAGTTAGAAGCAGAGCCTAAGGTGTAAATTATCGATAGTCCATATCTCGGAAACTATAAGAGATAATGCAATTTGGCAACCGGCAATGTAATTAGCATGCCGAATATTACTTGGAATGTGAATTGGAACGAAATCGCCAATAAATAAGACCATTTTACAATTTGGGCCCAAGTTAGAAGCAGAGCCTAAGGTGTAAATTATTGATAGTCCATATCTCGGAAACTATAAGAGATAATGCAATTTGGCAACCGGCAATGTAATTAGCATGCCGAATATTACTTGGAATGTGAATTGGAACGAAATCGCCAATAGATAAGACCATTTTACAATTTGGGCCCAAGTTAGAAGCAGAGCCTAAGGTGTAAATTATCGATAGTCCATATCTCGGAAACTATAAGAGATAATGCAATTTGGCAACCTGCAATGTAATTAGCATGCCGAATATTACTTGGAATGTGAATTGAAACGAAATCGCCAATAGATAAGACCATTTTACAATTTGGGCCCAAGTTAGAAGCAGAGCCTAAGGTGTAAATTATCGATAGTCCATATCTCGGAAACTATAAGAGATAATGCAATTTGGCAACCGGCAATGTAATTAGCATGCCGAATATTACTTGGAATGTGAATTGGAACGAAATCGCCAATAGATAAGACCATTTTACAATTTGGGCCCAAGTTAGAAGCAGAGCCTAAGGTGTAAATTATTGATAGTCCATATCTCGGAAACTATAAGAGATAATGCAATTTCGCAACCGGCAATGTAATTAGCATGCCGAATATCACTTGGAATGTGAATTGGGACGAAATCGCCAATAGATAAGACCATTTTACAATTTGGGCCCAAGTTAGAAGCAGAGCCTAAGGTGTAAATTATCGATAGTCCATATCTCGGAAACTATAAGAGATAATGCAATTTGGCAACCGGCAATGCAATTAGCATGCCGAATATTACTTGGAATGTGAATTGGAACGAAATCGCCAATAGATAAGGCCATTTTACAATTTGGGCCCAAGTTAGAAGCAGAGCCTAAGGTGTAAATTATCGATAGTCCATATCTCGGAAACTATAAGAGATAATGCAATTTGGCAACCGGCAATGTAATTAGCATGCCGAATATTACTTGGAATGTGAATTGGAACGAAATCGCCAATAGATAAGACCATTTTACAATTTGGGCCCAAGTTATAAGCAGAGCCTATGGTGTAAATTATCGATAGTCCATATCTCGGAAACTATAAGAGATAATGCAATTTGGCAACCGGCAATGTAATTAGCATGCCGAATATTACTTGGAATGTGAATTGGAACGAAATCGCCAATAGATAAGACCATTTTACAATTTGGGCCCAAGTTAGAAGCAGAGCCTAAGGTGTAAATAATCGATAGTCCATATCTCGGAAACTATAAGAGTTAATGCAATTTGGCAACCGGCAATGTAATTAGCATGCCGAATATTACTTGGAATGTGAATTGGAACGAAATCGCCAATAGATAAGACCATTTTACAATTTGGGCCCAAGTTAGAAGCAGAGCCTAAGGTGTAAATTATCGATAGTCCATATCTCGGAAACTATAAGAGATAATGCAATTTGGCAACCGGTAATGTAATTAGCATGCCGAATATTACTTGGAATGTGAATTGGAACGAAATCGCCAATAGATAAGACCATTTTACAATTTGGGCCCAAGTTAGAAGCAGAGCCTAAGGTGTAAATTATCGATAGTCCATATCTCGGAAACTATAAGAGATAATGCAATTTGGCAACCGGCAATGCAATTAGCATGCCGAATATTACTTGGAATGTGAATTGGAACGAAATCGCCAATAGGTAAGACCATTTTACAATTTGGGCCCAAGTTAGAAGCAGAGCCTAAGGTGTAAATTATCGATAGTCTATATCTCGGAAACTATAAGAGATAATTCAATTTGGCAACCGGCAATGTAATTAGCATGCCGAATATTACTTGGAATGTGAATTGGAACGAAATCGCCAATAGATAAGACCATTTTACAATTTGGGCCCAAGTTAGAAGCAGAGCCTAAGGTGTAAATTATCGATAGTCCATATCTCGGAAACTATAAGAGATAATGCAATTTGGCAACCGGCAATGTAATTAGCATGCCGAATATTACTTGGAATGTGAATTGGAACGAAATCGCCAATAGATAAGACCATTTTACAATTTGGGCCCAAGTTAGAAGCAGAGCCTAAGGTGTAAATTATCGATAGTCCATATCTCGGAAACTATAAGAAATAATGCAATTTGGCAACCGGCAATGTAATTAGCATGCCGAATATTACTTCGAATGTGAATTGGAACGAAATCGCCAATAGATAAGACCATTTTACAATTTGGGCCCAAGTTAGAAGCAGAGCCTATGGTGTAAATTATCGATAGTCCATATCTCGGAAACTATAAGAGATAATGCAATTTGGCAACCGGCAATGTAATTAGCATGCCGAATATTACTTGGAATGTGAATTGGAACGAAATCGCCAATAGATAAGACCATTTTACAATTTTGGCCCAAGTTAGAAGCAGAGCCTAAGGTTTAAATTATCGATAGTCCATATCTCGGAAACTATAAGAGTTAATGCAATTTGGCAACCGGCAATGTAATTAGCATGCCGAATATTACTTGGAATGTGAATTGGAACGAAATCGCCAATAGATAAGACCATTTTACAATTTGGGCCCAAGTTAGAAGCAGAGCCTAAGGTGTAAATTATCGATAGTCCATATCTCGGAAACTATAAGAGATAATGCAATTTGGCAACCGGCAATGTAATTAGCATGCCGAATATTACTTGGATTGTGAATTGGAACGAAATCGCCAATAGATAAGACCATTTTACAATTTGGGCCCAAGTTAGAAGCAGAGCCTAAGGTGTAAATTATCAATAGTCCATATCTCTGAAACTATAAGAGATAATGCAATTTCGCAAACGGCAATGTAATTAGCATGCCGAATATTACTTGGAATGTGAATTGGGACGAAATCGCCAATAGAGAAGACCATTTTACAATTTGGGCCCAAGTTAGAAGCAGAGCCTAAGGTGTAAATTATCGATAGTCCATATCTCGGAAACTATAAGAGATAATGCAATTTGGCAACCGGCAATGTAATTAGCATGCCGAATATTACTTGGAATGTGAATTGGAACGAAATCGCCAATAGATAAGACCATTTTACAATTTGGGCCCAAGTTAGAAGCAGAGCCTAAGGTGTAAATTATCGATAGTCCATATCTCGGAAACTATAAGAGATAATGCAATTTCGCAACCGGCAATGTAATTAGCATGCCGAGTATTACTTGGAGTGTGAATTGGAACAAAATCGCCAATAGATAAGACCATTTTACAATTTGGGCCCAAGTTAGAAGCAGAGCCTAAGGTGTAAATTATCGATAGTCCATATCTCGGAAACTATAAGAGATAATGCAATTTGGCAACCGGCAATGTAATTAGCATGCCGAATATTACTTGGAATGTGAATTGGAACGAAATCGCCAATAGATAAGACCATTTTACAATTTGGGCCCAAGTTAGAAGCAGAGCCTAAGGTGTAAATTATCGATAGTCCATATCTCGGAAACTATAAGAGATAATGCAATTTGGCAACCGGCAATGTAATTAGCATGCCGAATATTACTTGGAATGTGAATTAGAACGAAATCGCCAATAGATAAGACCATTTTACAATTTGGGCCCAAGTTAGAAGCAGAGCCTAAGGTGTAAATTATCGATAGTCCATATCTCGGAAACTATAAGAGATAATGCAATTTGGCAACCGGCAATGTAATTAGCATGCCGAATATTACTTGGAATGTGAATTGGAACGAAATCGCCAATAGATAAGACCATTTTACAATTTGGGCCCAAGTTAGAAGCAGAGCCTAAGGTGTAAATTATCGATAGTCCATATCTCGGAAACTATAAGAGATAATGCAATTTGGCAACCGGCAATGTAATTAGCATGCCGAATATTACTTGGAATGTCAATTGGAACGAAATCGCCAATAGATAAGACCATTTTACAATTTGGGCCCAAGTTAGAAGCAGAGCCTAAGGTGTAAATTATTGATAGTCCATATCTCGGAAACTATAAGAGATAATGCAATTTCGCAACCGGCAATGTAATTAGCATGCCGAATATCACTTGGAATGTGAATTGGGACGAAATCGCCAATAGATAAGACCATTTTACAATTTGGGCCCAAGTTAGAAGCAGAGCCTAAGGTGTAAATTATCGATAGTCCATATCTCGGAAACTATAAGAGATAATGCAATTTGGCAACCGGCAATGTAATTAGCATGCCGAATATTACTTGGAATGTGAATTGGAACGAAATCGCCAATAGATAAGACCATTTTACAATTTGGGCCCAAGTTAGAAGCAGAGCCTAAGGTGTAAATTATCGATAGTCCATATCTCGGAAACTATAAGAGATAATGCAATTTGGCAACCGGCAATGTAATTAGCATGCCGAATATTACTTGGAATGTGAATTGGAACGAAATCGCCAATAGGTAAGACCATTTTACAATTTGGGCCCAAGTTAGAAGCAGAGCCTAAGGTGTAAATTATCGATAGTCCATATCTCGGAAACTATAAGATATAATTCAATTTGGCAACCGGCAATGTAATTAGCATGCCGAATATTACTTGGAATGTGAATTGGAACGAAATCGCCAATAGATAAGACCATTTTACAATTTGGGCCCAAGTTAGAAGCAGAGCCTAAGGTGTAAATTATCGATAGTCCATATCTCGGAAACTATAAGAGATAATGCAACTTGGCAACCGGCAATGTAATTAGCATGCCGAATATTACTTGGAATGTGAATTGGAACGAAATCGCCAATAGATAAGACCATTTTACAATTTGGGCCCAAGTTAGAAGCAGAGCCTAAGGTGTAAATTATCGATAGTCCATATCTCGGAAACTATAAGAGATAATGCAATTTGGCAACCGGCAATGTAATTAGCATGCCGAATATTACTTGGAATGTGAATTGGAACGAAATCGCCAATAGGTAAGACCATTTTACAATTTGGGCCCAAGTTAGAAGCAGAGCCTAAGGTGTAAATTATCGATAGTCCATATCTCGGAAACTATAAGAGATAATTCAATTTGGCAACCGGCAATGTAATTAGCATGCCGAATATTACTTGGAATGTGAATTGGAACGAAATCGCCAATAGATAAGACCATTTTACAATTTGGGCCCAAGTTAAAAGCAGAGCCTAAGGTGTAAATTATCGATAGTCCATATCTCGGAAACTATAAGAGATAATGCAATTTGGCAACCGGCAATGTAATTAGCATGCCGAATATTACTTGGAATGTGAATTGGAACGAAATCGCCAATAGATAAGACCATTTTACAATTTGGGCCCAAGTTAGAAGCAGAGCCTAAGGTGTAAATTATCGATAGTCCATATCTCGGAAACTATAAGAGATAATGCAATTTGGCAACCGGCAATGTAATTAGCATGCCGAATATTACTTGGAATGTGAATTGGAACGAAATCGCCAATAGATAAGACCATTTTACAATTTGGGCCCAAGTTAGAAGCAGAGCCTAAGGTGTAAATTATTGATAGTCCATATCTCGGAAACTATAAGAGATAATGCAATTTCGCAACCGGCAATGTAATTAGCATGCCGAATATCACTTGGAATGTGAATTGGGACGAAATCGCCAATAGATAAGACCATTTTACAATTTGGGCCCAAGTTAGAAGCAGAGCCTAAGGTGTAAATTATCGATAGTCCATATCTCAGAAACTATAAGAGATAATGCAATTTGGCAACCGGCAATGTAATTAGCATGCCGAATATTACTTGGAATGTGAATTGGAACGAAATCGCCAATAGATAAGACCATTTTACAATTTGGGCCCAAGTTAGAAGCAGAGCCTAAGGTGTAAATTATCGATAGTCCATATCTCGGAAACTATAAGAGATAATGCAATTTGGCAACCGGCAATGTAATTAGCATGCCGAATATTACTTGGAATGTGAATTGGAACGAAATCGCCAATAGGTAAGACCATTTTACAATTTGGGCCCAAGTTAGAAGCAGAGCCTAAGGTGTAAATTATCGATAGTCCATATCTCGGAAACTATAAGAGATAATTCAATTTGGCAACCGGCAATGTAATTAGCATGCCGAATATTACTTGGAATGTGAATTGGAACGAAATCGCCAATAGATAAGACCATTTTACAATTTGGGCCCAAGTTAGAAGCAGAGCCTAAGGTGTAAATTATCGATAGTCCATATCTCGGAAACTATAAGAGATAATGCAATTTGGCAACCGGCAATGTAATTAGCATGCCGAATATTACTTGGAATGTGAATTGGAACGAAATCGCCAATAGATAAGACCATTTTACAATTTGGGCCCAAGTTAGAAGCAGAGCCTATGGTGTAAATTATCGATAGTCCATATCTCGGAAACTATAAGAGATAATGCAATTTGGCAACCGGCAATGTAATTAGCATGCCGAATATTACTTGGAATGTGAATTGGAACGAAATCGCCAATAGATAAGCCCATTTTACAATTTGGGCCCAAGTTAGAAGCAGAGCCTAAGGTGTAAATTATCGATAGTCCATATCTCGGAAACTATAAGAGATAATGCAATTTGGCAACCGGCAATGTAATTAGCATGCCGAATATTACTTGGAATGTGAATTGGAACGAAATCGCCAATAGATAAGACCATTTTACAATTTGGGCCCAAGTTAGAAGCAGAGCCTAAGGTGTAAATTATCGATAGTCCATATCTCGGAAACTATAAGAGATAATGCAATTTGGCAACCGGCAATGTAATTAGCATGCCGAATATTACTTGGAATGTGAATTGGAACGAAATCGCCAATAGATAAGACCATTTTACAATTTGGGCCCAAGTTAGAAGCAGAGCCTAAGGTGTAAATTATTGATAGTCCATATCTCGGAAACTATAAGAGATAATGCAATTTCGCAACCGGCAATGTAATTAGCATGCCGAATATCACTTGGAATGTGAATTGGGACGAAATCGCCAATAGATAAGACCATTTTACAATTTGGGCCCAAGTTAGAAGCAGAGCCTAAGGTGTAAATTATCGATAGTCCATATCTCGGAAACTATAAGAGACAATGCAATTTGGCAACCGGCAATGTAATTAGCATGCCGAATATTACTTGGAATGTGAATTGGAACGAAATCGCCAATAGATAAGACCATTTTACAATTTGGGCCCAAGTTAGAAGCAGAGCCTAAGGTGTAATTTATCGATAGTCCATATCTCGGAAACTATAAGAGATAATGCAATTTCGCAACCGGCAATGTAATTAGCATGCCGAATATTACTTGGAGTGTGAATTGGAACGAAATCGCCAATAGATAAGACCATTTTACAATTTGGGCCCAAGTTAGATGCAGAGCCTAAGGTGTAAATTATCGATAGTCCATATCTCGGAAACTATAAGAGATAATGCAATTTGGCAACCGGCAATGTAATTAACATGCCGAATATTACTTGGAATGTGAATTGGAACGAAATCGCCAATAGATAAGACCATTTTACAATTTGGGCCCAAGTTAGAAGCAGAGCCTAAGGTGTAAATTATCGATAGTCCATATCTAGGTTCGTCCATCGATCGATGGACGAAACTATAAGAGATAATGCAATTTGGCAACCGGCAATGTAATTAGCATGAAGAATATTACTTGGAATGTGAATTAGAACGAAATCGCCAATAGATAAGACCATTTTACAATTTGGGCCCAAGTTAGAAGCAGAGCCTAAGGTGTAAATTATCGATAGTCCATATCTCGGAAACTATAAGAGATAATGCAATTTGGCAACCGGCAATGTAATTAGCATGCCGAATATTACTTGGAATGTGAATTGGAACGAAATCGCCCATAGATAAGACCATTTTACAATTTGGGCCCAAGTTAGAAGCAGAGCCTAAGGTGTAAATTATCGATAGTCCATATCTCGGAAACTATAAGAGATAATGCAATTTGGCAACCGGCAATGTAATTAGCATGCCGAATATTACTTGGAATGTGAATTGGAACGAAATCGCCAATAGATAAGACCATTTTACAATTTGGGCCCAAGTTAGAAGCAGAGCCTAAGGTGTAAATTATTGATAGTCCATATCTCATAAACTATAAGAGATAATGCAATTTCGCAACCGGCAATGTAATTAGCATGCCGAATATCACTTGGAATGTGAATTGGGACGAAATCGCCAATAGATAAGACCATTTTACAATTTGGGCCCAAGTTAGAAGCAGAGCCTAAGGTGTAAATTATCGATAGACCATATCTCGGAAACTATAAGAGATAATGCAATTTGGCAACCGGCAATGTAATTAGCATGCCGAATATTACTTGGAATGTGAATTGGAACGAAATCGCCAATAGATAAGACCATTTTACAATTTGGGCCCAAGTTAGAAGCAGAGCCTAAGGTGTAAATTATCGATAGTCCATATCTCGGAAACTATAAGAGATAATGCAATTTGGCAACCGGCAATGTAATTAGCATGCCGAATATTACTTGGAATGTGAATTGGAACGAAATCGCCAATAGATAAGACCATTTTACAATTTGGGCCCAAGTTAGAAGCAGAGCCTAAGGTGTAAATTATCGATAGTCCATATCTCGGAAACTATAAGAGATAATGCAATTTGGCAACCGGCAATGTAATTAGCATGCCAAATATTACTTGGAATGTGAATTGGAACGAAATCGCCAATAGGTAAGACCATTTTACAATTTGGGCCCAAGTTAGAAGCAGAGCCTAAGGTGTAAATTATCGATAGTCCATATCTCGGAAACTATAAGAGATAATTCAATTTGGCAACCGGCAATGTAATTAGCATGCCGAATATTACTTGGAATGTGAATTGGAACGAAATCGCCAATAGATAAGACCATTTTACAATTTGGGCCCAAGTTAGAAGCAGAGCCTAAGGTGTAAATTATCGATAGTCCATATCTCGGAAACTATAAGAGATAATGCAATTTGGCAACCGGCAATGTAATTAGCATGCCGAATATTACTTGGAATGTGAATTGGAACGAAATCGCCAATAGATAAGACCATTTTACAATTTGGGCCCAAGTTAGAAGCAGAGCCTATGGTGTAAATTATCGATAGTCCATATCTCGGAAACTATAAGAGATAATGCAATTTGGCAACCGGCAATGTAATTAGCATGCCGAATATTACTTGGAATGTGAATTGGAACGAAATCGCCAATAGATAAGCCCATTTTACAATTTGGGCCCAAGTTAGAAGCAGAGCCTAAGGTGTAAATTATCGATAGTCCATATCTCGGAAACTATAAGAGATAATGCAATTTGGCAACCGGCAATGTAATTAGCATGCCGAATATTACTTGGAATGTGAATTGGAACGAAATCGCCAATAGATAAGACCATTTTACAATTTGGGCCCAAGTTAGAAGCAGAGCCTAAGGTGTAAATTATCGATAGTCCATATCTCGGAAACTATAAGAGATAATGCAATTTGGCAACCGGCAATGTAATTAGCATGCCGAATATTACTTGGAATGTGAATTGGAACGAAATCGCCAATAGATAAGACCATTTTACAATTTGGGCCCAAGTTAGAAGCAGAGCCTAAGGTGTAAATTATTGATAGTCCATATCTCGGAAACTATAAGAGATAATGCAATTTCGCAACCGGCAATATAATTAGCATGCCGAATATCACTTGGAATGTGAATTGCGACGAAATCGCCAATAGATAAGACCATTTTACAATTTGGGCCCAAGTTAGAAGCAGAGCCTAAGGTGTAAATTATCGATAGTCCATATCTCGGAAACTATAAGAGATAATGCAATTTGGCAACCGGCAATGTAATTAGCATGCCGAATATTACTTGGAATGTGAATTGGAACGAAATCGCCAATAGATAAGATCATTTTACAATTTGGGCCCAAGTTAGAAGCAGAGCCTAAGGTGTAAATTATCGATAGTCCATATCTCGGAAACTATAAGAGATAATGCAATTTGGCAACCGGCAATGTAATTAGCATGCCGAATATTACTTGGAATGTGAATTGGAACGAAATCGCCAATAGGTAAGACCATTTTACAATTTGGGCCAAAGTTAGAAGCAGAGCCTAAGGTGTAAATTATCGATAGTCCATATCTCGGAAACTATAAGAGATAATTCAATTTGGCAATCGATAATGCAATTAGCATGCCGAATATTACTTGGAATGTGAATTGGAACGAAATCGCCAATAGATAAGACCATTTTACAATTTGGGTCCAAGTTAGAAGCAGAGCCTAAGGTGTAAATTATCGATAGTCCATATCTCGGAAACTATAAGAGATAATGCAATTTGGCAACCGGCAATGTAATTAGCATGCCGAATATTACTTGGAATGTGAATTGGAACGAAATCGCCAATAGATAAGACCATTCTACA